>NW_005371410.1:6604815-6620144 GCF_000412655.1 Myotis brandtii
GTGGATAATTCAGTCAAACAGGCAGTCCATGTATTGAAACACAGGCTGGTTGTTGACCAGCTGACTTAGTCCAAATGTTCCAGTCGGCAGTGCAGTAGAACAGATAGGAAGAGTTGGTGTAGCATTTGAGCCAGAGAACACATGGCCTAGGCAACTCCACACACAGGCTGTCACAGAGGCTAACACTTTTTTGTGTGCTGCATCCCTCCTTTTTTGGAGATGCTGAAATAGACGAGAAGGTGGGAGTCAGTCAGTTGAAGACCTTCATGTTATTGCTACTTTTCCCTGGGAAATAAAACTCCAAGGGCACTTTTTTCACTCTTGAAAAGCTATTCCCACAAGGTCCCACTCCTTTATGCAGCCATTCCTAATAATCCCAACTCCCACGGTACTTACACCCTTTCCAGTTTGTCCAGAATTCACAAAATATCAAGCCTAGTAGCATCTGATTATTTATATTTAAAAAAAATTCATGTGAATATACACAACTTGCACATTTTCCTATTTGCAAACTTGAAGTCACATTTTTAAAATAAATTGTTTTTATTTTTAATTAATTTATTTTTTTTTACTTAAGAACATACTTTGGATATCTTTCCATGTCAACAAATATTATTCTACAGTGTCATTCTTATTGGCCACAGTGTCCTAGTGTTTGGCTACAACAAAAATAATTTAACCAATCTCCCCAATGTTGGAGATTTGGTAAATTTAATTTTTGTCTTTGATCCATAGTTTCTATAACACACTGCACTGTGGCTAAATCTTTGTGTACTTTAATTATTTCTGTAGAATAAGTTTCTACAATTAGAATAGCTGAATGCTTTTCAGCAAGTCTGTCCAATTGTCCAACAGAATGATTCTTCCAATTTATACCCCTATCAGTTGTTATGTCTGAGAATGCATTTATCTTTACACCCTCCACATTGTCATTTTAAAAAATATTAGTAATAATTTGTAGGTGAAAACTGGTTTTATTGTTTGGTTTTCATCCTCTTGAATTATTTTAGTTTTTTCTTAGAATCTGTATTTGGTGTCATTCTCTTCTTGCTCTGATTTGCATGAGGATATTAATTTTTTAAAAAAATATATTTTATTGATTTTTTTACAGAGAGGAAGGGAGAGGGATAGAGAGCCAGAAACATCGATGAGAGAGAAACATTGATCAGCTGCCTCCTGCACACACACTACTGGGGATGCGCCCGCAACCAAGGTACATGCCCTTGACCAGAATCGAACCTGGGACCCTCGAGTCCTAGGATATTAATTTTTAACTCCTGCGGACAGCGACTCTGTTTTCTACTTCTTAAAATAGGAAGCATATCACTGAGATGTGGTAGGTACTCGGTGAATTTTTATTCAATTCACTGCATTTGAAATGAGAGAAAACATTGAATCCCACATCTCTTTCATAGTATTCAAGTTCAGAAATTGGGGAGAAATTTGGGAGGATTAAAAGTGAATGAACTTCAATTAGAAATTAGAAAAATTTAAGAAATCAAACAAAATACAGGTTGAAAGGATGTGTCTTAATACAGTCTCTTGTATATTACCAGTGGTACAACCACTTTGGAAAATAATTTGGCCCTATCTCATAAGGTGAACATTTTTGCCTACCCGATGATGTAGTAAACCCACTTCTAGATAAACTCTTGCACATATTAAAAATTTTCAAGTTCCCTTCTCAGACAAGCAAAAAATATGAATATTACTTAAATGCCTGTCATTGAGAAAATGGATAAATACAGTCTGTTATACACTAGAATACAATATATGTTATAACATGAATAAATCTTGCAAAACACTACTGAATAAAAACAGTAAGTTTCAGAAAACCACACATTGGCATGATACCACTTTCAAGAGCATACACAGCAAGCTTAAGTTTACAAGCATTTGTAGTAAAACCACACTTTAAAAAAGCAATAAGAAATTAGGACTGCCATTATGTCTGGAGGAAGAGAGGAAGATGGAGAAAGGAGAGGAGAGATCAATGCAAGTAGGTGCAGGTTAATCATAATGTTCTATTTTTTAGTTGGATGGCCATTAACAAATATTGATTATGTTTAGCTTTTTAAGTTACTTGTGTGTTATTTGTAATTTTGATTGTTTCAGATAATATATTTAAATGATAATACAAAGGAAAAGATAATGAAAGTAAAAGGAAATGCTGGTAGCAAGAGGGCACTTTCTTAAGTCTTCTCACAGAAAAGCTGTCTTTTTGCTTTGCTGTAGTTTCTTAGTTGTTATGCTTGCTTATTTTCTAAAGCCCGACTCCTAAAACTTTCTTTCTAAATCATTGGTGAAAGTGCTTATTAATGGACGACATTTGTGCTCCTACCTCCTTCCTGTCCTCTTATGATTTCTCATCTGACAAACATCGCCTGGTAGATTGGCGTAATGGGCTGGAATAACTTGGTTGGTCACTGATGTCTTCCTGGTCTGGCTAACACTGTTCTCAGTCACCATGCAGGCTGAATGGGTGACTTTTGGAAGTCACAGTGACAAAGTTATTTTCTGGTTGGAAAAAAAGTTTTAAATTTGATGTATATGGTACTTTTTTACCTGCCCTCAATTTCATTCTGAATTCAGGTTATAACTCTATAGTTCAAATATTTTTGCTGCAAGGGAAATGGAGGCAGCTTGAGTGTAGCGGGGAGGGACTTTTCAAAAAGCAAAACTCCTCAGTGTGCTTTGGAATTTTTCTATTGCTGTATCTAAAATGGTTAGTTTTCTTTGACTTTTTAGAAAATTTTCTGTTTTTCTCTTTGTGTGTGGGACTAGGACAACTGGAGGTGAGTTTGTCCTACACATGACATTTGGCTGTATCTGGAGACATTTTTGGTTGGGGGGCGTTCTACTGACATCTAGTGGGTGGAGGTCAGGAATGCTGTTAAACATCCCACAATGCACAGAGAGACTGCCACCACAAAGAGTTATCTGGTTCAAAATATTGATAGTGCTGATGTTGAGAAACCCTGGCTAGGAGTATGTTTTCTTTTCCACTTGGGGACAGGGATTCTTTGGGCACCTGAAAAATGAAAGTGCTCTCTTCAAAAGTCTATCTATTCAATAGAGCGAAGAGGCATCCGGCAGGCGGAAAATGGTCACACCTGTCTGTAATACCACAGCAGCATGGATTTGTGGTGGACACTCTGTGGCTTTGTGTCATCTACCTGCAGTGTTGACTTGGCTAAATTATCTTCCGCCAGTTGAGTGTAAGCAACTCGAAGGCAGGACCCATGGCTCGTGCTATTTTATATCTTCCATAGTATCTCTTATAAAGTAGGTGCCCATGACACTGCTGAGTAAATAATTAACCAGTAGCTTAGAGAGTTGAGAACTTTGTCTATACTGGGCTAGTTGGAAGGAGCTTTGAGGATTGAGAAAGGCTGAGTAGGTAGGTGTGTGTGTATGTTATTAAAGGTCTCTCCTAAGCCCTCAGTTATGTGGTTTTATAGAGTGTTGTTTTATAAGGGGTCATCTTTCTGAATTCCTTTATTCATAGTGGAGGAGAGTAAGACTCAGAGAGGTTGAGAATTTTATACAAGTTTGCACAGCAGGTTACTAGCAGATGTGAAAGAAGGGCTCCATCGTGGTGCTTCCTGTTCACTTAGCTGCTCAGCAAGTTCTCTTAAGGACCTATGCGAGGTCCTGAAATTGGGGCTGATGATTTTCATGGATGGTGTATCTGCTTCTGAGTGTGTGTGTGTGTGTGAGAGAGAGTGTGGACGTGCGTATGCATGTGAGCATGTACTGAATATCAGCAATAAGCACTGGGTATTTGAACATAGACATCCCCTGACCTATTCCTGACTCCCAGTGGGGGAGATTAGGTCCCTTTCTCTGGGGTACTGGTAATGCAACCTGTGCTGTCCTGACCATAGCACTTACGTTTATTGGGATTGTGAATTTAGCATCGGTCTTCCAGGTTAGCTTTAGGAAGACAGGGACTATAGTTGTCTTGTTCAGTTTTAAACACATAAAGGATGTTCCATAAATGGTATTTCATAAATAAATAACTGTTATATTAGGGATGGCTATTTGGGGCTCATTTCTGGGGAGGATGTTGTTTGTGTGGGTTCCTTACTGAAGGTGTAGAGATTACCAAAAAAGATGGAGTTGTGGGAGACAAATTTTGCCTGGGTGGCTCAACTCCAGGGTGGGCAGGATGGGGAGTATATGGTTGGTTGGACAAACACCCCCTTACCTGTGCCTTCTTGAACCCCAAGAAACCTGATAGAAGAGAGCCTGGTTCAAGAAGTAGCCCTATAATAATTGTGATTTTTTATAATTATGGGGACCATTGATATCTGTGGGGCTATTTTCAGACTATAATGTCTGAGCAATCCACCCACAGCTTGTTACATGGAAGATGAGATAGCTCATTATCCTGAAAATTCTTCAATAGCTGCTCATAATAGGGTCAGTTAAGTACAGAGTGTCTGCTATCATTCAGGGTCTTCTTATTCTCATTGAAGTTAAAGCCAACATTATTTCCACACAGCATTTTTCTTCATCACCCAGACTTGGGGTTTGGAGAATACCAGGGCGTTAAAGTGGATGTCACTTCAACATGAGACGAGCAGCTCCTGCCCCAGTTGCCTTGATGCTCCTGTAACTTCTGATGGACTTGGTTCATTAGGAGACCATTTGATGGATTCTTTTGGGCTCAGTGTTTGTGTAGAATGACTCTCTGCTCTACAGAGGGCACCAAAAGAGAAGAACAGGGCAGTAGGGAGGGCAAGTGGTATTACTTTCTATTTCTGTGGAAGCATCTCAAAGAGGAGAGAAATTTGAGAACGTTCCTGTCCTTAGACTAATAATTTTTCTCTCCCCAGACCTGGGGTCTTTTAGGGCTCATCCTTTCTTAGAGGCCTGGTTTCCTCACTGTATCAAGACTATCCCATCAAACCCCCCTTCCAGGTTCTTGCTCATGCTGTTATCCATAAGACAAGTGCTCCTTGCACCTTTCCATGAACCTGCATCTGAGAATCTCTGGTCACTCTCCAACACCTGCTTCCCATGTTCCATCAGAGTATCTGAGAGTGGGGAGACAGCAGTGCTTATAGCGGGTATCAGAAAACGTTTTATCTAGTAAGTGGGGAACCTGGTTTGAACCCAAGCAGCCTGACCTGATGATACCGTGTCAGACTCTGTGGTTCAGTTGAAAGAGACCTGGGCTCTGGCTGGGGTAGCTCAGTGGTGAGAGTGTCAGCCCATGTACCGAAGAGTTTTGGGTTCAATTCCCTATCAAGGGCACATACTTGAGTTGCAGGTTCAATCCCCAGCCCTGGTTGGGGCACATGCGGGAGGCAAGCAATCAATGGGTCTCTCTCACATTGATGTTTCTCTCTCTCTCTCTCTCTGTCTCTCTCTGTCTCTCTCTCTCTCTCCATCCTACCCTCCCTCCTTCTCTTCCACTCTCTCTAAAAATCAATGGAAAAATATCCTCATGTGAGGATTAACAAAAAAACAAAAAAAGAGAGGGAGCTGGGCCAGGAATCAGAAGACAAAAGCAGGGGTTTTGGTTTTGCCTCACTTTAACTGTAGGGCTTTGGGCAAGTGACTATTTCTTTTTGAGCCTCAGTGTCCTTACTTATAAAACAAGGGTCTGTCTTGCCACAAGCATTTTTTTTTTTAAATATATTTTATTGATTTTCTACAGAGAGGAAAGGAGAGAGATAGAGAGTTAGAAACATCGATGAGAGAGAAACATCGATCAGCTGCCTCCTGCACATCTCCCACCGGGGATGTGCTCGCAACCCAGGTACACGCCCTTGACCGGAATCGAACCTGGGACCCTTCAGTCCGCAGGCCGACGCTCTATCCACTGAGCCAAACCGGCTCCGGCACCACAAGCATTTTATATTCCTGTGGATCAGACGCTATATCTTATGCTTCCACAATATCCCCTGGGACACTCACTGACCTGCCCACTGATTACCTTTTAACAGGTGCCTCCCATTTCCTTGGTTATACCCTAGGTCCCCATCAATACCTATAACTGTTCCCCCTCTAAACTCTTGATTTCAAGCCTCACCATTCTGAACACTTTATAATGAGTTTTTAGCACCCCCTTCAATGCTCTTCAATCCCAAAAGAACCTTCAATCCATGGATTCTACCGCTTGTTCACTGTCTATTGCCCTCCTTATCTTCATGGTTATTGATACAAACACCTATCTTGTGTGTGTTGAGCCTTCTTACCTACTTCCTCTCCAACTTCTCCTGTCAAAACCCCAACTCTCTGCCTACCCTGGACCCACACCAAGTAGCTAAATGTGCTTGCAGAAATTACACACTATGCTGACTTTATGACGATAAACCTCAGTTCCTCAATCTTACCACATTCCCTTTGAATTTACCTGCCTTCTTTCTCTTCAAACTACTATTTCCAGCCCCTCTCCCTTCAAAACGCTAACACTCCTCCTTTCTGTGTGCTGAGAATCTCACTTCTTATTTCCAGAGACGATTAGAAGCAGCTGTGTGAGGATCCCTTCTGATGCGCTCCATGAGATGGATTGGCCTCCTTGCATGGGAACCCTGGTGCTCCGCCTTCCTCCCAGGTGGATTCTGCCCCCTCCCTGCTGTGCTGCAGGTAGCCTGGCCCTGTGCCATTTCTCTGGCATGCCAGGGCCTTTCTGCCTCAGGGCCCTCTCACCTGCCCTTTGCTCATCTCTGGTGCTCTTCCTTCAGATCTTTCCTGGCTCTTCCTTTCTCATCACACGTCATGTTCTAAACAAGTTTTTCCTGACAACTTTACTTTCTACCTCCTTAGCCTGATTTAGTTTCTTTGTATACAAATCATTATCTGAAATGTACTCTTTAGTTATTTGTTTACTGTCTGTCTTCTGCAGGAGAATGTGGGCACCAGAACAATGGGGGAACTTGTGTGTCTTGTTCCTGTCTGTGCTCTAGCACCTGAAAAGCCCCTCAAATATAGTAGGTACTCAATTGCTGCCTACTGAATGAATGAATTAGCAAAATTAGGACCAGCTAAATGATTGTGGATCCCTTTTATTAGTGCCATCTAATAAAGTGGAATAATTGGCTGCCCATTGACTGAAGCCTATTTTGTGTTCTGTTCTTCCTAAATGAAGGTCATCCAAGTAACCCAGTGCTTGTCTATGATTGGGCCACAGGTTTAGTGTGTGTTTCATGATCATGAGTTCCATGTGGAGGCTCACTGCATCTGCCTGGCTGGATTTCCGCATCGTTTGGCTGGAGAGTTCTAGCCATGGACCTGGAATAGCAGAAGATAAAGTAAGAATGCTGTGGACATTTGAGGACGTGAGTGCCAAGAGATCACAAGGGAATTTAGTCAAGGCTCCTCCTGTCCAGGTTAGGATGATCTCACAGAGCAGGTAGGGTGGATTTTCAGCCAGGCAGCAGGCTCTGGGGGAAGTGTGTGCTGTACTGGGCTGACCATCCTCAGAGCTAGTCCCATAGGGCCGTATGCCCAGCGACCCTTTTATTTACCCGTACCTTGACCTGATCAGCCATTGGTCCCGAAGAATTTTCAGTTTCAGTCTAAGTAGGAGGGAAGCATCTGTGTTCCCAATCTGGTAAGGAGAGCCTATGAAGGAGTGTGAATCCCACATAGTTAATAATAATAATGATGATAATAATAAAAAATGCCTTTTCCTACAATGTGCTTATGTGCCACAGTAGCAAGGGTTTTTATACATTATCTCATTTAACTCACCCTCTGGGGAAGATAAGTTAGCAGACACTATTGGTACCCCAAACATCTCCCTGACCCCAACTCTGACATCACCTAGAGGTACAGTAGACATTCCTAGGCCCACTGACAGCTTCCCAACTCAATCTCGCATATTTCTCAGCTTCCCTGATAGGTTTTTCTCCTGTGTGATAGCTTGTTCTTCCCACATGTAAGGAAGCTCAGAAGTAGAGGAGTTTAATATTCCCAGGAGCAGTCTTCAACTAATAAAGGGCCAGAGTTACTGGATACATACCCCAGCTCTTCATCTTTTAGGGGGACAGTTCTGATATACATTATACATGGGTCCTAAGAAGGTTCCCTACCACAATAACTAATTCATTTCCTGGCTGTTTTCCCATCCTTGTCACATTTCCTTCCCTCCCCTACTTGTATTTCCTGGGGTCACCTCCCAAATAAAGTACCTGAGCCCAAATCCTTCTCTCGGGGTCTGCTTTTGGAAGAACCTAAATGAAGACAATTGATTCCCATTTTGGAGATGGAGACACTGCAGAGAGGAGGAGTGGAGGAATCTCCATGCCTTCAGTTTAGGGTTCTCTTTAGCCACATTGGAGCTATGGTCACCAGGTCCTTGGGCCCAGGCCCAACAGTTTCTGAGATATGAAAGCCTTGGACGATGTGTGCTACCTGGCAAGGAGCAGGCTGCCCTCTGGGGCTGGAGGTGGGGCTCGCATTGAGACATGCAGCCAAGACAACTAGGCCTACCTGGGTGAAAACATGATGACACACATTCTGGAAACACCAGCCTCAGAGCCTGGGGAGACATGACCGGACAGGCTCTGTTTGTCCTGCCATGTTCCCTATTGGCATGACTCAGGCACAGGTGTGACTTTCTTCTTTCCCAGGGTCTCTTCTTCATCCCAGAGATCTGGGCTGTGTGTGGGTTGCAGCATGTCCTGGGCTGGGGAGAACCCTTTAGCCCAAAATATTGCCGGCAGGGTTGTTTGAAGCCAAGCCAGGTATTTGGAATCGGGAAAGATGGGATGATTTTTGAGGAGGAGGTGTTGGGGGAAGGAACAGGATTATGGTCTCTGGATCCCAGTGAATTCTCTGGGCTTAGCACCTTCCTTAAAGATATTCTGGTGCCCCAAGCCTTCGTGATGCAGCAGTCTCTATGCGGAGAAGCAAGGCTTGCTTGGTCAAGAGGAATGAACAGGCGGCAGGAGTGTTAGACTCTCCCATGAAACGGGAGTAATGACCTCAGCCCACGGGCTGTTATGAGAATGAACCTGGATTGCATCAGATGAGAGGACCAGGCCCTGTGCGGTGCTTGCCTCACAGCAGAGCACGGCATGGCCTCCTGCCTGCTGGCCTTCCTATGTGTCTTCTGACAGGATAGCAAGTAGTTGAAAGGGAAGGTCTCTCTCCTTTATCCCTGTGACATGCAATATGTAGGCAGGGGAAACTTTTCATGAGAAATGTTCACTGCAGGAAAGGTCTTGATTATTTTGTGGGAGGCTTCCCTCACCTCCCTGTGAACTGAGGAAGGTCAGTGGTGAACTGCTCCTGAGAGGGACTCTGGTTCCCAGCCTTCTAAGCTGGGAGAGCAGTGATGGGGGAGCCTGTTCAAGTGTGCATGCTCTGTCCATGGAGATGCTGATTTCGTAGGTGTCTACATTTTAATAAGCAATCTGGTTCTCCTAAGAGATTACTTTGATATCAGTGATGCTGGCAACATTGCCCCCCCTCCCCCAGGTTCATGGTGCCCGTATTAGCAGAGCCCCTTCCCTGCTGTTTGAAGTGTCGCTGATAGGCAGGAAGCTTCCTCTACATCAGGCCTTCAGTGGCAGATAGCTTTTCCAGGCAAGCCCTTAGCAGTCACAAAATGGCTCCTGGCCACAGACTCCCATTGTCTCAGGAGCTGCATCCCCTCCTCAAGTGGAGACAGTCCCAGGACAGAGTCTTGGCATCTCTTCAGAGGGAATCCACCACTTTTAAACCAGTTTTTCCTTCAATCAGATACAGGGCAGAAAACTTTCTTCCAACCTTGAGGTCATGCCTCCTCCTCCTCCTCCTCCTCCTCTCCTCCTCCTCCTCCTCCTCCTCCTCCGCCTCCTCCTCCCCCTTCACCCCCTCCTTCTCTTTCTTTCTTCCTCACCCAAGAAGGATATTTTTTCATTGATTTTTAGAGAGAGTGGAAGAGAGAGGTAAAGACAGAGAGAAACATCTATGCGACACAGAAACATTGATGCGAGAGAGAAACACATCCATTGGTTGCCTCCTGCATGTGCCCCGATCAGGGCCTGCGCCAGGGAGGAGCCTGCAACTGAGGTATGTGCCCTTGACTGGAATCCAACCTTGGACCCTTCGGTCCGAAGGCTGACGCTTTATCCACTGAGCCAAACCGGCTAGGGCCATGCCTACTTCTTAACAACCCAATTCAAATGTCTTCCCCGCCATGTCTCAAATTGCATATTTGTCCCTGAGCTGGTGAAGAATGTGGGGCAGCCCATCTGTAATTCAGTTGATTTTCATGGGTAGGTGTGGGAATGGTCTCCAGGACTTGTAGGGAAAAGGGTTGGTCCCCCCTTCCCATCTTAGGCAAAGGGTATCATCTGTGCTTCTTAAGTCTAAAAGCCCAAGAGTCCCAGAATATCTCAAATCCCAGGGCGGTTGGGCAACTGACCAGCAGGACCATGCAGAGATGTAACGGCTGCCCCGTAGCCCAGCAATCTGCTTGCTGATTTGGGAGGAGGGCCTTTCCATTAAGGCTTCAGTCCTGCCTCTGCTGTCTCCGGTACCCCAGAGGGTTTCCTCCCCCCACCCCCGCTTGCTTCTTTTTTGGTTCTCTCCTTTCTCTCAGCATTTTTCATCCTTCTACAATGGAAACATCTGTCTTAAATCTGCAAGGCTAGTCCAAATGTTTACTAGGCTTATTTAATAGGAAGAATAATGATAAGTGCTTCTGTTTGTTTTACTAAGTGATCCCCAGGCAGCAAAAAAAAGAAAATCCTCTGCCTGGAGGGAATCCACCATCACCCTAAATTTGTATTCATAAAGAGGAGGCGAAGACCAATATTGTGAATATAGTAATCGTTCATCAGTATTGATCAGATCCCTTTCACCATCCCATCAGCAATGGCCTTGCTATAGACCAAAGCTTGAGGAAGGAGAGCATCTTTGGGGGTTAGGTGGGGTGAGGGATGGTTGAACTGTCACATTCTAAGTCCAAATCAAGCCATATCATTTAAAAAAATAACATTAAGCTATGACTGACATACAATAAACTACATATTTAAAGTGTAAATGTGATACATTTTGGTAAGTGCACACATCTGTGAAACCATCACCACAGTGAAGAGAGTGAACATGTCCACTCCTCAGAAGTTTTCTGTGTTCCTTTGTCATCCTTGGTTTCTGTCCCTTTGTCCCCTCTGCCATCCTCAAGCAACTACTGATCTGTTTGCTCTCTGTCACTATAGATGAGTTTGCACTTTCTAGAGTTTTATATAAGTGGAATCATGCATCATGGGCTCTTTTTGTCTGACTATTTCTATTCAGAATGGTTATTTTGAGATTCATCCATGTTGTTGTGTGTTCAATAGTTCTCACTTTTTATAGCTGAGAAGTAATCGTATGCATATACAATTGTTTATTCGGTCACCTTGTGATGGATATTTGGGATATTTTCAGTTTTGGCCATGAAACAAAGCTGCTCTAACATTTGTGTACAAGTCTTTGTATGGGTAATATATATTTTCTTTTCTATTGGGTAAATACATAGGAGTGGAATGTGGAGCCATATGGTTTTTAAGAAGCTGCAGGGGTGATTGGAAAGAATCCTGGTCTGGCAGTCAGGAAATCTGGGTTTAATCTTCATTTTTCTAGTTACTAGCTGTGTGATCTTAGGCAAGGCACATAACAACTCTGAGCCTCCAGTTGCCTGTCTGTCAAATAAGATAAAAACTAATCGCCGTTTCTCACACACACAGAGATGAGAGGAAGAGGACCAAGGGACATAACCCGGGACATTGCCAAGTTTAAAGGCCCCACAGAGTACTATGAAGCCATTATCAAGAATAAGCTCCCAGAAGAGAGAAGTCTATGCTGTAAGTCTTGTTTTGCCAAGAGAGGGAAGTGTCTAAATGCTTTGGAGGTGAAGAATTGCATTTGCTGTTGTCTTGTTGCTCTCAGCTGCAATTCCTCTCTTTTTCTGTCTTCCGCGTCCTCTCCATCTCCTGTTATGGTTCCCCCACAAAGACAGACCCATTGAGCAAGGGTGAACTATTAGAAGCATTGGGTGTAAAAAGTCACAATTGGGATTAGCTTTCCTCCTCTGCCTGTGGTTCATAAATCCAGATGGTAAAAGCAGAACAGAAGGGTAATGTAGAACTTAGACCTCAATAGCAGCTCTGCAGTCTTTAAGAATCTTACTAAGGAAAAGTTGTCAAAGGGCTCTTGTATATATGGGTCTGCTTTCTCAGGGCACTTTCTCGTTTAAAAAGTGTTATGCACAGTGGCTAGTGTCTTTGGGGGTGTGACTGGCTTGTGTCTACAATGAGATTTCACTATGTACTGACTGATATGTCTTGGGAAAACTATAAGCTTCCATCTCTTCACCTGACAACTAGGAATGTTAATGCGTACTTACCTTGATTGTTCTGAGAATTAACTGAAGTAAGGCACACACTTCTGCTTTGAAAGTATACAGTTCTGTCAGACCTTTGGAGCTCTCTTCCCCTCCAGACTGTATGTCCAGGAATGGATGATCCTTCAGTGATCTTATACATTATATGTGTGGGGATGGCCAAAGTCATCCCTCATTGGTATTGGTCACTACTTTGAGTTAAGTCATTGTGCCATCAGAAGGTAACTTTAAAAGGGCAAGTAAATTTACTTCATAGTAGTCACTGATGAATTAGTGTATAAATTACACCATTTTCCTAGCAAAGATCTCCAGAATATGGGTACCAAGAGTGCATAGGGAAGAGTGGTTGGGAATGCACATCCCTGTACCATACAGGAAAAAAATAAGGGCATATAAATGGGTACCCCCCACCCCCCCAAAAATAAATAAACCACACACCCAAAACAACAAATTTCATCCTCTCATTTACTTCTAGGGCCATTCATGGCCAGGGGGCCAGTTTACTCCATCATTTCAGTAGTTCCAATGAAGACTTATTCTTCATCTCCTTTAAACTTTAAACTATTCTTTTCTTTCTTCTGAAACCCATCCATATGTCTTACTCTGCCATTGGAGGCAGTCTCTTGCTAGATCAAACAACACTATATCTAATAGGAGAGTTTCTTTTGCACAAGCCTTTTTCTGTGAATCATTAAAGAAAACAGATGGTCTATTTACATAATAAAGATGGGAAAATGGAGGAGTAAAGAATCCAAGGATCTTTTTCAAGATCTCAAATTTAGTGACAAACCCAAGTAGTCAAAAGTTCAGTGGCCAAGTTGTTGAAGCTGCTGCTGAGATGAGACTCCAATTCTCAAAGGCCTTGCTTTGATAGGGGCGGATTCTAGCTAGAGGAGGCTGATTCCTACCAGAAGCAAAACTGGAGAGAGGTTCCCCTATCTTTTCCTCTGAGGTGTTAGGAGTGCAGAGCTCTATCAGATGCTGTGTTATATTTATTCTAGATGTGTCAGGGACATCCAAATCACTTGGATAAACAGAAGAGGAAATTATTTTGTCAAGACCATGACTTCTCTACAAAAGACACCAAGCAGCCAAAGCAGTCTTGAGAAAGAAGAACAAAGCTAGAAGCTTCATGCAACCTGATTTCAAGCTATATTACAAAGCTGTAGTAATAAAACAGTATGGGATTGGCATAAAAATTGACATATAGATCAATGGTACAGAATATAGAGCCCAGAAATAAAATAAACTAACATATATATAGTCGATTAATTTATGACAGAGGAACCAAGAATGTACAACGGAAACAGAACAGCCTTTTCAATAAATGACCTTGGGAAAAATGGACGGCCAAGGGAAAATAATAAAACTGGACTATTATCTTACTCATACACAAAAATTAACTCAAAGTATATTCAAGACTTGTACATAACACCTAAAAACATAAAAGTCCTAGAAGAAAAACATAAGCAGTTAGCTTCTTGACATTGATCTTGATGATGGTTTTTTGGATTTGATACCAAAACAAAGGCAACATAAGCAAAATAAGCAAGTGGGACTACATCAAACTAAAAAGTTTTTGCACAGCAAAAGAAACCATCAACAAAATGAAAAAGCAGCCTACATAATGGGAGAAAATATTTACAAATCAAATATTTGATAAGAGGTTAATATCCAAAATATATAAAGAGCTCATGAAACTCAATACCAAAAAGCAAGCAAGCAAACAAAACCCCTGACAATCGAATTAAAAAATGGCATAGACATTTTTCCAAAGACATACAGATGTACAGATGGCCAATAGGTATATGAAAAGGTGTTCAATATCACTAATTATCAGAGAAATGCAATTTAAAACCACAATGAGATATTACCTCATACCAGTGAAAGTAGCTGTTATAAAAAAGACGAAAAATAGCAAGCATTGGTAAGGATGTGGAGAAAAGGGAACTCTGATGCACCGTTGATAGGAATGTAAATTGATACAGCCACTATGGGAAATAGCATGGAGTTTCCTCCAAAAATTAAAAGTAAAGCTGTCACATGATCCAACAATTTCAGTTCTGGGTATTTATCTGAAGAAAGACATAGAAATTACCCAACTGTCCATCAATGAATGAATGAATGAAGAAAGTTTGACAGATATAAATCTACAGTAGATAGATAGATCCCCATATAATGGAATATTATTCAGCCATAAAAAGAAGAGAATCATGATGGCTCTTGAGGACATTATGCTAAGTGATATAAGTAAGACAGAGAAAGACAGATACCATGTAATTTTACTTAAATGTGGAATCTAAACAAACAAATAAAACTAAACTCAGATACAGAGAATGGTGGTTGCCAGAGGCATGGGGTGGGGGTTGGAGAAATGAGTGAAGGTGGTAAAAAAATATAAACTTTCAATTAAAAAAATAAATAACCCTTGTGTTGCATCACACAGAGGCAGCCTAAGGAGTCTAGAAGATGCTGACCATCCAAGGTGAATACCTAAGCAGCCTTTCTCTCTCCTATTCATATGTGTGATGTTTCAGTCACCAGCTGATTGGCTGAATTTTTCCCATACTTGCATGGCCTCCAACTTTAATGTTTCTTCTTGAACTTAAAACAAAAAGTCTGTGTGGCCATATGTAATGTGCATAGTTATACCTCGCCCTTGAAGGTTACTTACCTAGCACCCTGAATGGATTGGGGACATGGCCATCCCCTTCATATTTGTGGGTTCTAAGGCAAGAGTGCAAATGGAGACCTGTATAACATATGTCTAAGTATTTTATAGTTGTAAATCAAGCTATCAGACTAGTACATAAAATACGTCTACCCTATATTGTGACAATTAATACCTTCCTAATGGCAAAATTGACAAATGTGTTTAAAGCTATTCTTATTATGTGACTGAAGGTTGGCAGAAAATCAAAGATGACAGAATTTAATTGTTACCTTGCATATCTGAGTCATTTTTATGGTTGATGATGTTTGGCTAAGTAATAAAATA
>NW_005371410.1:6620188-6621528 GCF_000412655.1 Myotis brandtii
TTTTATTTTCTTTAATTTTAACAAAAATAATTTATGAGGTAATATCAGGATTTTCACACATTTGGTTTTCTATTGACAGTAGTGGTATAAGAAATAAAAACTATAATCATAATAAAAGTGTAAAATATTTTTCTAAAAATGTACAGCACATTGAACATAAAACAAAAAGTGAAACTATTCTTATGTATGCTTCCAAAAGTTACTTTTTTCCTAAAATATTTAAAAGTATGTATTACAATAAAATTCAAAATATAAACTAATTAATGGCATCAAATTTTAAAATTGCAGTTGTGTAAATCACACTGACATTTTAATTTAATATTTGAAATGTAATTAAATCTTATTTTTAAGAAAATGGAATTATTTTTAATTTTAGCATTTAATGTCTATCCACTTGCTAAGTTAAAGATTCAGTGCATGAATGTTACACCTAGATTTATATAAATTCATAAATTTAAGGGTAATATGAATGGTTGAATATTGCAAAATGTTCCCTGGTCACCCCAGTGCCACTGCTGTGAATACCATGTTTATTCATGAGTCCCTCTGAAGTCATGAATTGGGACACAAAGAAAAGCATGAAAAGAATGCTCAGCACTGCTGGGAAACCAAAGTTATGCAAGAATCTATTGAATGCAAGCTATCTATGAGGAGGAAAGATTTGACAAGATAACTCATATGTCTATTCTTTTAGCCAAGCAATTCTAATGCTCAATTTTTTTCAC
Source organism: Myotis brandtii (assembly GCF_000412655.1). Lineage (NCBI taxonomy): Eukaryota > Metazoa > Chordata > Mammalia > Chiroptera > Vespertilionidae > Myotis > Myotis brandtii. Next base: position 6,620,914 of record NW_005371410.1, read on the forward strand.
ATTCTCAAGTAGTGTCAATATCAATGTCAGCAGCGGCACTGCCCACAAATGTTCATGGCATTCAAACACAGCTGCTTTTTGTTTTGAGAGTGTAGGGAGAAATGTGGAGACTTTCCTGGGGCCTCAACAATGTTGATTATGAGAGTGGATGTTTAGGGCTCCTGGTAGTGTTATGGCAACAATGGATGCTGGGTGATGAACAATAGAGGGGCCGTTATGTTCTTTAACAAATGTATTTTTATTCTGTTTGTTTGTGATATGCAGGCTTCTCTCAAGTATGAGGCCAAGGGGGAGGATTCCTCTTGTCTAGATGTCGGGTGGCTGTAGATGACTGGTTAATTGGGGTTCTCCAGAGACACAGAACCAATAGGAGATGTACTAGTATATAGAGGCGGGGGGACAAAAGTAGGTTTACAGTAGTGAGTACATGAAACAAAGTTTATTCTTGCATTATTATTCATTTATTAATTATTGCAATATTTGTTGTATCATTATTGTTATTTCATATCTTTACTTATTATTTATCTTTTAGGTAATGATGGCTGGTAATTTAACCAAAGACCAATGAAAGTGGATACTTTATTTATTTATTTTTTTTTAATATATTTTATTGAT
>NW_005371410.1:6621859-6638140 GCF_000412655.1 Myotis brandtii
AATAAAATAAAGCTATATAAATATTTATGAATACTCATTAATATCAAGAATATATGTAGTATATAATAACTCAATTATATTAAAATCAAATATATAATGAACTATATAAATAAATGTATTAAATATAGGGTGTTTCAAAAAGGTATACACACACTTTAAATAATTATAAAAGCAGTGTTTATTAAAATACATCTTATTTTCAAAATTGAGCTATCAGCTGTTAAAGTGTGTACACATTTTTGGGGGGCACCCTGTATATAAAATACATATCCTTTATATAGTATAAAATATTGGCTCATGTGATTATGGAGGCTGAGAAGTACCAAGATCAATAGTTGGAAAGCTGAAAACCCAGGAGAGCTAATGGTGAAACCAGACAACCAATGGGTCTGGGCTGCCTGTCACTATTTGAGCAATTAAGCAGAAACAGAGTTGAATCATATATGAGCGTTTATTCCAGTAATGCCAACAGAATAGGAGAGCAGCAGGTCATCCACGAAAATCTGCTCTACCCCTCCCCATAAGCAGTTGCTTATATTGGGTAGAAGGACAAAGATTATATGGGAGAGTAGGAATTGCAGGCATGAATAAGTAGGCAAGGTATATTGGTTACAGGTTATAGGCAATGTGGGCTATAATGACCAACGATTACAGGAGAGGGTCACAAAGGGCAGGCACCTCCAGGACCAGATTATAGGCAGTGGAGGCTGGGTATTGCAAAGGGTGGGTGCCTCTGGGACTAGATTGTTTCAGCAACAAGAATGTTAATCTTTCTATGATAATAGGCAGTTCTCAGAAAAGGTGAATGGACTGTGTTCTGAGGTTAACTCCCATGTCCTGTGGTGTACAACTCTCAGCCAGGTTGGAATGTGCTTTCTCTAATCAGAATAGAACAATCATGGTTAACAGAGCATGGTTAATATTTCTTTTAATTATAGCTAATCCCCACTATTCTATTTCTGCCCCCAACAATGGTGTAGTTCTGCTGTGAGTCAGAAGGACTGAGAACCATGAAACTCAGTGGTATAAGTTTCAGTTTGAATGCCAGTAGTCCCAAGAGCCAATTTTTTCAGTTGGAGTCTGAAGGAGAAGACCAATGTCTTAGCTTAAGCAGCCAGGCATGAGGAGTTCTCTCTTACTAAACTTTCTGTTCTATTTAGGTCACTTGATTTGAAGAGGTACACCCACATTAGGGAGGGTAGTCTATTTTATTCAGCCTACCTATTTAGATGCTCATCTCATCCAGAAACACTCTCATAGATACACCCAGAATTATGTTTGATCAAATGTCTGCCCACCATGTGCCAGGCACTAACATGGTTGTTTTACATACATTTTCTCCTTTAATTCTCATAATAGTTCTGTGAGGTGAGCTTTTTACAAATGAGGAAACTGAGTCTCCCAGCAGTTAAATATACAGGGTGGGGCAAAAGTAGGTTTTGTAGGGAAAATCTATATATATAAAAGCCTAAGCGACCGTTATGACCGGATGACAGCTATGATGAGCACTGACCACTAGGGAGCAGATGTGCAATGCAGGAACTGCCCCCTGGTGGTCAGTGCGCTCCCACAGCCAACCTCCCCCAGCCGGCCAACCTCCTGCGGTCTCTCCCCCTGGCCAGCCTGCCCTGATCAGCCCCTTGGCCCTGATCACCAGTTAGGCTGAGAGACCCCACCCATGCATGAATTTGTGCACCAGGCCTCTAGTAATACAATAATAAACAATAACATAAGAATAAACTCTGTTTTGCATACACAACTATAAACCTAATTTTTGCCTTACCCTTTACATTTACATGTAGATTTCCAGACTTCAAAGCTACACACCATACAAACAAACTAGCAAGAAAATGTTTAGCCAGGTTCAGAGGGTTCAGTCACTCTTGAAAATATTAGAATGTCCCATGGACAAATACTGATATCCTTATCATTTTGTGAGAGAGATTGCTAAAGGACCAACTAACTACGTCTTAAAACCTGTTTACATTTATTGAATGTAGTCTGAATAATATTACCCTATGTAATAGCCAAATAACTTGATTTTTGGTAAATTTCCAACCTGAGCTGTCTCTCATTTTAATCTGAATAAATTAAATTTGACTTTTGAGTTTGAATTATGAAGAGCCAGAGGGCCCTAGCATGAACATATTGTGAGTTGGTGGTGCTCAGAGACCCCACCAGAGGTTGAGTAGGGCAGTTCATTCTCCCTTTATAATTATTACAAGCAAGTAAACTAATGTGTGCTATTAATCTGTTTGTTTTGTTGTGCTGTGTAAACCAGTCTATAAAGATGACCTAGTCCAACAAGGTCCTCCTGCCTTCCCTTGATTCCAGTAAGCAGGCTCAGAGATATAAACAAGGTTAATATATATGTATAATGTATGTATTTTATATTATTATATTTATGTTTTATTATATTAACAAAAGCTTATTATATTTAATAAAATAGCAGTCATGTACCATTACATAGTGCTTTACAGGGATGGAGTGGGTGTGCTGAGGTAGAGACAGTTCATTTTGAACTTGGACCAGAATTAGAAGAAATTAGAAAAACAATGCAGGAATGAACATTTTTCCTGAGTTAAGATTTCTTTTCATAATGCCTTGCTACCTGAATAAAACAGGCTTTCTGCTCACCAAATCTTTGTAGGTAATGAGTGTCAATGATTTATCTTGGAGAAGTTGCATTGTTCCTATATTCAGAGACATAAGTGGTTATTTCAGAATTGGCTGGTGTGGTTTAGATTTTGATCTGTAGCTCTGGTTTTCTTGTGATTCATATTGATTGCTCCAATTTGTATGCTGCTTTGCTCTGTAGGTTCTTGATCCACGTGTTTCTCTCCTTTTTGGTCATGGTTATAGGTTTATGTTTCTAATTTTCAATTTTCTTTTCTTCTTGGATTTTCAGTGTTTGTACTCAGAGTGGCTTTTACAAAAAACAGTTCTCACTTTTATTTATTTGCCCTGCTGTCAGACCTGTTTGGCCTTGTCCATGCGATAATGAAAATGAAAGTGCTTTTGTAAGTTGTAAAGCATAACTCAAATGTAAGAAATGATTACTATTTTGTTAAAAATAATAAACTCTGAGTCTTCGTGCTATAATCAGGGGCAAAGGGGAACACCTGTTGGACAGGTGGGTCATCTTTATGAACTGAGCTCCTAGTTTGCAACAGCTCTAGCAACTAACGTCGTGGCCTAGATTCTCTGCGAACATGTATTACTGTCCATGTCTAAGAGAATAGAGGCATGAGCCTAAAAAGGAGACAGAGGGTAGCCCCAACAGCCTGACTTCCTACTCAATGCCTGACCTCTGACCTGTGCTCACACTTGATTTTAGAGGCCTGAAATACTCTGCCAGGCTAGGATTAAGCTTAAATCTCACCTTTAAATACTGTGCCCTGTAATGGATCTTGTGATAGGTTATGCAGCAACATCGAGGAATGCCTTTAGTGACTCTTGGTCCACATGCAAATTCACGTCATCTTTTAAAAATCCTAAACTGGTTTTAGGGCCAAACTTTCATCCTGCTTAAGTAATTCTACCTCTCCATCAAGAAGTCCTACTGAGTTTATTTCTGAATTAAAACTAGGTACTGTCTGCAATTTTTCTTTTCCAATTGGTATAAGACCAGGCTCAGCATATGTCTATAGATGCTCTTAATTTGCTTATATCTAGAGTTAGTTCCTAACTTTTGAAAAGTTGCTGTTTTTTTCCAACTATGTCATCATTAGTAGAATCCATCCCAAATATGGAGAAAAAGCTCCTTATTGACTCCTCAGTAGATTGGAAATGCAAAAATTTTCTTTGGGGAGAAGAAAGGGATTAAGAGGCCCCCCAAAAACTGTTGTGTGCCATGCCAAGGGTGGGTTTGGGAGGTGGGGCAGCATTTTATAAAAGGAGATAGCTCTATGACTGCACCTTAGGATCAGCAGACACCCTCATGAGGTGGGCTGTATTTGAATTCATTTTTACTTTTTCATTTTCTCATTCATTCATTCAACAAATGCTTTTTGAGCACTGATTTATTTATAGGTAGATACTATGTTAGATGCTAGGGACATCATTTCTGACAATTGTCCTGGATCTAGAGGTCATCTGTGCTACATGGGCTTTAGGTGCAACAGATCTGGATTCTCGTCTCTTCTCCCCTGTTTGTTATTTGTGTTACTCTGTAAACTTATGCAATACATTGTCATCTAGATCTTACTGTATGCATCTTGTAAAATCAGATAACAATTACCATGTAGAGCTGTAGTGAGGATTCCATAAGTGATGTACATTTGGCCCTTGAATAATAACATGGGTGTGGGTCAATTTATATGAGGATATTTTTCAATACATAATGTAAATGTATTTTTGCTTTCTTATTATATTCTTAATAACATTTTTATCTAACTTACTTTATTGTAAGAATACAGTATGTAACACATATAATACAAAATATGTGTTAATCTGCTGTTTATGTTATTGGTAAGGCTTCTGGTCAACAGTAGGCTATTAGTAGTTAAGTTTTTGGGGAATTGAAGTTATATGTAGATTTTTGACTCTATGTGGAGAGGTCGGTACCTTAACCCCCCACTTTGTTCAAGGATAAACTGTATATAACATTGAGCAGTGGACATATAATAGGTCTCTCACTTATTAACTGATGATTGCATCCTCCACACTCATACCTTGATCACCATCTCAAACTCACTGACTGCTCTTTGCCTGAGGCAATGTGGCTTTTAAGTAGAATTTAATAGTGTTTAAGTCTTTATGTCAATAGACATATGGATGAGATATTTTCAATAATGTGTAGATCCGAATTCAATTCTGGAAATATATAGACACATTCCCAGTTTAACATTATCTTTTTATCAGCATGATTGAATCTCTGTGTTTTTTAACTTGAATAATCAAATTAATTAAAATGGTTATTAAATTAATCAAGACTGAGCATCCATTAAAATAATAAAGAATTATACATAATAACCATAGAGATAAAATGAAATCACAAAATTATTTAATACAAATAAGAGAGAAAAAGAAGAAAAAGGTAACAGGAGCAAATAATTCAAATATGAAACAAATTGCAGGATGATAGATTTATACCCAACCATATAAAAAATCACATTAGTTGTAAATGGTCAAAATGTTCTAACGTTCTAATTAAAAGACAGAGATGTGCAGATTGGATATAAAAGCAAGACCCACTATGTGCTTTTTGTAAGAAACCTATTTTAAATATCAATACATAAATATGTTGTAGGTAAATTGATGGAAAAGATATATCAAACTAACACTAATTTAAAGAAAGCTGGAGTGGCTACATCAATATCAGATAAAATAGCTTTCAGGGCAAAGAATATTACCAGGGGTAAGGATGGTCATTTAAAAATGATAAAGGAGTCTTAAACATTCATGTGCCTAATAACAGTTTCCAAACAGGAAGTAAAATCTGATAGAACTGCAATGACAAAACACATTAAAATTATAGAGAATTCAATACCTCCTCTTAATAACAGATAGAACATATATAGAGAAAAAAAATTATAGAAGCTCTAACCAGCACTGTCAACTAACTTGACATAATTGAGCTTTATAGAATATTACATCCAACAATGGAAGAATATACAGTACTCTACATCCAATAGTCTAGCACCTGACACAACCCTCTAGCCAATTCTGTCAACAGGAATATGCTTCTATCAACAGTAAACACCATTGTTCTGGGCCACTATAGGCCATGAGAAATCCCACAGAATTCCTGTTAGAGTTGTCCAGGCCTCACCCGGCGGCATTGCTGCTGAATATCCTAGTGGTACCTCCAAGGGCAAGTCATTGTTTCACCTGGGCAGGATGAAATCAGGGGTTGAATCTGGATCAAAGGTGTAACCCCCACATTGTCATCTTTTGGGAGATAACAGTAGCCTCTAAACTTTGTCCATACTTATTAAAATCAAGATATTATTGCCCTTAGGGACTTGGCATTAAAACAACACAACAATGCCAGAGTTAGGCCCATTTAAAGATTTTCTGTCATTTTTAAAAGGATTTCTGGACTTCTTTATATCAGTAAAACAATAGAGATCCCTCCCACAGAAACCTTTCTGAGAGATTTTATTCCCTTAAGGCAGCCATGGGCAAACTACAGCCCGAAAAAGACCGTACCCTTTTATGTAATGATGTTTACTTTGAATTTATATTAGTTCACACAAACACTCCATCCATGCTTTTGTTCCGGCCCTCCGGATTGTGGCCCTCGAGTCAAAAAGTTTGCCCACCCCTGCCTTAAGGTGATGTATGGTAAGACATGTCTTCCTGCCCCTTTCCTTCCCAAAGGAAGAAAATTTGAAACTGTAAGAATTATGATAGTATTGTCAAGTACAATGTGATTAGCTTTAAGTTATAAAATGTAAATGTAATTTACTTAATAGTATAACAAATTATAATATTTGGTCAAGGAGAAAAAAGATAAGCTAGAAGAATATTTGGTATAATGATGACATTTTCATGGTCCCATTTGTGGGTAGCCCTACTGTTATGAAATTCCAGTAAACTGTTCCTCTTGGGAGTCAGATATATAAGAGAAAAATGGAGGCGAAACATGGCTACAGCCACACTTATTAATTTAAATAATAACTTATTAATTTAAATAATAATTTAAAAAGTTTATATTTACCCATGTAGTTATTATTTCCAGTACTCTTCATTTCTTTGTGTAGATTCAGATTTACATCTGCTATTATTTTCCTTTTGCTTCAAGTACTGCCTTTAACATGTCTTGTAATGCAGATTTACTGATAATGAATTCTTTTAGCTTTTGAATGTCTGAAAAATCCTTATTTTGCCTTTCTTTTTCACAAGGTAAAGGATTTTATGTTGACAATTTCTCCCCATTCAGTATGTGGAGATGTCATTCCATTGCACCTAGTTTGCATAATTTCCAAATAAAAATCTGCCTCTGTTCTTATCTTTGTTCCTCTGGATGTAATATGTCTTTTTGTTCTCTAGATGCTTTTAAAATTTCCTATTTATCATTGGGTTTTAAGAAATTTGATTATGAAGTGCCTTAGTGTAGTTTTCTTCATGTTTCTTGTACTTCGAATTTGTTGAGCTTCTTGGATCTGTGGGTTTATAATTTTCATCAAATTTGGAAAATTTTCAGCCAATATTCTTTCAACTATTATTTTATAAGCTTCTCCCTTTCAGAGACTAAAATAACATGAATATTAGACTCTGCCTAGTTGCATTAACAGCTCACAGATTGTTTTCTTTTCATTTTGAGAATTTTCTATTGCTATGTCTTCAAATTTACCAACGTACTCTTTTGCAACGTCTAATCTATCCTTAATCTAATCTAGTGTATGTTTCATCTCAGATATTGTGGTTTTTATCTTTAGAAGTTAGATTTGGGCCTTTACAAAATATCCTTCATGTCTCAATGTTAAAGTATTTCTTTATGTTTTTGAATATAAGGAATACAGTTTTAATCATTCTCTTAATGTTCTTGTCTACTAATTCTATTATCTATATTAATTCTGAGTCCATTTCAATTTATTGATTTTTTTCTAATAATTATGATCACATATTTCTGCTGCTTTGCATTCTGGTCTTTTTAAATTGTATACTAGATATTGAGAATTCTATCTTGTTAGGTATTACATTAGTTTAGAATTCCTATAAATATTTTTTAGCTTTTTTTCTGGGATGTTATTAAGTTACTTGGAAATAGTTTGAGCCTTTCATGTCTTGTTTCTATGCTTTGTTAGGCAGGAGCAGAGTAGTGTAGTCTAGGGTTAATTTTCCACACAACTGAGGCAAACCCTTTGTTGTACAATTATGAGGTTTTGCACTCTGGCTGGAGGAATAGGTGCTCTTTCTTTTGATCTCTAACCCTTTCAAATGATATTTTCCCTGATCTTGAATAGTTTTCTCACACATTTGAGTGGATCGGTACTCAACTAAACTCTAGAGGGGGACCTTCTTTAGGTCCCCAGAGTTGTCTTTCTCTCTCTTTCCATCTCTCTGCTCGCTACTACTCTATCCTGAAAACTCAAACTGTCTCCAGGACTCCCAGCTCCATGTCTTCAACCCAGGAGAACGCTGGGCTCCACGTGGGCCCCCCTCCTTGCATCATGACCTGGAAACCCTCTCCTTTGCTTTTCATCTCTCAGGAATCCTTGACCTTCATTTCTGAAATCCAATGTTTTGAAAACAAGATTTTATATATTTTATCTGCTTTTTTTGTTGTTTCAGGCAGGAGGCTAAGTCCAATCTCTTTTTACACAATCTTGGCTGAAAGCAAAGCCTGTAGTATTCTTTATAATTAAAAAATCTTGTGCCTTTTCTCTATTTTAATTTTATTTTTTTTAAAAATAGGGGTGAAGAGCTTATGGAGATAAACTAGAAAATGTTCATTTGGACAAAATGTTGGAGAGATTATTTTTCTCAATCTTTTTCACTATTATGATTCTTTGCTTTGCCACCAGAGTGATCTTTCCAAATTGAATCATCTCTCATTTATGCCTAAATCCATCATGATTTCTGAATGATTACTGAATAATATCCAAACTCCTTAGAAAACATGTAAGGCTCCTATATACCTGTGAACCCTCATTGTTAATACCACTCACCTCTCCCATCATACTCTGGACTCTTACTAAGTTGTGTTGCCTGCCATAGTAGTAGTGTGTGGGTTTTGGAGTCAGAGGAGCAGCTCAAATCCTATTTAATGGCTGCCAGATTGGGGAAAATTAACTTCTTTAATACAGTATCTGAAAATAAGAGTAATACTACTATATGCCTGCCAGAGTTGTTGTGAACATTAAATGAACTAATATCTGTGAAGTGCTCACCAAGGGTCTGGCATAGAGTAAGTGCTCCATTAACATAATTTATTACTGTGATGGTTCCTTCAATGCATCATGTTCTGCTTCTCTACCTTGTGGGCCTTTGCACATGGTTCTCCTATTGCCTGGAAGTTCTTTTTTCTGCTCTACATACTTTTCCCTCCTTCTGTTTCTCTTTTCAGATACTTCTCAAGGTTTACCTCACATGGGAGGCTTTCCCTGACTTCCTGGTCTTAGTAGGATGCTCTCCATGTTCCATGGTGCCCCATTAATGTTGTTTTGAAATTATTTTCCCTCTTTCATTTCCACATGGGGAGAGGGAGACTGTGGCTCATGGTTTGTGATCAACTTGTGTGAGATGAATGAATGAATAAATGTTGGCTCTTAATATCTGTAGAATAGAATGGTGAAAAGGACATTTACAAAACTCTGACATAAATTGTTATTGTTTGAATGAGCAGCAGTAGCGGCCCAAAATTTCTAGATGAAAGGACATCGGGAGAACAGGAGTAGCGTGTTCAGGGACATAACATGGCCAGTCTTTTGAACCTCATTGTAAAACTCCCCCAAGAAGCTGCAATTCACTGACTAGTAATGCCACTTGGCAAAAAAAAAAAAAAAAAAAAAAAAAAAAGCAATGGACAGGGATGAGAAGGAAAGAATTGTAAGAAAATGAAAATCATGAGCCAAACCATGTGAGAACAGCCTCCTACCCCATGGCCCAGGCACCTAGCATTGATGGTATTATCTCCTCACAGCTGGAATTTTAGTAAGTGCCTGCCAATATTGACATTACCCCACGTAATGGAATCGAGGTGGATTGGTGAACAATCACTTTAAAAGTTAATTGTTCAAAACCGTGGGTTAGAGCTCTTAAGCTAATGCCTGTTGGTTTGATGGCAATTTTGATGCTTGTTCTTTTTAAACTTGTTTTTATTTATGGTCTCATTCTCTGGATTTTGATGTCAGAAAGTAGAGCTCTTTTTTATTTTGTTTTCTAAAGAAGGCGAAAGGACGTCCTGCTTGGCTTTTATGAGTGGTTTTCTTTCCTCCCCTTCACTTCTTTTTATACTGCCTTTCTCTCTTCCTTGTGTGCTAGCCCCTTAGCAAGGCCTGCCTCTTGTCCTACAGTCTTGCACAGACATTTGGAAATCTTGGTAAACCCAATCCCTACTAGCTTCAGCCTTCCTGAAGTCCCTGCGGGCTGTGTTGAAGGAGATCCCTCAGGACTGAGTCATCGGGGACATACTCAGAGCTCTGATCCGGTTCCACTGAGGGTCTTGGAAAGAATCCGAGATGGGAGACCTCTGTGTTTAATGGCAGACTGTTCCATCCCATAGATTGGAAGCTGTCACAGTGATGACCAGTCTTGGGGAGAGCCTCACACCAAAACCGATGTCTGAGTGAAAATAGGGGATTTTAAGAATTCTTAATTGGAACGGATACTGACAAGGTATCTGTCCTTTCTCAATCAAAGCCTGGTATGAATTTGGGCCTATCAGTATATTTCCATTTATTGATAAGCCAGTCACAGACTAGCCCCTGGGCATGTTTTCAAACTTAATGAAGAAAAGACAGTTTCTGCCACAAGAGCTCTTCATCTGACTGACAGCATCAATCAAAAGCTACTCTGGGCTCCTGGCTGCTCTCAGTAATGAAACTTTTCTCCTAACAACTGGAGAGTCTGGGGAGAGAGGACAGTGGTCCACAGGAGGGAGGGGCAGAGGAAGGCTCTAGTTCATCTTACTATTTCTCCTTTGCCTCACGTGGGCCTTTTGAAGGCATGGAGGAGACCAGAAGGGTGAAGTGTGGTGGCATCTGGAAAGTCATGGAAAGCAGAGACAGTAGGGAGTCTTTCCCTGAGGGGAATGGTGCTATAGTAGCTGCTTTGAACTTGGAGGTGATCTTTTTCAGTCCCTGTAGTGGAAAGCCAGCATCTGAGAATTTCCTTCCAGAACTTTACTCTCCTTTTCATTTAGGACACAGAAAATAGAATTTTTATTCTATTTAGAGATCTGAGTCCTGTCTTGGAGATTGTATATTTCAGTGATTTTTCAAATCTTTCTTTTTCTGGGATACACTTTTTTTTTCTCATCAAAGGTAAGCTACTGCCTTTGCAAGAACCCAACAGGTAAACACACCAAAAAGAGAAATAAGGATTTGGAAATTTGGGATGGAATAAAGTGGAGGGAGGTGCATATTGGAGTGTAAACCCAACTGGCCATGTATATGCTGTAGAAAGTTAGGTTCTGAGAAGCTTAAAGCCATGAATCTAGTTCATGGCCATGAAATTTGAAGGGAAAACTATCACTCTTGGTAGAGATGGTCTTCAGAATCACCCCTTCCCCAAGCCAAGCATCCTGATGTGCATTAGTAATACAGGGGAGGAGAGAGGCAGTGCATTGATTTATGGATCTTCTGGCTAACCTTGAGAAGGTGTGGTTTTCTCTAGCAACAGTAGTGCTTTCTCCCTAAAAGAAGTCATGCTATCTGTGACAGAATAATTTAATACTTCTGCTTGCTAGGAGAAATTATTTGTTCGCCTGGACCAGAAAACTTCAAATTATCCTTGTTACCTCCATCTTCCTCATCTCCCTTAATCAGCCCCTCACCTAGATCTGTTGAATTACTTCCCAAATAATCTGAGTCAGTCTACTTGGCTCCATCATCATCCAAATACCCTGTTCCAAACCACCATAATCTTGCTGGAGCTGGCTATAGACTCCTTACTGGCTGTCTTCTTTCATTCTGGACTCATTTGAATTTACAAACCAGATTGATGCTTTTGAGCCACAGTTCTGATTGTGCCACTTCCTCTTCCAGTTGAAAATGCCTCAGTGGCTCCCTATTGGTTTTAAGGTGAAGACCTCAATCTTTCATATACTCCATGTACTGAATAGTCAGGGTTCTACATGTGTCTCCAGCCCTGTCTCATATCTCTTCCTTCTCTCTCTGCCCTCAGCTACACCAACATTCTTGCCCTACTTGCTCCTGCCACAGGGATTTGCATGTGTGGTTTTCTTTACCTGGAATTCTCTCTCTACCGCCATTTACCTAGATAACTCCTCCTCAATCTCAACTCTCCATTCACTCATTAGGGAATCCTCTCCCTCTCCCACACTCAGTCACAGTCCCTTTTTATAAGCTCTCATTGCAAGATGTATTTCTCCTTTCACATTTCATTGTGTGGTTGTGTGCTCAGGTCTAACTTCCCTGTAGGACTGCCAGCTCCCGGGGTTGAGGACCACATTTGTTTTAGCTCTTACATGGTGCCCTTCATAGAGCAGGGCCTCAATAAGTATTTCGTGAATAAATGAATGAATGAATGAACTGACTTTTGGAGTAGGAGAGCTTTGCTGAATCATCCCTTCCTTTTGAGTGGTGAGTAAGGGAAGTTTTTGCTTCTGGTACAAGGGAATTTTAAACCCCTGTTTTGACATCACCCTCTTTTCATTCAAATTGTGAAAAGCATCCAGAGCAAGCCTCTGGGTCCTTGACACCCTCACCTACCTCAAGAAGTAATGAGATGGAGTATCTGCCCTTGCACCACTGGGAACTGGCCTTTCCTTTGAATTTCTCTGAGGACATCCCTTCTCTGAGAAGTTTCTTCTTTGTCTTTTCTCCATCCTTTTTCTGCCAAGTGAGGAGTTGGTAGGAAGAACTCTCAACTTCACCACATAGTCAAGAAGGAAAGCATTACCATCACTTTGAGGGAGTTGGGAACATGGGAATGGCATAAATAAGCCACAGGCTGTGTCTTCAAATAATTTTGGCATAACTTTGCCCATTAATCCTCCCCCCCCCCACAGTTTCTTGACCTCCCTCACTCTTGTTTGACCTTTGCTCTTGGCCACTCTGTAAATAGCATAGCATTCTTAATAGTCCAAAAGTTGTTTGAGTCCAGGATTGAAGGGGACAGAACATCCTTTTTCCCTTCCAATCTCTGAGTCCCATCACTTTGTCTGAGAAGGACTGCCTGCCTGAGAAATGACATGTGGTGCATTGAAAAGATCAATAGCTGTGGAGATTGGTAGTTCTGGGCTCTGACACTTGCTAGATAAGTTCCGTAGGCTCTCTGAGCCTCAATTTACTCATCTGTAAAGTGTAGTTAAAACACCCAATGTTGTTTGTAAATTTAACTTAGGCAATATATACAAGCTTTCTGGAACAATGACTGGTTAAGATGCTTTGGAGTCTGTCCCTCAGTGCCTCCTCCTAAGGTTGCAGATCTATCAACTGTCTTGAGTGAGGTGAACAATAGGTTCCTGTTTCTTTATCTTTTTAAATTCTCACCTGAAGATATATTTTTATTGATTTTAGAGAGAGAGTAAGGAAAAGAGAGAAACATCAATGTGAGAGAAACGTCGATTGGTTGCCTCCTGTACGTGCCCCGACCAGGGATCAAACCCACAAACTTTTGGTGTGTGTGGGATGATGCTCCAACCAACTGAGCCACCTGTCCAGGGCTAGGCTCTTGATTCTTTAGCACTGATTTTTAGCTGACCTGGCACACAAGGATTTTTGCTCCTTGGAGCTCTGCTTGGCCGATCCCAAAGCTGTCCACCACAGGCATTCCCAGGGTCTCCAGCCAGGCTTCCGACAGGGCTAGTCCCTTCTACTCGTACTGAAATTATGTCTGAAGTTTATGCCTGGAGCTGTGACCACTGCTTTTTTCTGGGTTCGCCACTGGAGTGCCTCTCAAAGCCTGGTCGCCACGTTTTGAAGAGGAATTTACTTAAGCTGGAACCCTCAACATCACTTCCACTCTCTTGGAGTCCTTGATGCTTGGCAAACGTAGATGCCACTGCACATGTCCTTATCCCCCTTGCAGCCAGAATTCTCACTTAAGGTGGAGTTTCAGCTTGGAAGCAGGAGGAAGCTATGTCTCGTAGTATTTCTTTTCTGTAACTTCCTTGGGCTTTCCAGCTCTGTAGTCCCCAACTGCATGGACCTATGGTAAAACTCAGTTGCTTTTCCCACATCTGGGTCCCAGGTCAGGGTCTTGGCAGAGCAGGCTAGATGGGTCTGTTATGTGTACTGTGCTCACCTCCCCAAGGTCTGTCATGGGACATATGCCTACTGACCACTTACATGGATCCTACCCCCACCACACACTTTATCCTGTGCTGTTTTGGTCAACAGTTGATCTATAACTTTTTACCCTTTTTTTCAGCTGCAACACCTATGATGGATGATTTTTACATACTCAGAACACTCCCAAACACATGTGTAAATTTTGAACACTGCCCCAAGAATTTTGTGGGGGAGGTACAGCCTTGCAATAATTTATAATTGTCACAGTACTCCATGGTGTATCAGTAGCTCTTTTCTCCTATGGCCAGTGACACAGATCAGACAGTCTTCAGATTTGGCAATTCCCAAACACTGGTTATATTTCCTTGCTTTCTTTCTCACTCAAATTTAAATACATTGAGTGAGGAAGTCAACTAGAATTTGTTTAAATATGTTTTTAAAACTTTTTAATCTTAGGACTTTATTATTAGTAGTAAATTACTGTGATCTCCCACAGATGGTTAAGACACACTGGCAAGGAATGACCTTAAGGTAAGGAGCCCACTGAAGGGTGGGTCTTTCAAGGCTCGTCTCCATTGGCTACCCAGATTCTCACAGTCTTTGGGGACAATTGGGGCCTAGTACTTAAGAGTGACCATGGGTCTTATTTAAGGTAGGCAGGGCATTCTTATTGAGTCATGCTCCAGTGAAAGGGACCCACTGGGCCACTTAGTGAAATTGAACCTTGATCTCCAGGGTTGGCAATGGGAGGGCATGATCAGTAAGAGTTCCTTAGAAGCCACATTTCCCATTGCAGATTTAACTCATTATTGCTGCTCCTACATGGAGGACATTAGTAGACCAGTCAAGATTGAGCTTCATCAAACTCAGTCCAACTCTTTTATACTTCCTCTTTCAACATACATTTCATATCACCCGACAGGGCCCTCTTGCCTCAGGCTTTGAGACCCAATCCTTTGTGAGCTACTACAGGCCCTACTACATTCACTATCATGGCGGTGATGATGGTAGATGGTACACTTCTCTTCTAGCTTTCATCCCAGGGTGCAAAAAGAAGACCAAATGCTGCCTCCTTTGTGGCTTCTAGGAGTCTCTCTTCCCAGGCCCCGGCATGTCTCAGAGCATAGCAGGACCAAGCCTGTGGGTATGCTGAGGGAAAACAAAGCGTTGGCTTTTCGGGGCTGACAGGACACTGACAGGGTGGTAGGGTATGGGATTCTCCGTGATTCTGCCCGCTAGGTATCTTCTCTGGCTTTACACCCACTCACTCCTCCACCCCCACCACCCTACACCCTGAACTCTGATCAAGGAAGTCTCTAGGCTCTTAGAATTTATGGAGATAATGACTCTGTGTCCTGTGAATCTTCTACAAGGCTTGGAGCTTTGATGTCTGGCAGCTTTGCTTGTGGTTGTGTGGTTGTGGGATGGCGGGGAGAAGTGCCACTTTAACCTCTCTAGCCCATTATTCCTGCCCTGCTGATCCCCAGAGCAGCAGAGAAAATTCCAGCTTTGAGGATGGGCCCTGGTCAGTTACGAATCTGAATCCCGCAAACAGGTGCTTCTGGCCATCAAAGTCTTGAAGCAGTTAAACTTGCTTTCACCTTTGTTGCAGTTCCCTTAAAAGAAAATAGAGAGATCTTCCAAAGGTGGAAGGGGTGGCAGGCCAGAAACGTAAAGTGTGTGCAATCACTCAGATACAAGTGGCACCAGTAAAAATTGCCTTCATATATCAGCTTATGGTTTACACACTCTGGCAGAAAGGACACTAAAAGGTCAGCGGGAAAAAATTTATATGTCAGGCCTGGAGCTGCGACTCCAGAGGTGGTGAGAAGACACAATCTGGGAAGGGTTCTAGAGGGACCAGCCGAGGGCTTGATGTGGCAGGCTTCTTTTTTTTCATCCTTTATTTTGTTTTATTTTTAAGGAAGTTGCTTGCCAACGTCAGCAGAGAAGCTAAGGTATAGACTCGTAGTAACCTCTCGCTCCGACCCCTGGGTGACAAGACGGATAGTTCCATTCATCTGTGGGTGAGCAGCAGAGGCTCCCTGCATTTTTTTTCCTTTTTGCTTGGATTCAGGATATATTTGTTTGCAGAGAGGGATGTCACGCTTGTGAATGCACTGCTCAGTCATGTGCAGGGGGTGAAATCAAAGGAGGGGAGAAGAGACTGGAGGGAAAGAAAGGGGTGAGGGGGGCGGGGAAAGGGCAAGCTGTGCTCTGTGGCTTTGAGTGATGCCAGCTTGGATCTAGAAACAAATCCTCAACCAAATGCTAATGGAGAGGGTGCCTTCCAAACAGAAGGGTCAGCAACTATGCTGAAATTACTGATGCACCTTTCAGTAGCACTTGCCTTATGGAAAGGTCTGGGCGAGCGTTATTTACACCCCCCCCCCCCCCCCCCCCCCCCCCCCCC
>NW_005371410.1:6638159-6653113 GCF_000412655.1 Myotis brandtii
CCCCCCCCCCCTTCCATCCTGCCTCCCAGGAGAGAAGGTACTAGAACATTGTAGGTCTCTTGGAGTTTTGCTTAAGACTGACCCACCCTCCTTACTTTATTAACCGTGTAACATTTTAAGGCTGTTTTTCCTCTCTGTCTCCTCCAGCAAGTCTCTATTGATCACTGTTTATAGTTATAATCCCTTTCAAATTTATCATCCATGACTAACACCACGTGTATTGATTAGTGTTGACGGATGTCCCTCTACAGTATACAACCACCATGATCCCAGCCAGTGAAATACAAGAGAGATGGAGAGAGATAGAAATATACTTTTTCCCTTCTCCTCGATTTTCTTTTGGTAATTTTCTGCTCCCCCTTTTGTTTATAGCTTAGATGAGGCTTTTCCTGCCTGTGCTGAAGAATTGCTTTTTATATTTTAAATATAATTTCTTTATTCTCACTGAAGCCTTTTAGGAGGAAAAGAAAGTAGCTGTATTGCTCCAGGGTGGTAACTAGGGGGTAGGGTGCTGACAGCTCCTGAAAAGATCAGATTTATGAGGGACATCCACATGTCTTAACCTAAAGCCTTAAGTACCAAAGATGTAAAGGCTAGTTTTTTTAGGGACAAATTAGGTGTCACTTGTGACGAAGGACAAGGTGTCTGAAAGCTGGACTATAAATGAAGTCATTTGTCAATAGTGCCATTTTTTTGGTCTCTTTTTGCTTACTCTTGGTAGTGTCTTCTTTGCCTATTGTGGGCTAACGGTGAGCGATGGCCTGGTTGTGAAGCTGTGCACTGATCTATTTTGCCCGAGCCATGTGTCTAGGGCTTCCTGCCTTGGAGCGTCCTGCACATGCACGTAAGGTACCTACTCCACCCGCTCACCTTACCTGTGACCTGTCTGCTCATGGGTGACCACTGTGCGAGTCCTGAGCTCAGCTGCCTCCTCTGATGGAAGTAATATTTTCTTTATCCACCCAACAAGGAGGCTGGGAGGAGAAGGGTAACAGCTGTGAGAGGGCTTCAAAATTAGGAAGGACAACGTAAACCAAGATGGTAAAATTATCACTCTGGACGCTTTCTCCTTGTTCTCTCGGTCTCTTTTTCATACTCCTGGAAGGTTTTATTACTTTGCAAGGATTTTCTTCTATTCCAGGAAACTTTATCAAAGGACCCAAGCACTAGACTTGAGAAAAGAACAAAGGAGTATAGAACTCAAAGGGAATTTAGAGGTCTCAGAGCTTAACCCTTCAATTGGATTGTGAGGAAACTGATGAAGCTTAAACTTTGGAATATCTTGTTTGATGTCCCACAATGAGTAAGAGATAAGCCCAGAAAGATACTTATTCTTAGGGAAGTATCTTTTTTTCTTCTCTCCCCTTCTTAGCTCCTCTTCATCTCTCTCTCTTCCTCCTCCTCTTCCTTCTCCTTCTTGTTCATTCCCTCCCTCCCTTTCTCCCTTGCTCCCTCCCTTTTCCCTCCTTCTCTCCCCAATCCCCTCTCTCTATTTCTTTGTCTCTTCCTTCCTTCAGTACCCTCAGCAGCATTCTAGGCAGAGACACAAGATCCTTTTGGGCTTTTTAAATTTTTTTATTTTTAAATTGATTGATTTTTTTAGAGAGAGAGAGAGAGAAACATTGATGTGAGAGTGAAACATGGATCAGCTGCCTCCTGCATTCCCCCTACTGGGGATTGAGCCTGCAACCTGGTCATGTGCACTGAACGGGAATCGAACTGGCAACCTTACGGTGTATGGGGATGATGTCCAACTAACTGAGCCACACCGGCCAGGGCAACCCTTTTTCTCTTAAAGCTCACTTATTCTCTCTTTGGAAGACAGGACCATTTTCTAAGAAACTCAAATATTTTTTTTTTTACTACAGAAAATTAACATTTAAAAAAATAATGATTTTTTCAAAGGAGAACAAGATAGGAACATTCATCTCCTAGGGGAAGGCATGTCTACCTATGGAGTATCTCATTCTGTCATGCTATAGTGCTTTTGAATGGCTATTTACTTGGCTCATATGTAAATGATATTGTGTCCTCCCTCATTGCCTCAGTCCCCACTATTGACAATAAATTGATGTTTTTTTGTGGGTTGTTTTTTTTTTTGCTTCTTAACTTATCTATTTTCCAAGTTTTCATGGTCTGCTTGTAATAGTGTTTTTGGTTCTTTGCACTACTTTAAATTAAGTTTTTCATATGGGACTTATTATACCTGAATGCTGCTCATTTATTTGATGACATAGTTGTAAATCCTCAATAAAAAGAACCTTAATAATCAGTTGGCATTTATTTAATATGCCACCCATCTTATTAAGTCTAGCTCCTTTGATTTAATAGGATAGTTTATTGTATTTTTGCATCAGAATCGTGATGCTATAGTTATGCTTGAGAAGGCACTTTCATTATAAACTCCTGTTTTTAGGCACTTACAATTTTCTCAATTCACACATTTATTTCAATGCGCAATCATTGTCTGTTCTCTGCTCCCTCCCTCTCCCATTTGTACCATTTTTCTTTAAAGTTTAATAAGGAAATATATCTCAAACTTTAGAGAGAGAAGCTGTGTTATTGGCTGAGAATAGCTGAGCAAAGCTGCCAGGCCCTGGAAATCCAGATTCCTGTTTGGTGCCTTGAGTCAACTTGATGCCAATGTTGGTGAAGCAGGCTGCTGGTCCCAGGATTATGTTTCCATTACATGGAGAATGTTCTCCCATGTGCTTTCAAGTGCATTTTTTTCCTCTTGGGAGCTTTGAACATTCTCCATATTTTGCTAGTGGTGGGAAACGGAGAAGTTGAGCTGTGTAGGAAACAGACCAGAATAGATTAGAATGGAGACAGACCTTCCAACTCCTCACCTGATGCTCATGATAGAATGTGAGCCGTGCTCCACTGTGTGGATGCTTCACACAGGTTGATTCCCCTTGCTCACCCTTTGCCTGGTTAACATGAACTCATCCTCAGATATCAGCACAAGCATCACTTATTCAAAAATGTCCATTGTAACCATGTAGACTGAGTATGGTTCTTCTGTTATATATCTTATAGAATGGGCTTCTTTGCTTCAGAACACATCTCATTTCCATTTATTGTGGGCAGTGGTGCTCTGGAGTGGGTTCATACTGCTTTTTTTTTAGCAAGAAAAAATAATAAAATTTAATATAGACATGTATGGGAACCCTGCATACATGAAAGTCAGAGACCCCGCATGTACAAGAGGTTCAGAGATAGAAAGGGGGATTGGCATATAAGACATCATGAGCCAGGCATCAGGCAAGGTGCCTTAGGGGTTTCAAAGGGTCATTGCAGAATGAGAAGAGCAGACATTCAGTAAATCGAAGTTTGTCCTACCTCATAGGTAGGTCAAACAAGGTTTTGTCTGATAATCTCCCATTACAGGCAAGGCCCCTAACTCAGTTTCTTTGAGGAAACCAAGGAAAGGGCAGATGTTTCTCTCGAGCCGGTCTTAATGAGAGCTGATTGTGTGCATCTCTTCTCTACTCCATGTTCAATGACAGCATCTTGATAGCCTGGAATCAGTCATGATAGGAATTTTTACACCTAAGAAATGGGCAAATGCTATAAATCAGAACTCACTCCTCACTACCCCGAGAGCTGGTTTTTAAACATTCACTGTTATACCACTTATGCGATGATTTGTAAAACATATTATCGCCACTAAATTGTCTATGAGAACAGGGACTTTGTCTATTTTGATCTGTGTTGTATTTCTCATAGTGTCTGGCATGTAGTAAGTACTGAGTTTATAAACAAGGTTTGGGAAGAGATGATCTTGTTTAAACAAGGCCGGGCCATTAAAAGGATCTTAATCTCACAAGATCAAGGTTTTCCACGATTTACCTATAAGAGTAATTCATCCTGTACCAGGATCTGGCTTCCTAAGGAAAGGGCAATTCTTAGAGAGTCAGTTGGTCCTATTGGCAAAATAATCCATCAGGAAGCCCTTGAAACAGTTTAGCCAGGTGCAGCAAAGACACTTCTGTTTTCACTGGATGATGCTCTCTGCCTCTTTTGAATTGATTTCTTTTAAAAAAAATGCTCATGTGTTCTGCAAGATAGCTGCTTCCATGGGTTTTATGTTCCTGATTCTTAGTGAGACCTTTTGCTTCCACCTCCTCACTATTATTCTATCTAGGCGGTCCCTGCAGGAGCTTCTGTTATCCAGTGAAATGGGGTGTGAAAATGAAGTTAGAGAGATTTGGGTTCAAATTTGGGCTGTACCTTGAAAATTAATTTCATTCTTAGAAGCTCAGTGTCATCATGCCTAAAGTATGTTAAAGTATAAAGTTGTTATATTACATGAGATTAAACTATGTGTGAAATTGCTGACGAAAGTAAAGATTATTGTTACTTTTTTAAACTTTTTTATCTTTTCTCTTAGACTTGCATTTTGACTTTGTTGTTATAGTTGAAGGATGGGCGACAGAGGGATTAAAAATATGTAAGGATGGCATAAATTCCTGGGGTAGGGTGAAGAAAACTTTATTACTCATCATCTAAAAACATTTCCTGTCAAGAGTCTTCCTTTTTGTAATGGAGGACTGAGTAATTTTGACAACCATCCTTCTGAGAGCATGTAGAAAAGCTGGGAAAAATGTGAAAAACATTTGTTGAAAGGCATGGTAGAGTTAATAAGATGGTGCAAACTATCAGGGCCAACATCTAGGGAGTAATAAGATCTACATAGGTGAGTCTGGTGTTTGGACTAACATTCCCCAGGGGCAACTATTGGGATCTTGGAAGAGGTTACCTGGAGACTGAGAAGCTGGGCACAATTCCTGACAGTCTCACAAAGCTAGGGGGCATATTGGAGTTCAGAGACTGCAAAGGAATGAGAACTCTGGAAAAACACTAGCCTTTCAGTTGGAGTAAGATTAAACTGATTTTATACTTATTTGCAAGGGACTGAAGCCCAGCTACAAATTCTGTCAGTCTCCTATTGGAATAAGGTCACCTGGGCTGATAGTGCTTTACCCATCTTTCAAAAGGAAATATAAGTCCTCTCTGGAGGACAACTTTATACTTCAAATCCTGAAATTACTATAATAATTTTCTCTATACAATATTATGTATTCAAGAAAAAATAACTAAGCATACAAATAATGTGATAAAAAGTTAAGAGAAACAGTATGTAATATAAACAGACCAGAGGAGATCCAGGTAATGGGTTATCAACATGAATTTTCAAATAACCATGATGTGCTGATATGTTCAAGGAAAAATTGAGAATTTGGGGTATAAACTAAACACTCAAATAAATAAATATCCTAGAATTTAAAATACAATGGAGGAGAGAGACCAAGATGGCGGCATAGGTAAACACCGGAGACTGCTGCCGCAAACAACCACTTCAAAAATACAACTAAAAGACGGAACGGACATCCCCCAGAACCACAGGAAGGCTGGCTGAGGAGAGACTCTTCAACTAGAAGGAAAAATAACAGCACACCGAGGCTCAGAGGAGGCGCAGTGTGGAAAAAACTCAGGTGCGGAGGTGCGCGCGCAAAGCGGGCTGGTGGCTGAGAGCGCGGTTGTCGTTTTCGGTCAGGGGGGAGTCTCAGACTCTGAGCTCCAGATACGGGCGAATCGCTGGGGACTCGGACCCAAACGGGAGAAGCGGGAGTGTCTGGCATCAGTTGGAAGGCAGCTTTCTCTCCGAGGTTTGCAGCGGTTCCTGGGGTTCTGAGAAGCAGAGCCTCTGGGAACAGGACTGAGGGCACCATAACGGCTCCCTCCGCCCGCCCTGTTGAGCCCGCCCCGCCCAAGCCCTGCGCAGAGCCATTTGCCGGATCGCCTCAGGCAAAGGCTAGATTAGCACCTCCCCAGAGGACAGAAGTTTTCCGTGGCAGACACAGCTGATTCACACAGCCAGTCGGCCTGGTGGTCAAATCCCTCTAGTATTAACTACAACAATCAAGGCTCAACTAGAACAAGACTGCGCACAAAGACCACTAGGGGGTGCACCAAGAAAGCATAAAAAATGCGGAGACAAAAAAACATGACAGAAATGGAGGATATAGAGCTAAAAATCGCAATTTTGAGGGCTTGCAAAAATTTGCTAGAAGCTGTCAATAAACTTGAGGAGAGAGTCACGAAAACTAATGAGACCCTCGATGCTATGATAAAGAACCAACTAGAAATTAAGCATACACGGACTGAAATAAAGAATATTATACAGACACCCAATAGCAGACCAGAGGAGCGCAAGAATCAAGCCAAAGATTTGAAATGCGAAGAAGCAAAAAACACCCAACCGGAAAAGCAAAATGAAAAAAGAATCCGAAAATATGAAGATAGTGTAAGGAGCCTCTGGGACAGCTTCAAGCGTACAAACATCAGAATAATTGGGGTGCCAGAAGATGAGAGACAGCAAGATATTGAAAACCTATTTGAAGAAATAATGGCAGAAAACTTCCCCCACCTGGTGAAAGAAATGGACTTACAGGTCCAAGAAGCGCAGAGAACCCCAAACAAAAGGAATCCAAAGAGGACCACACCAAGACATATCATAATTAAAATGCCAAGAGCAAAAGACAAAGAGAGAATCTTAAAAGCAGCAAGAGAAAGAGACTCAATTACCTACAAGGGAGTACCCATACGACTGTCAGCTGATTTCTCAACAGAAACTTTGCAGGCCAGAAGGGAATGGCAAGAAATATTCAAAGTGCTGAATACCAAGAACCTACAACCAAGAATACTTTATCCAGCAAAGCTATCATTCAGAATAGAAGGTCAGATAAAGAGCTTCACAGATAAGGAAAAGCTAAAGGAGTTCATCACCACTAAACCAGTATTATACGAAATGCTGAAAGGTATCCTTTAAGAGGAGGAAGAAGAAAAAGGTAAAGATACAAATTGTGAACAACAAACATGCATCTATCAACAAGTGAATCTAAGAATCAAGTGAATAAATAATCTGATGTACAGAATGAACTGGTGATTATAATGAATCAGGGACATAGAAAGGGAATGGACTGACTATTCTTGGGGGGGAAAGGGGAATGGGAGATGCGGGAAGAAACTGGACAAAAATCGTGCACCTATGGATGAGGACAGTGGGTGGGGAGTGAGGGCGGAGGGTGGGGTGGGAACTGGGAGGAGGGGAGTTATGGGGGGGAAAAAAAGAGGAACAAATGTAACCTGAACAATAAAGATTTAATTAAAAAAAAAATACAATGGAAATAAAGAACTCAATGGATTAACACTGACAGATGGATAGACACAGTCGAAGATAGAACAAGTAAAATGTAATATAAGTCAAAAGAAGATATTCAAAATGAAGCTTTGGGTGTGAAAGAAGGAAATAGGGAAAAGAGAAAAAACAAAAGTAAGGGATAGAGAGAAAAGGTGTAACGTGTAATTGTAAGCCCAGCAGAATATGAGAGAGAGGACTGGGTAAAAGCAATTTCTAAGAGACAATGGCTGAGAGTTTCCCAAAACTGATCAAAGATATCACATATTAAAGAAGCACTCTAAGCCCAAAATAGAATAAAAACTGTAAAATTGCATGCAATATTAAGCTGCTGAAAACACAAGACAGTGAGAAGATCTTGAGTAGCCAGAGAGAAAAGAGCAACAAGATTATCTATGGACTTTTAAACAATGATAGTGGATGCCCATAATTAATGAATGCACTGAACGAAGGTGGCAACTTAGAATTCTATACTCAGTGAGAATATCCTTTAAAATATTAAGGCAAAAAGGAAATATTTTATAAGCAGAAACTGAAAGGATGCGCCACTGGCAGATCTATACTAAAGGAAAATATAAAAGATATTCTCCGGTGATTCCTGATTGAAGGTAGGAAAAGTGGTAAGAGAAATGTGTGGATACATATAAATAAATATTAATTACAAAATAATAATGTCATGTGGGAAGATAAATATATAGAACTAAACTGCACTATATCAATGGCATACAAGTTGGAGGAGAACTAATGGAGTTAAAGTATTTGGGGCACTTGAATTGCCAAGGAACAAGTGAAAGTCTGAATTTACATTTGACTTTGATGGGTCAAGAATGTGTATTTTTATCCCCAACTAGCTTCTAAATAAAATACATACACTTACACTAAAAGAACTCATAACATCATAGAAGGAGTACAGAATAAATAAGTATATTCAATCAATCCAAAAGAAATCAAGAATGATAGAAAAAGAACATAAGAAAACAACAGTTATAGGAAGGGTTAAGTAAGAAGATGACAAATCTAAACTCAAATATATCAGTAATTTCACTAAAGGTATGCAGACCAAATTTATCAATTTTAAAAAAGCAAGTTGTCAAACTAAATTAAAAACAAATCCAACTATATTTTTATAGAGATATAACGTAATATATGTATACAGAAAGGTTGAAAGTTCAATCTTTCAGTAGGATAAGAAAACATCTACTGAAAGAAAGCTGATATAGCTATACTAATATGAAAGGAGACATTTAAGACAGAAAATATTACTAGAGGTAAAAAATAGAAATACCATAATGACAAAATAGCCAATTTACTGGAAGATGTAATGGGTCCAAATTTATAGCCACCTGGTGAGAGCCCCAAAATCTATAAAACAATTCCAAAATGTATAAAACAGTCCAAAGGAGATCCAAAGGAGAAATAGAGGAATTCATAACCACAGTAGGAAAATTTATCTCTCAGTAATTGACAGAACATAAAGACAAAAAGGTAAATAAAGATATAAAACTCCTATACAATGTTATTTGCCAAATTGACTTAATTGACACATAGAGAACACTGCAACCAAAATATTTTATTATTGTAAAATATACACAGTATAAAATTTACCATTTTAATCATTTTTACATGTATGGATCAGTAACATTAAATACATTCACATTGTTGTGCAACCATCACACCATCCATCTCCCAACAGCTTATTTTTAAAATCACAGAGAACATATACCAAAATTGACTGTATACTTTGGTGAGCCAGTGCGAACAGGGAGAGCTTCTGAATCTGGGGACATAAATAGTTCTTCTCACTCCCAATGGTTTATTAAACCTGAAGGACTGACCTCTGCACCCTTTTATGCCCTTAGATGAATTCCTTGACTGTCTTCACTTCACTTTCCTTATTCTTACTTCCCATTCTTATGTCTATTATTCTCCTCTCCTTCTCAACCCTCCTCCCTCCCTCCTTCTTTCTTTCTCTCCCTTTGTTCCTTCCTCTCTTTCTCCTTGCCTCACACTCTGTTCTTTTCCTTAGACCCCAAACATTTGTTGAGTTCTCACTATTGTGAAGATCAGGGATCAGCAAACTTTTTTTCTGTGGAAGGTCAGGGAGTCAGTATTTTAGGCTTTGGGAGCCCTATAATTTCTGTTACAACTACTCAACTCTGAGTTGTATTGGGAAAGCAGCCATAGACAATACCTAAACAAACGGGCATGTCTGTGTTCCAATAAAATTTATGGATACCAAAATTTGAATTTCATGTCAGTTGCACAGGTCACAAAATATTCTTCTTCTTTTGATTCTTTTCAACTATTTAAAGCCATGAACAACATTCTTAGGTTGTGGGACTTACAATCAGGTCCCTGGGCTGTAAGTTACTGACCCCGAGTAGGTGTGGAATCCTAGAGAAAATACTGTCTAAAGGCCAGTCCTCTGTCTCTATGGCTCAAGTTTGTGACTCCCTTAAGTACATGACTGTTACATGGCAGGTTAGAAGTCATGGCAGGAGTAATGATGAAAAAGGGGAGATTGCCCCTGTAGGAGATGGCATTTTTACTGCCCCTTGAAAGGTGGGTGGGTTTCAGATATCTGTGATTAGTCCACCTTGATGAGTGACTCCCAATTTTCATTTCATTTCCTAACTTAAAACCTCAGTCACAACACCTCTCTTTTTTTTCTTTTGAATTTATTGGGGTGACATTGGTTTGCAAAACCATACAGGTTTCAAGTGTACAACTCAATAAAAAATCATCTGTAAATTGCATCATGTGCCCATCACCCCAAGCAAAGTATTTTTCCATCCCCATCCTCCCCTCCCTTTTCTACCTATACCTACCCTCCACCCTCCTTTCCCTCTGGCTATCACCACACTGTTGTCTGTGTCTGTGATATATATATATATATCCCCCCCTCCTCTACAGCTGTCAGTCTGTTCCCTGTATCCATGCCTCTGTTCCTATTTTGTTCATCAGTTTATTTTGTTCATTAGATTCCACATGTTAGTGAGATATATGGTATTTGTCTTCCTCTGACTGGCTTATTTCACTTAGCATAATACTTTCCAGGCCCCGCAGCACCTCTTTTCTGACTTTGAAAGACATTGGACTTTCTCAGCAGATATGGATTTAGCTACAACCCACATTCCTTCCTCTTGAGTGCTCCTCCTTACCTGTGATTTGAAACCTTTGAGAGATGTGTGTGAGTGAGCTATGCTGTTGGGTGTCTGAACGCAGGAAGGAGAAATCTAGTGGAGTTCTGCTCTCATAAAACTTGGCTTAGGCAGGCACTTCTCAGAGCCAGGGTTCCATGAGTAGGAAGAGTGAAGTCCCTGCTTCAAGCTTCTTGTCTAGACCTCGTCTAAAAAAGTACATTTAGATGGTCCCACCTGGACGGCCATAGGGTCCTATCCATTCTCACACTACCCAGGTAGAATACCCAACAGTGGGCTCTGCTTTTCCAGCTTTGGTTTTCCAGTTTCTCTCCCTCCCTCCCCTCTTCCCTTCCTTTTGTTCCCCTTCAAGCCTTAGCAAAAGGCCAGGGTACTGAAATATGAATTGATTGTGCAAAACAAACTAAAATTTGCCTGGGGCAGTATACAGATTTTCATTTATTTCCCTTAACATCTTTCAGTCCTTGAGTGTGTGTAGAAAGGACAGGAGCCCTAATTTATCACAGTGATCATAAAGTGATGCTGTGGCTTTTGTCTTGGAAATTCTAATGATTAGATGGCATTGTTATTAGAGCTAGAGCCTGAGGGCTGGGGAAGCCCTGAGAAGGACCCTGGCGCAGGCTGGCATTTTTCAAGATGAGAGAGCAGGTCTTCACTCCATCTCCCAACATTGTCCTGTAGTAAAGAGAGCACTGAACTCGAACCTTAAGGACTGGATTACGCTTCTAGCTTGACCTCTTGCTACGTTTATTATGTTGGGAAAATTACTTAACCTTTCAGAAAGTCAGTTGCAGTTACCTATTTGTTAAAATGAAGATAATGAATAATTTTTAATCCACGGAGTTGTTGAAAGGGCATGTGAGGTAACAGATATGAACATGCCCTGCAAAGTATGAAATCGGAGAACCTTTCTAGAGTGGCCTTCAGATCGCCCAAGACTCTTCTCATCTCCCAGGACCCTCTTACTTAACAATCTCCCGCCTTCCTGTTTTTCCAGTGGATCTTTCCTTAGGCCATAATGACTGTTTGGCTCTGGTCTATGACTTGGTTCACAACACGCTGCTCAAAAATATGGTGGTATGGCTCAGTTGGTTGGGTGTTATCCTATACATCAGGAGGTTGCTGGTTCAATTCCCAGTCAAGGGCACATGCCCGGGGTTGTGGGCTTGATCCCTGGGTGGGGGTGTGCTGGAGGCAGCTAATTGATGTTATGCTCTCACATCGATGTTTCTCTCTCTCTCCCTCTCCCTTCCTCATTCTCTAAAAACCAATACGCTATTTAAAAATGGTGCCTTGGCATATTTAATATTTTCAGCTGAAGGAATTTGAGGAATTGCACATGCAGGAAGGACTCTCGGACCTCCTCCTTCTCCCCTGAAGCAGGTCAAAAGACCTTCATGTGAGAGGTCCCCTTCTTATACCAGAGGAAAGGAGCATCCTTGTCTCCGAAGGCAGAGGGGCAGAGAGATGCTGAGAGGAATCCCAATGAACAGACCTTGCTGAGTTTCCCTTAATTTACCACGCTTAGCTCATTCCCTTTTGTCCTATCACATTTTTCTACAGCTTTCCACTCTTCATCAAACCCAGTATAAAAGTGCTCAGGCTTCACTGCTTCTTCCAGTCTTTATTTAGTTATGACGGCTCCTGTGCAATGTAAAACTCCTGTTAAGTTGGTATGCTTTCCTCCTTTAATAGGTCTTTCATTTTCTGGCCCAGCCAGGGATCCTGAGGGGGTTGAGGAGTTTTCCTCCCTTGCACCTACAATATTCTTTGTTCCTTCTTTGATGGGTATTACCAGTTCATTTTGGAACCCACTCCCTGCTTCCCTGTGGCTGTGGGACTTTGGCTCGGCTTTTAAGGCCATCTTCCTCCAAGGAATGTTGGACAGCTTCAGCCTCCAGACAGAAAAGGATTGCTACTCTGAGTTGCACCTTTTAGAATGTAATCATACATTCTCTGATATTATTATGTAAACATTTCTTGGGTGACTGTGTGTGTGTGTGTGTGTGTGTGTGTGTGTGTGTGTGTGTGTACAGAGATTATAAATGCTTTGAAATATATGCCATGCAGTGCCTAGGCAGTTCTGAGCCCACAGTTAATAACTGATAAATAGAAGCTTAATGAAAAGTAAGTTAGGCCATGTAGAATACTTGAATTTGAGTTTTTCCCCAGGCCTCTGGAGGCCTCATAGGTTCTGGGGAAGCTCTAAATTTGTTCTGAGAGGCTGGTCTGCAGGAGATGTTAGCAGAGCCTTAGCAAGTTCAGGTTGCTGTTCAATTCTTTCTACAAACACCTGAACAACGTGCTTGGGGCCCAGGGGAAATCAGGCCTGAATGAAGGCTTCCAGAGTGTCCCCTGTCCCCATTCTGGAGCTGATCAGAGATGACCATCTTCATATTTATTAGGCACTGAGATCCTTCAGGGTCCCTCAGATGAGGTGCTGTCAATGAGGAAGTTTAAGTGTTGAATTAAATGGGTCCTTTCTATAGGTCAGTTTGAGGCCAGTTTACTTATCCTGGCTTCTGAAATAATATTAAAACTCACTCAGGGCATGATATGCTTAACTACCAGAGGATAAGTGAATACATACATATTTGATTATTTTCTCTTTGAGAAAATTCTGAATTTTGGCTGTTCTCCCTGGATGAGGGTGTCTCAGAGTCAACTCTCTTTGAGACAGGCCCCTATGCCGCTGAAGCGGCACATCAGGGAGCAGCAGAGAACATTGGCCTCACCTCCGGGAGAAGTAATGTGTTCAGTAACTCCATGGCTCTCAGAAAGCGACTCCCTGCCCGTGTCACATTCATGATGCCTCTGCAAAGTCTACTGTATCTGTCTGTGGTTCTTGACCCTGGCTCTGCATCAGGATCACTTGGGGGAGCTTTTGCAGAAACAAAGATGCCAGGGCCTGCACCCCAGAGAGTCTGACTTAATTAGTCTGGGATGGTTTAGGCACTGATGGTACTTTTGTCCCAAGCTCCCCCAGATGATTTGAAATTGCAGCTAGGGCTGGGAGCCACTGCTCTAGACTAGGGTCAGCAAACATTGTTCTGTACAGGACCAGCTGGTAAACATTTTCGGTGCTGTAGGCCATATGATTCCGTCACAGTGACTCAGCTGTGTCATTGGGGTGTCAACGCAGCCATCACTAGGTGTGGCTGTGTTCCAGTGAAGCTGCATTTACCAAAACAAGTGATGGGCTCGATTTTGTCCCCGGACTGTAGTTTGCTGTCTCCTGCTCTAGACTGTCACCTTCATAAAGACAAGGTAATAGGATTGTGACGTTCAACCCTGGGTCCCTGGCATGGTGTCCTGGCATGCAATAGACATTCCTTAAATACTTGTAAATCAAATCAAATTCGGTGAGTTTGTCATGCGCATGGAGTAATACTTGAGAAGGAGGCAGAGTAGCTGGCCTTGGGAAAAAGTTACAGCATTTGGAGTAGAAAATGTTTATGGCTTTGTGATTTGGGACAGTTTATATAAAATCCTGTTTAATTTTGCTAAGCTTTGTTGAACTCTCTAGTGAAACTTTTCAAAATAGACTAACATTAAGTTACTAGAGGCCCAGCGCACGATTAAATCATGCGTGTGTTGGGTCCCCTAGGCCTATCCTACCATCAGGGCCATGTCCACCGCCCCTGACACCTCACATGCTCCGCGGACGCTGCCACCCCTTGCCCTCCACCAGATGCCAGGTTCTCACCTTCCCTGGGCCTGGCGTTCACTCACATGGAGGATGCCTGTAGGCAGCAGCCCCATTGTAGAGCCGCTCTCGACGCCCTCCCCTTTGGCCATGACCCACGGGCCACGCCATCCGGTATCGGGATGCCGGGATGTCCTTCTGATCCACCGGCCTCTGCTCCATCTGGGCTCGGGTAGTAACTGCTGCCGCCACCACAGTCGCTGTGCAAGTGTAAAGCTGGCAGGCCGGTGGCACACGCAAGTGCACACTCCCTTACCCTCCCCCTCGCACCTCTCAAAGGTTAGCCCCGCCCGGTCGAATCCAGCCAATCCGGGAGCCCTGCTGCCCCACCTCCAGCTAATCCGCTCCCCAACCAGCCTCACCCCAACTGCCTTCCCAACCACCCTGGAGGCTCTCAGTTTTTGAGCTGAACCTTATAACCCAGTGAAGGTGGGGAGGGCCACCTGACACACCAGGAAACTGAAGTCCAAGGCTGAGTGTGAGCGCAGCTCCGCTCTGTTCCCTCCCATGGAGCCTGTCCTATACCTCTGCGCCAAGTGCTCAGGTCCTGCCCCTCCCTGACATCAAGGGCCTATTCTGCTTTCCCGCCGCCGCCCGCCTCCCGCCTCCTGCCGCCTTAGCTCCGTTCCTGTCTCCACCGCCTCTACTTTGCTCCCTTCTGCAGTGCTTGGCTTCCTTCTACATTGTCTTCAGTCTTCGCTCCCAGCCGGTATATGCAAATTAACTGCCATCTTGGTTGGGTTAATTTGCATATAGTCGCTCTGGCTGGTGGGCGTAGCGAAGGTACGGTCAATTAGCATCTTTGTCTTTTATTAGTGTAGATGTGTGTGTGTGTGTGTGTGTGTGTGTGTGTGAGAGAGAGAGAGAGAGAGAGAGAGAGAGA
>NW_005371410.1:6653142-6745428 GCF_000412655.1 Myotis brandtii
CACACACACACACACACACACACACACACACACACACACACAAATGAGCTTTTGTATAGTTTTTATTTGCCTGTTCCTATAAAAATACATAGCAACCCATAGAACTCCCATCAGTCAATTTTGAAAAATTTGTAAGTCTTTTGACTGAATTGTCCAGCCCATTTAAACCAATGTCATGGTAACTCTATGCAAACAAAATCTCGACATTTAAATCGCTCAGGATACACTAGTTAGAGGAAATGTGTGTAGGCTCTTTAATGTTTGCCTTGATGGGAACCAGTAGCATGTGCTAGAAAATAAATGCCTTGGGGCAGTTAGCGACCCACTGGGCAATAAGTAGAGGTTCACCATTGCTGTGTCACAGCCTGGGATCTGGCCATCTGACCTCAGGGTGAGAGCACAGAGCTGATCACCAGAGAGGAGTCAAAAAACAGAATACATGGGAAATTCCTACAGAGAAGTCCGTCTTGCTTAGAGGTTCATGGGAAACTAAGCCAGGCACTCCTTTTCTCTTCTCCTCTGGTCAAATGCACCAATCTTATTTTAACCCAACTCTCTTCACCAGTTGTAATACAGAGACATCTTTTATGTGAACTGGCACTTCTTCCCATGAAAGGAGTTCAGGATTTCTAAATGTTGGTGTTCTGGATACGGAAATGGCATCCTGTGTGAATGATTGTGTGGCAGCGGCATCTGGGCCCCAACTCATCTTTGAAAGGAGTAGATCACACCCGGACACATCTCACTAACTGGGCCACCTTTCTGCAGGCTGCAGGCACAACGCAGAACTCTTCCTCTGAGCGCCTTCCTTGACTGTGGTTGAGGACTTCGCACATGTGATGACCTGTGGGCTCACACGGCCTCTGGAAAGTCTCCTGCTAGGAGGCCCTGGTGCGGACACAACCCTGAGAGGAGGCGGGCATGCGGGGAAGTTGTGTTTATGAGCAGTGGGTCACCGCACATTATGTGATCCCAGGGACCTGTTATTAGCGAAAATCGTATCAGAACAAAAGGGAGTGTATCTGTGGCATAGCAGCAGGGAGAGGATTTTAAAGTTCTGATGGAAAACTAAAATTGCTCAGGAAAATCTAAACGGTTTTTCTTTCTCCACATGTGACTTTTAAATTGAATTTCTTTGAGGCAATAAGCTAGTGTTTTTCCCAGGACAGAACATGGAGGGGTCTGAGTTTGTAAGCTCCCAACATTTCCTTTGTATGATTGTTAATGCGAGTCCCTTGGGAAGCATGCTTTTCCATGCATGTGTCCTGTATTGTCTTTTCCTCCCCCTCCGCCTCCCGCCCCTTCTCCTCACTGCAGAGGTAACAAGCCTCCTGCTATTAGCAAGATGTCTATTATAGTGTCATTAAAAAAGCCATAGTCAGTACGAGGAATGACTCATGTCATGGAGGACTTAATAATTCACTGTAATAAAAGTATAAAGTTTTATGATAAACCACTCTCAGGGGAGTTAAATATAATCCTTACCAGGTCACACACTGACTACAAAGCTTACATTTGTAATGGTAATTTGAATTTACTACATTGCCTTTAGTTTTTAAGCATTTGTGTGTCATTAGACCTTATAAATTGATTTATATGTTTCAACTCCAGTATAATTTTGCATAAAGGTACAATAAATTTTATGGATTGGAGATATGGCATCTAAAACATTTTAATAAAATTATTGTTCTAAATTCACTTAAATGGCATTGATGAAAAGCAACAGCAAAGATACCAACATTTCAGAATCTTCATGAATTGGATGGGGGGGGCGGCAGGGAGGGTGCTGTTGAGTGTGACTCCCCACTTCCCCTTCCTTGCTTTGTCAGCAAATAGGGACCTCTGTGGCCATTCCCGAAAGGGTGCCCACTGCCATGGGGCGTGCTGTGGGGGGACATCAAAGCTCAGGGTAACACACTGGCAATGAGTTTGCAGGAGAAAGGAGCCAGGTTCATCCTTCAGAAGGACCTTTCTTTTATTTGCGGGACTAAATGGAATTCTGTCTTTCCCAGGAAACAGGGAAGCTTGTCCCAGCCGGCAGCTTTCCCACCAGGCACTGAGAGCGGAGCACCCCATTCCTGCATTTATTTTCTCCTCCAATTTCTGAAGGGAAGACATTAAAAACAAAACCAGGAAGGAAGGAAG
This sequence comes from Myotis brandtii, assembly GCF_000412655.1. Taxonomy (NCBI): domain Eukaryota; kingdom Metazoa; phylum Chordata; class Mammalia; order Chiroptera; family Vespertilionidae; genus Myotis; species Myotis brandtii. The sequence goes on from NW_005371410.1 coordinate 6,655,288, forward strand.
GAAGGAAGGAGGGGGGGAGGGAGGGAGGGAAGGAGGGAGAGAAGGAAGGAAGGAAGGAAGGAAGGAAGGAAGGAAGGAAGGAAGGAAGGAAGGAAGGGTGGAAGGAAGGGTGGAAGGAAGGAAGGGAGGGAGGAAGAAGAGAGAAGCCTGCTTGGAGAGTGAAATGTGAGGGGCTGCCAGGCATCCTTGGGGTTTGTTCTGCTATCCTGACCCCTGACCCCTGGTCTCCCAGGCCTTTGGTCTCACTGGCTGGCTGTATTTTTGAGGAATATGTCTAAGCCACTTTCTCCCTTTCCCTTTATTATCAGAAAAATAAAGGTCAAATAAACTGGATTATGAAAAACGAAAACCAAAACCCACAAAAACAAAACCCTTGTCTATTTCACGGGCTTGGATCCAAAATGGCACAAAGCTAGCTCTTAAAAGTAAAGGAAGGAACTGTCCCTCCTGCCCCCCCAAATCCTCCTGTTAACTTTTCACTTTTTCTCACTGCTGTTATTCCAATTAGCCGGCTAGGAATGAGTTGTGATTAATTGTATTTTCTTTCTGACTTTGCAGATTCAGGGGCGACCGCTCCCTGGCTCCTGTCCTAGGAGGACTTTGTTTACATTTGGCAGTGTGCTTACAAGTCACTGAAGGCGGTGCTGAATTTGGCTAAAAATGCTTGATAAACTATACCGTCTGTTTTAGGGCTTTAAATAATCACCCGGCTATTTTTTTTTTCTTTTTGAATGCAGCTTCCCCCAAAGCTGGTGTAATTCCAGTGTGGATCTTCAAAACCCCTTTTGTCTGATGCTGTATGTAGGCTTTCCCATAACAAGACGTAGAGAGGCCCAGCCCTCTCTGGTGGGCAGTCCTCACGTGGACATTAGAAAAGATTTGTCCCTGCCCTGGCTGGTGTGGCTCAGGCGGCTGGGCATTAACCCCTGCACCGAAAGGCTGTCAGTTCCATTCCTGGTCAGGGCACCTGCCCGGGTTGCTGGCTGAGTCCCCGGTGGGGGGCGTGCAGGAGGCAGCAGATTGTTGTTTTGCTCTCACATCAGCAATGTAATGTTTCTCTCTCTCTCCCTCTCTCCTTCTCTCTCTCTAAATTAAAAAAAAAATTTAAAGAAAAGCTTTATCCCCTCATTGGGGATAGGATTTTTGTTAGAAAAGCATGGAGGTAAATTTGTAAGGGCCCTCAGGGTTCAGTGGGTGTGTCACTGTTAAATGACCCAGCTGGACAAGTTGAGGTACAATTTACTGGAAATATATTAAAAGTGTCTTAGGAAATTAATCTTAAAAATGTTCCTACTGCTGGTGTGATGCAGATTAGAACCCCAGTGTGCAACTGAGAAAAATTAAATTGTAACCAGAAACCCCTGATGATATGATGATGGCTTGTGGGGAAGAGGGTTGAATTCTGGAACTCAAGGGAGAAAATGGGCTCCGGTGACTTGCTGCCTAGGCCCAAGCCAGACCTGCACAGGGCAGGAGACTGAAGAGGTTAGGCCACCCCCTCTGAAAACGGACATCTGTATGCATTTTTTAGGTAGTTGAGGTGTCAAACATATATTCTCCTATCTCTTCACTCTGCCCCTAGGGACATCCCAAGGAACTCAGAGCAAGAACCTTATGCAGTCTTCTGCACAGATAAATTTGGCAGCCACTTGTATGGTGTGGTTTATGCAGAGGACAGAGTTTCTGGGTGCATTCAATTTGTTCTTTTCCCCAAAGCAAGGACTCTCCAGGAATCCCTGTTTAAAATGCATATGGCCCAGAGAAAGGAAATAGGCATCTATCAGTCATTAATACCATGGTGAGAATTAGTGTCATCAGAATTCGGCCTGTTGAATAAGCAGGACCTATAAGAGTGGGACACAGAGATCAACCAAAGAACTTATACACATATATGAGTAATCCATAGGCACAGACAGTAGTGGGGTGAAGTCCTGGGGAGGGGACAGGAGTGGGAGGAGCGGGGTCAGTGGGGGAAAAAGGAGGGACATCTCTAATACTTTCAATAATAAAGAAAAAATTTTAAAAAATATAGAGATGACCTAGACTCATGGCACTGTTGTGTAGGACAACCAGTCATGGAACAGCCTAGAAGCAGAAGCATTTGAGGGGTATTGGGGGAGCGATGAGTCCCATTTAACAGAAAGAGAATGTGCATGAAGGGAGATCAGTGGGGAACCTAGACTAGAGATTATGGATGGTGTTGAATGCTAGATTAAGGGAAAAGAAGAAACTTAAATAAATGTGACTGAACAATGATGATTAAAAAAAAAAAAGAGTGGGACACAGGACAGAGGAATTTTGATGAGTAGAAAGAAAGAATTTCTTTGCTTAAGGCTGGCAAGCAAGACTGGGGCACTGCATAGAGGGCCTGGGGTTATCATGAGGGGTTGAGAAGACGGATGAAGGAAGCACAAAGAATGGAGAAAGAAACTAGAGAAATGGGATATAGGAGGGCATCAAAATGAATTTGATCAATCTTAGACTTTGCATTAGAAATTTTCTTTAAGTGACATGTGCAGTTCTATAAATTTTGTCACTTAGAGTTTTGTCCTAGAAATCTCATCTAGTATCTCTGGAATTTTCTTGGTCCATTGGCAGATGGTCCATTAAACTCTAAATTAAAACAAAGTCTATTAAATGTATAAGACAAATATGAAAATATGCAAAGTACTTTCACATATGCCCCTTTGGTTATTTTCATGATCTGTCTGGCACACAGTTGAAGATTAATAAATGTTTTTTTGTTTTTTGTTTTTTTTTACAGATGAATTGAATATGTGGAACTGGTCTTAATATTGATCCCATTATATGGGTGAGGAAATTGAGCCTTGAAAGTGTGAAGTCAGTTACCCAAGATCAGGCAACTAATCAGTGTTGAAGAACTAATAGTTCTTCCACTATTAGTGCCTCCCCTTTCATAAGGTCCAGAGTCCCCCCTTGCAATAGTCCACCTTGTCTTCCCCTCCTCAGATAGCTCTAAAGCAATGCATTCTGGTTTCTAGTTCTGACTCCCAAGGCCAGCTCTCTGACATTGCCTTCATATGGGAATAGTACTGGGCAAGGCTCTATGTGCTCCGTCCTATTAAACCAGGTCCATGTAGAGACATTGAGTATGATCTACAGGGAGTCCTTGACCTTTTAAGTACAAGTTGTGAGTCTGCTGGACTTCAAGGTCCCCAGCTGCCCAAGCAGATAGACTTTCCCAGCAACTGGAGGCCTTGAACAATATTTTAATTGGAAATAACTCAAATGTCTAAAACTGGGATCAGTGGCTTATTTTCTTCTATCAGTTGTGAATAGACATGCTTATTGGGAGCATGGTTTGCATCAAGAGTTGGGTCACTAAAAATCCAAGGTCAAACACTTCTATGTATGACCCAAAAGTAGTCAGTCCTTTCAAAGTAGGAAGAGCTGATGGAGAAAATGCCCTTGATATTCTTGAGGGCCAGCTTGAAGCCCCGTCCAGAGTGCTGGTTGGTAAAGGCAAGTCTAGAGCTACATGACAAAGGAGGAGGTGGGGTGTTTATCTCAAGATACTGGTGAGCACTTGCATAATAAACTGACTGTGGATGGTATTTGGAGCATCAGGTTTGTTTAAAGGTAGAGAGTAGAGATAGTGTGCCATATACAGGTTGCCCAACCTTGAACACAGAAACTCGTTTCTGTCATTTTACTCCACTCACTTTTCCTGATCGCTGAGTAATCTGGGCCATCCTTGTTCTCTCTGAGATATGAGAGTTACTCCTTTAAGATCAGAGTAATCTAGTGGCTGTTGGAATGGGATTCTCTACATCATTCTCTCATTTTTTTATTATGGACTCAGTTTGATGCCAAAACATTCACAGATACTTTTCAAGCCCTCCAGCTGAGACATCATCCAGGATGATAATATTTCTTTGGGTTACTCTTTTTAATACACCGTGGCTTAGTTATTCAATGCTATTCCTCTTTAAGTATTACAAGTTATATTTTCTTTCTTCTTTTTTTTCTGTATTTATTATTTTTTTAGTTCTTTTGGGTGTATGTGTGTGTAGGTGTGTCTGTAATATGTAACAACTAAACTAATGCGTGCGGAGGAAGAAAAGTGTGTGATCCTCTAGGCCTGCAACATCCCCCAGTTAAAGCTATTAGCCACTTACATGCACAATTAACCAGCTGATTCTTAGATTGAAGGCTGAAGGAGCTAATTGCAGGTATAAAAATTGCACCCAGATAAAAAGAGGTTGGTCTGGAAATTTATTCTTTAAACCTTCTTCTTCAGGGTGACTAGGCTGTATGTATGTATGTATGTGTGTGTGTATGTATGTGTGTATGTATGTATGTGTGTATTTTAGGTTGACCCATCTCCCTGGTTTATACTCATCATAATTACTGATGGCATCCAGTGGAATCCCCTATTTATGCCACAAATAGCTCCTACTGGATCACATTTCATTCAAGTCTTGGCTCAAAAGCTGTTGTAGTCTCTTTCTTTCTATATATTGAATTTTCTCTTAAAGCTAAAATCCTGAAATAACTTATTGAGAAATATGAATGGTGTGTGTGTGTGTGTGTGTCTGTGTGTGTGTGTGTGTTTATCTCTATATGTATGTTGTATGTATTGAATATCTTATTAAGAAATATCTCTGGGAAAGGAGATTCATGTTTATTGATAGCCTACCTTGTACCAGGCACTTCATCCATTATCTTATTTATATGCTCAATAACCCAGTGAGGTTGGTAGATTATATCCATTTATAACATGAGGTTACTGAGGTTCTACAGAGTGAAGTAACCTGCCCAGGATCACACAACTCATCTTAGATGTATTCCATACCAAATTCTGGCTCTTTGTGATACTCAACACAACTTTTTGGCTTGATAAAATTCCATAAATTGGATGAACTCCATTCTTCCATCTCTGTGTAAATGAGAACTGCTATAGCTGAAAGTAATTCTCTTTATACCATCTCTTTTAGAGCGAGTGGTAGCAAGACTGAACAGGTCAGCTCATACTGCACATGTTAAACAGTATCGAAGACTTCACCTTTAGCCTTTTCCACAACGGCACAAGGCAATGCTGAGGAAGCATCGTTGGTACATTCTTCTCTTCCATTTTTCATGACCATTTCTCTGGCAGCCCTAACTCATTCTACCCTCTGGATGTCCTGGGATTCTTCATTTTTCTTAGGACATCCCCTTCAGCTCTGCCCTCCCTAGATAGTATTCCATGATCTGGATATTCTCTTCCCATTCCCACCCAGCCACTTCCAACAAAAGCATTGACTTCCAGTGTTTCTGCCCCTCAGGCTACGCTATGTATTTCTAGCTAGTTAATAAAATAATTCCATTAGAATATGGAGATTGTTAGATGTTAATGGATTAATAAATTATGGTGTAGCCACTATCTTCCACTATCAGTTTCCTCCTTGGAAAAATGAAAGGGTGGGACTGAAGAAGCCCTAAGATCCCATCTTTTTCAATTTCATTTTCAATTTATGATCCCTGAACCTCCACACGTTATTCTTACATTTTGACAAGGACCTTTCATACATAATGGGTCTTAATTAAATGACCACTCTTCCCTCTTTTGCCCCTTGCATGGAATGTCCAGGTTTAATGCTTGACTATTTCCCACTTGTGACCCCACATTTATGTGAATGACTCCTAAATCTATGTTTCCAATCTGCCTCTGATCTTGAACACCAGGTGTCTATGTATAACTTGTCTGCTGGCCATTTTCATTTGAGTTTTCATAGTCCCCCCAAATTTACTAAATACAGAGGAAAATCATCATTTTTATATTCTCTCCAGCTGCTCTTCCATCCTTACTCACCATTAATGAATAATGCCACTCTCCTTGTCAGCCCCGGAGAAATTTGCTAAGTCTTACGTTCTCCTCCTTCTTCATTTCCTACAACCATTCCAGTCTATCCAGCGTGTTTATTCTTCATCTTAAATTTCTCTTTCATCTGTTCTTAACTTCCCAGGATAGCCCTTATTGATTTTATTAGAAATTAATGTAGTGACTTTGTACAATGACCTTTCCCCTCACCTAGCCCTGTTTTATGCAAAATCTTTCTGTCATGCTTACACTACAGGATCGGTGGGAGAAGCAAATAAGATAAGGGACATGCACGTGTTTTATAAAATGTAAAGTGTTCTACTAGCGTACTCTATTATTTGTTGTGTTCTGGAAGACAAAGAGCTGATTCTGGGTCTGAGTGTTTGTGCTGCTTCTGTGTCTAGCATGGTCCCCTTTCTCTCCCCTCTTCTTTTAAAAAGAATGCCCATTCCTCAAAGCCTCATACAAGCCCACAGCTTCCAGAAGCGTGATCTGCACAACACCACCTTCTTAAATACTACTTCTTTCTAAACACTTATGCTTTCACCCTTTGCTCTTTGTTAGTTATGTTCTTGATCTGCGATTTGATTTCCTGGTTCATGGTTGGTTCTTCATGATCAGGTTGTAAGATTGCTTGAAGGCAGAGCCCATATCTTCATTCTTCTCTAAAGCTTATTAGAAGGTGCACAAAAACACTGGATGATGGACAGATGGATGGATGGATGGATGCACACTTCAGTGGGCATCTATTTGACTTGGCTTGGGACTATAAGTCTGGCACTTGCCATCTGTGTGAGAAGGATCCTATGTCCCTTTGTCATCGAGGTCTAGTTATCCAAGGAAAGGAATAGTATCTGGATCCTGAACCTCTCAGGGCCAGAAGGAATGAAGATAATGGAAATGCCATGAATTGATAAAATTGTGACACCCTTTCCATCTAATGCTTGCTTTGTTTTCATGGTGTACCAGGAAGGGATGGCATGCCCAGGTGCACTAGGTGGGTGGTGTGCAACACGAGGAGGCCCCCAGCACTGCAGTGTGCCTGTGCCTCTCTAGCAAGCACGTCACAGCGTGTTGCCCATCGTTTCCTCTGCCCAAATGGGCATGTTCAGCACTTCCCCAGCAAATGTGGTCAGTGTCCCATCTTGCTTATCCAAATACACACTTGGACAACAAAGGAAACCATGGAAAATCTGCAGTGCCGGAGGTCTTCATTCTTTGCTCATTTTAAATAAACTTTGATATATAGGATGAGAAGAGCCATTAGCAGGAAAGAGTTTAAACTACATTAGAAGAGGGGAGAAAATTGTCCAACATTTGGTCAGTCTGACAAGATAAAAGGGAATGTGGGGTGGGGCAAGCTATTAGAGAATAAATGACTTCTTTGCACAATGGCACTGAAGAGCAGGCATGGGGTGGAATAAAGTGCCGGTGTGGGTCTGGAAACAATGCATAAATACCTGCAAAGTTTCCAGGTGGGAGAACAATTCTTTCTTTACAGTTAAAAACATGAAAATGCCTTCATGCTTCCCTCTCCCTCCTTCCAACTATGCCTCCTCCTTCCTTTGATTCTCTGTCTGTGGAACTTAAAGTATATTTCAGGCGCTTAAAGGAAGCCTTCAACTACTGTTTAACAAGTCAATACTAATTATTGTTTAGCACTGGATTATGGGCCGGATCATGGAATTAAAACAGAGCTGTTAGGACACCTTTGTACCTGGCAAAGAGTTAATGAGCACATGCTGGGCGCCTGTAGTGACTGCCAAGCTGGTCTACTATTTTATTTCAGTGGCACAGGAACAAAATCTAATACATCGTTTTACTTTTATCTCCATGCTTCCTTCCTTCATTAGCAAAATGAGGAAGCTTCATGGTAAAGTTTATCATAAATTGGGAAATTATTTTTGATATTGTTCAATTAATTGGTTATCTGCAGAGTGGTGTGGATTGTACATTGAATGAAGAAAAAAAAATTACAGACAACTATGGCATCAGCAAACGGTAATGGATTAATAGCATACACAGAGAATGCGACTTACCTCTGAGACCAGGGATGGTGACTAGACTCCTTCATGATGGTGTGTGTAGGTATAGCACGGCAGCTTACATTTCTGGAAATAGAGGGCAGGGTTTCTGACTCCAGGTCCAGTCATTTGGGGTTTCTTGGTCAGGGCTCCACAGCTAGGACAGTATGGGTGGGGGGGGGAGGCGGGTAGCCGGGAGGAACAGGGATGAGTTATGAACAACCTGTTTGTTCTGATTAGATGTCCAGCTGGGATGGTGACCAGACTTCTCATAGCAATTCAATTCACCAGATCACTGAGCAACTAAATGGTCAGGGCTTTGGGGTCCCACTGACTGGAGTGAGATTTGAACCAGTGACCTGTAAGTGAGAAATGCCATTGCCATTGCCATTGCTAGGTCATGTGCTGTTTAGCTTGACCCTCTCACCAACTCCCCTGGGCTCCTCAAAATGAATACGTTCAGCACTGAAATGTTCAGCACTGAAATAAATGTGGGGTGCAGATGACTGTCCCAGGAACCCAGCGATCAGATCTAAAGTTGATATTAAAAGCTTTGGAAATGTTTGGTAAAATATATTCTTTATATAAATTCTCCAAATTTTAATTTTCTTATATGAAAACAAAACAGGAGAAGTACTCTATACATAAGTCAAGGTACGTAAAGTATAATGTATGGCTCAATAGCAGATTTTATTTTTCTTCCTGTTAAGTCTTACTACTTACTTCAGTAATTTACAATATTGGAGTTGCTTTGTGGGAACTAGGAGTCCATTAAGAGGTGTATCTTATGCAGCTAGTATTATGTGTAATATTTTTTAAAAACTCTTAATCTCTAACCTCTGCGTTGCATAAAGGTGCAGAGGATCAATTATAGATAAATAGAGGGGAGATCTCGGAGGACTTGCAAACTTATTGGCAGTTTCTCAAGATACAGTACTGAGTCTGTATATATTGGTATTTAGTTTTCCATGGCTCTGACAAGGAGAAATGTTGTAATTGGTTTTATTTGAAAGCAGGAGATGGGGCCAAAGGGGAACTTTTGGTCTCCAGTTTTTGCTTTTAGCCCATATAAAGTAAGCATTCCTACCAGAGGTGTTTAATGGTGTACTCAGCCTTTTCTTTTTTCTTTTTTCCCCCCCTTTTTAATACAAGTGTGAATGGATGCCTCAGGCTAAGCAAGCTCCACCTCTCAGAACCTCAGAGGCTGTGGGAGTGATCCCTGCCCTTCTGACCCATCCTTAATTGGCCTATAGTCTAAGAAGCAATTAAAACTAAGGGTCTGATTCATAAAATGTGAACATGCCATTTAAATGTGTGCAGGGGGATTCCTGCTCATAATGCAGGGATAGAAGCAGCAAGGAATTTGTTTTTATCCTCTAAGTCTACCTTTCATAAATTTACTTTCCTTTTTTTTCCCTCTGGGCCCTAAATGCCCTCCATCCTTTTTCTGACAAATCTGAGGTTGGCTTCAAAGCCAAAGTTGGGCTCAAGTCCTTGATGGCCTGTTGACCTCGCCTCCACTCTGCCCACTCTAGGCTGGATATTTCAATCATGATTTTTCCACATCTGTTCTTATTTTCATCATTTTTATATTTTGTTGAACAGTATAGGGACGAAACTCCTAGGAACTGAGTTGAGCATTGCTGTCTGCAGAGATGGACGCTAAGGGAAAGCTGCCAGACCTTGCCAGAGACAAGCTTCAGAAATGAGCTGGGGGAAGAGAAAGCATCCCGGAATTCCAAGGTATTTAATTACAATACCAAGGAAACCCTCATTTGCGCGATGGCTACTTAAATTTTCCCATAATTTATACACCCCTTAATCTCAGCCCTCCACCCCATACTATTAAGCTCTTAATGTTGCTAATACACCAAGTTTCTGAATGTAAATTCTCTTAAGTAGAACATGATTCTTGGGAAGTGTTTCATAAATTTCTCTATTATTTGTTGTAGAACTAACTGAGAAACAGGGAGTCTCTTATAGGAGATACTAATTAGGGCACAGAAATCATACATCTTTTTAGTTCATCCACAAATCTAAGCACATGAGTCCATTTGAGATGTCTTTTAGACTAATGTCCAACCCTAGGAAAGAATTGTAATAATATGCCCTTGAGAATATTGTGCTAGCTGTCTGGGGCAAACTAAGTTGACAAATAATCATTTGATTCAGTTCTGGTGTTTGCTTTGTCTAATAAACAATAGTCTTAGCTTTTATTATTTCCTGCAGTTTGTATTATGCTGCTATTCACAAAGTTTCAATTCATTTTCCCAAATGGTGCTATAGGCCTCGTTATCCTGGACTCTTTTTTCAGCCTTTTATATAGGGCTGGGGGTTATGCAGTACTTTAGCCTAGTCAAGGGCTGCATCTACACCACACCAAACAACCAGGCAGAAAGTGAAAAAATTCAGTCCATCTCCCAGATGGCCCCAGATGCATGGCATTGTGTAGACAGAAACAGCCAGATGGCTGAATGGATTTTTCCCTTTCCATCTGGGTGCGTGACATGGTAGAGAAGCAGCCAAAGTCTTGAGCCAAAAGAAAATGCCAGCCAAGGAGATGAGGTATTGCTACTTTCCAGGCACCTAATGCCTGCTGGGTGGTGGTGTGACCTTGGTTTAATTTACTCTTTCAGAAGCAGGTCACTAATGGGAGCAGGGATTGTCAAGCTGTAGAAACACAGAGGGAGGCATGCAGACCCAAAGAGACTTGCTTCTTGTGGGGACAGGTCTCTTACTGACGTGGTGGGAGCAATGGCACCTGAGGGAGGCCCTCTCCTCCCAGACCTTCGGAGGTCAGTAAGCTGGAGGCACTACACACACCGAGTGAAAATGAAAACATCCAGGGCTTGCTGTCCATCATGGGCATCACTAAATCTATTTGAACAACCCTGGGCAGTGAATTATGGCAGCATGGAATTGACTACACAGTTTATTTCTAGTAACAGGCAGTTACTATGTCAAATCTGAAACCATTCAGAAAGGACTATAAAAATATATGACAGAGTAACAGGCTACCTCTCGCTCCTTTTAGCATGTTTATGAGTTTAAACGGCATTGAGCTTGTGTTTATAGAAACGAATACAGGGATTTCTGACGTCCTATTCCTTCTCTCTCTCCCCCTGGCCTGCATTCAGCTCTTTTGTGACCATGGGGTGGTATCCAAGATCTTTGTAATGTCTGGACTCCTAACTGGATTTCTTATTCTGTTCAGAGGCAGCCTTATTGATGAGCACACCCTTTGCATTTTTTTCTGTAATAGTTGAAGTTTTTTTGTTGTTGAAGAACTGGATAGTTAAATGACAGTTGCAAAAGAAAATCATTTCCAAGTTACCTTTCACCCCTACTTCCCCTCCCCAGCGCTGTTTGACACTTTACTGAGGAAACTAATTGCAGCCTGAGTGGGGCCACGGGACAAATGCGGCAATCCAGGCATAATGCGACACCAAATATAACAAGGTAACATATTGTTAAAAGTCAATACCCCAAGTCTAACAATACGGTGTCACAGACTCCTAAACGTGTAACCGTATAATACATAATTGTCATCTGCAGAGAAAAGATCTAATTTTGATAATGCATATTGAGATTGGTTGTCTGAAAAATGCTTATGGCTCCAGAAGGTTTGACAGTCCTGAATATCACATAATAGCATGTAGCCAAGGAACATGGGACGAAGGGAAGAAAGAGACTCTATTCCAGAACACAAGCACTCCCACTCACAGTTTTATTTTTAAAAGAACACAATTCTGCTCAGACAATGAGCAAGTTTCCTGTGCAGGGTGATTTGTTCCTGGGTTTCCATATCTGGAATCTGTGTGTGTGTGCGTGTGTGTGTGTTTATGAACGTACATGTGACGGTCCCAATTCATCCTCCAGGTGTGAGCTGTAGAGTCCTGCTTAGAAAGACACAAATATCCTGAGATCTCTAATTTATAAGGATTTGATGCACCTTTAAATTTCAAAGAAATTAAGCAAATCAATGGACTCTTGGGACATGCTAATAACCTACCGTCTTTTCCTCAAATCTAGGAAATAGCTTTTTCGAATTTTATGATAGCTGTGGTCAGCATCCTTCTTAGAGTCTATGTGTAGACTTCATATATTACTTTCTTTTTCTCACTAAAACATTGTTTTTAAATCAAAGACATACCTTCCAACCCATGATATCTTAAAGTTGAGGAAATATTGTAATACAATGTGCTAGCTAGTACTTATTGGACGTATGTGGTGTCCCGAAGGTAGCAGAAGACCTTTGACAAGTGTTTCTTTTCCATCTCATATCTGCTCTATGGAGGAGCTCATTTTATTTCCATTTTCCAGATGAGGATTCCCAGGCCCAGAGACACTCATATATTAAAGACCCTCTTCTCTCTGAATTTCAGGATCTGTTCATCCATGAACATGTCGCCTCATAGCAAGGTATAGTACAGTGGGTGCTTTGTTTCATATCCATAACTTCCAGGGGATCCACTGACCTGGGTCACTGATCCTCAAATCCCATTAGCTCCTATCAATTTGGCTCTCATCCTAGAAGTTTTGCATTGCTTTCAAACTTCTGGAACATTTGCTTGTATCCCTTGCCTCATGTTGTCACCTGAGGCTGCCCTATCAATATATGTTTATGACTGTGCCTCAAGTCCCTTTGCTCGATGACGGCTTCTCAAGGGCAGAGGCATTTCTGTGTCTCTTCATTAATCACCCCATCACAGCACTCAGTCTGCTCATAGCATGTGAACATTAAATGTGTGTGGGACAAGTATGTAGCATAAAAAAGCAATAAACATCAGACTGGTACTGTTTAAAGAGGATGAAAGGAACTTTGAGGTCATCAACCTTGCTTCTCAACAGCCTCTGACTCCCTATGGTACTTCCTTCTTGAAACTCATTCATTCATTCATTAATTCTTCACCAAATTTTTATTGAATATAGTTTTATGTTCAAAGTACTGGGCAGATGCCCTAGAGAACATAGAGAGAAATAAGAAGCAAAGCCTCTGTCTTTGAAAAGGGATCATAATCCAATTGATGAGATCACACAGCTGTAAATATTAGAGGATACTGTGGAGTGTGAGGTCTATATATAATGTTGAGGTGGTTATTTTTATTGTAATTATTTAAATACCATTCAGTGCAGAACATATTAATTGCTTTGGGAGTTCAAAGAAGGGAACAATGTCAACATGGATGATTGGGGAAGGCATTTTTTTAGGTATTGTACATGTGGAAATGAGGAACAGGAAAAAGAAATGGCAAAAGTAAGTGAGGGTCAAGTGCAGTAATCATTTCCGTTTGAGCTGAAGTTGGAATGCTGGTGCAGGAGTGACCACAGCTGAAATATGTGCTTGGGCAGAATCACAGAAGACGTTGGGTGGCACGCCAATGTGCTTGGGGAGATGCTGCGAGTGTTTGAGAAAGGGAGAAACCTAATCAGGTTTGTGATCTTGGGAGATTTGCTTGTCTTGGAGAATAGATGGTCTTAACTGCAGGATGGCTAAAGCCTAGGAATAGGAAGTATTAGGAGAGGATGAGGACCATTGTTCAGAAGGGTGCTATTTTGTTTAAATATGTTTAAAATGTTTATATTTCAAAAGATAGGGAAAGCTTCTCTTTAAAAACTGGAAGTGTTAAATCAGATTCTAAATGCTGACAAATAAATAGTGGTAGCTGGGAATCTCCATTGTGTGGTAAGGACATGGTCATTAGCAGTGGGAGAGAGTGAGGCTGGAGGGGAGTGGGCAACTGAGGTAGCTGCAAACCAAACCTAATTGGAAGGCGGAGCCAAGGGGGCAAGTCTGCCTCTGTGGACAGCAGGTCTGTGGAAACATACTTCCTTGGGATTGTCTGAGAAAAGTAGGTAAATAGGGAGGAACGTGGCAGGAATAGATATTAAGTTCCTCTAGAATCAGCAGGGGGATGCTATGCTTTCTCCTTTTTCCTTTGATTCCTTAAATTGTTGCAACATACCAATGAGGAAAGTGTTACTCCCATTTCATCTGCCGAAAAATAAGGCTCAGAGCATTCAAATGACTCCCAAAGTTCCAAAACCAGATTCTGTGTTGGATTTTATCCCAAGAATTGTTCAACCCATGCTTTCCCCACTGCACCTGACAGCATCATGTTGACATGCCAGATCTCTGCCTGTTGTTGGAGTCTGAGAGATGCTACACACCCAGCCCATGCATTGCTCATACACCTCCTGCCTAGGCTCTTTGGATCTTAGCTCCCTTATCATAATGGGAAGAAATAGGTACGTCAGGGAAATAAGTCCCTTCCCTCCCAAAGCACAGGACAGAGATGGCCCAAGCCATCGGCGCTTCTTTTCCCTGGCTTCTGGGACCAGGAGAGGTGAGATGTTCTAGTCAATTACAAACTAGTTGGAGTCTTAAAACAGAGAACGAACACAGCGAGGAAGACAAAAGAGAAGCACTCTAATAAGGGTCTGTCCGGTCTAGTTTTATTTACCTTTCACTTACTCCTCCCACTTATAAATGCTCTACCCTTAATATGGAGACCAAAAATGTGCATCTCTAAGAACTGAATTTGTCATTGATCCATTCCAGAGCTCTTCTTCCTTCTCAGGGGTAGATTTTAGGTGTCAAGGGGATCAATGTGAGCATCCCCGAAGGGTAGAACAGTGCTTTCCAACATTTTTCAGGCCATGGCACAAGTATAAAATAATAATATTTGGATAGAGCACTGGCCCAGGGCTCCAGCACCCTCCAGTCTTCCTGAAGCCACACCTGAGACCCATATGAGCCATACCAGTGTGTCCACTGGCTGGATGCCCTGGGCTGGAGGGGGCCTCCACTCATTACCCCAGCAGTGGATTCCTAGATTTATCCTCAGAGGTTAGTACAGGCCCCTGCATATCTGTAGTTTCTTAGGGACTTAATATTATACGAAATAAGAAATAAGGGTAACAAAATTCTAATGCAGTGGAAATGTGTGATTCACATGATAATCACAGAATTTCTAAAATAATGTGCCCTCATAGAGTCTGAATGACACTGTGACACAAGTTTAAAGCTATATAGTGAGCATATTCTTTCAAGCCTGCTAGGGTATCCAGGTATAATGTCATCAGCAGACCACGCTGCAAGTCTTCCTTTGATGCCCTTGTGAATTTGAAGTCTAGGCCAAATGCACCCTCCCGCCCACTAACGCAGTAAGGCCCGATGGGCAATAGTGATTCCAAATGATAGAAATATATTAGGTGATTGCTAATGCCAAGAACTGTGCTTTTGCATGGACTATTTACTTTAATTCTCACAGCAAGCCTAATTATTCCTCTTTCACAGATAAATAGACTGAGGCTTAGAGGGAGAGGTTAAGCAACTTGCTCAAGGCTGCATGGCTATTGAGTGATGGCAATCTGATGCTGGTATTGGTACCACTAGACTATGGTGCCAGAATGCTTAGAGAAGTCTCCTTAGATGCAGGAGGAAAAAGAGGAACACATTGCAGGTGTTATTTCATAACAACTGGCCTTAACAGCTGACCCCTCAGAGGTACTGACAGCAGGGTAACGGGGTAAATATTGTGTTGTAGAGTCACTGAGGTCCTTTGTACTCATAAATAGCCAAGCGTCCATTAATTAGGGTTGCTAGATTTAGCAAGTAAAACTACAGGATGCCCAGATAAGTTTGAATTTTATATAAATAAGGGATTTTTTTTTTTTAGTATACCTATGTCCCAAATATTACATGGGGCATACTTCTACTGAAAAACTATCCCTTGTTTATCTGAAATTCAAATTTAACTGGGAGTCTTATATTTTATCTGGCAACCCTAACATTGTTGATACTGTCTGTTGGCAGGTAGGGATTTCCTTTAACATTTATGACTCCTCAATAGCACTAGACAAAGGCAAGTATTATTTAAAATGGCAAAATAAATAATTATGACCATAGACTCACAGGGAAGAGAGAAGCGGAGAATTGGTATAGCTTTGCCACTCTTTGCTAGACAGTGACTGTGTTCATGCCAAGAATTGACTGGGTTTTAGTGTCTGACCCATAAGACAAATCAGAGGAAGCCATTGAGGCCAAAGCCCAGATTTAGAAAGTCTCAGTGTTGTGAAGATTTGGGGACTAAAAATTAGAGAAATGCCATTCCTGGGCTTTCCCTGATGTGAATCTTCAGGAGGAAGTAAAACAGGTGATATTAGGTAGTTGAGAAGAGGGAAGATCTTTCTAAGTAGAAGAGAACAGACAAGGGTGTACAGCAGGACACAGTGCCAAGCTCTTCGGAGCCATTGTGGATGGAAGGGGGTCAACTGGCTTGGAAATCGGTCAGAATGTATCATGAAGGGCAAACAGTCACATTTGTTGAGTACCAAGTACCCAGTTGTTCTGGGTTGAATAGTGCTCACCCAAAATTCTTGTCTACCGGAAGCTGTGAATGGGACTTTAATTGGCTTGTTGCAGATGTACTCAAGTTAGGATGAGGACATGTAGAAATCCAGTGGGGGGGGGGTGTGTGTGCTGGATTTGGGCTCCAAGTGCAAAATGACCAATGTCCTTATAAGAAGAGGGAAATTTTGATGCAGATTTGCAGACACACAGGGAGAATGTCATGTGAAGATGGGGAGAGAGACAACTACAAGCCAAGGAACACAAAAGGTTTCTGGTGACCACCAGAAACTAGAAAGAGGCAAGAAAGCTTACTTCCCTGAGTCTTCACAGAGAGTGTAGCCCAGCCAGTGTTTTGATTTCGGATTTTTATTCTTCAGAATTGTGAAAATAAATTTCTGTTGTTAATAGCTACCCCTTTAGATTGTGGTAATTTGTTATGGCAGCCCTAGGATACTAATAAAAGCATACGCCACATTCTAAGTTATTACTTTCCATACAGATAAAAAGGTCAAATGTCACAGGAAAACCAGGGAGAAAGTCTATTCACCATACATTCCCTACTTTAATTAGCCTCTAAAACAGACTCAGGAGGGACTGAGGTCGCCAAGCTTTCTGTAAAGGGTTTGATAGTAAATATTTTAGGCTTTGCTGGCCACAGGTTCTCTATTGCGGCCTTTGAGGAGTGTAAGCAGTGTAGACAATAGCTAAACAAATGGGCATAGCTGTGCCCCTATAAAACTTTATTTACAAAAACAGGCAGTCAGCGGATGGGCTGGAGTTGGCCTCTGGGCTATAGCTCCCTGAACTCTGACAAAGGCTTGGCTGTTGCATACCTCCCTTGCCTTGTGAATTTGGAGTCATTTAGAGCTTGCTACAGTGTTTGAGATTCCACTTGTGTGTTCTTGATTCCTCGCATAGCTGGTAGCACTGAAATCACGGAACTGCCATTTTCTCAGGCTGTGTGACATCTTAGGGAGCGTGCCTTTCGATGCCGGCACTCCTGCCCACGCTGCCATTGCTCCAGGTGGAGACCGTGCCTTTACCGCCACTCTCAGAAGCAGGATGGAGCCAGCCAGGGAAAGCGTGACATCTTAGGGAGCGTGCCTTTCGATGCCAGCACTCCTGCCCATGCGGCCATTGCTCCAGGTGGAGACCGTGCCTTTACCTGCCACTCTCAGAAGCAGGATGGAGCCAGCCAGGGAAAGCAGTCTCCTCCTACATGATGTCCCCCAGCTTGTTCAGTAAGCTGGGTTCTGAGCAACCTTGGACTCACTCCAAGAATCAAATCTACCCTCAAAAGATAAAAATTGTTACTTTTGAAGGCTTGCCAAAGGATTTGCACCAGGGTCTGACACAGGGCCCCAGTGAAGAGTTCCAAGCCCTTCTTGTTCTGGCAGCCTCACTGGGGTAAGTGCTCAGCTTCTCAGGGCAGCTCTTGGGAAAGGATGGAGCCTCAACCGCATGTGTAAATGGTGCTTGGCTTATTAGAAAGGTCATTACCAGCATCTTCAAGGCTCGCTTCATTCCACTGGCCCAAACGTGGTATGCAGATGTACGCATACTCCATAGGGCAATATGGTCACTCAGACATTCCAGAGACTGGGGACACCAGCCAGATTCACCCAGGCAACCACTGCCCTTTCTTCCCAGCCAGGTAGCCAACGCCTCTGAGAAGTCATTCTTCCCGCGGGAGCTTTCCCGAAAGCATCAGCAACTTCCAGGCCTCGATCTGGTCTCGGCAGAGGAGCGGCTGTACACATCACAGTTTATCAGTGTTTCTGAGAGGGGTTGGTTGCCCTGCTCACTGCAGCAGACGTGGGTCTCAGAGGGGCCCTTCCAGCTGATATTGCGGGGCATTTTTTACCCTCTCCACTTTAGAGTGTTAGTTTCCTGCTCACCACAGTGTGCTTTCTTGTCAGAGGGATGCTGAGTGTGTGAGAGCGTGTAGCACCTGAGACTCACTTGAGGCTGTCAGATGTGATTTCACCTCCTCTTTTGAGGTGCTGGAGGGGGAATGCTAGGTTTCATTTGAAAGTTGAATCTTATGCGGAGGCAGGAAGTGATCCTCAGATGATCTGTTCACTTCTAAATTTAAAAATTTAAATGCAATGTAATGTGTTACTAATTACATTATAACATATAATGTAGTATTATGTATAGATTATATTATGTTATTAAATTATTAATTCTGGTGATGATATGGCTTTCAAGACTCTCAAGAGATAATCTCCCTGTTATGTAAGCATTGTAGGTTTGCACAAATAAAATATGCCCCAGTCGCAATATAATTAGAATGCTATCTGCAAACAACTTGGCTTTACCTGGCTTCTGAGCCACCCTAAGGTGTCCACAGAAAGGTAGCACATTAATTGAATCACATATCAGTCTTTAGAATCATATTATCTGCTAGAAAAGTAATAGCATTTATGAAGCTTTTCCTGTATAGCACCTTGGACTGATTCTCTGTGGGGAGAATGCTAGTAATGTACACCTTGAACTCTTTGGAGCATGGAGTTTGGTGAAATATACCTTCCTTTGTCCAAGAATCAGGCTGACCAGATAGAGAGCAAATCCCGGCAATCTTGTTAGGAAAGGGACCGCCTTTGCTAAATACATGCAATTATTCTGTGAATGAAATAGGAGTAACTCTAGCGGTGCTGAAGCAGGGCACATGTGTACACCTTTGTTTATGTAGCATTTCGTAGAGGCGGAGGGGGAAGCAGTGTGATGCTAGGGAGTGAGGCAGAAGGTCCGCTCGTTGGCATTTGAATGACAGAGCTGGAAGGCAACTTTGAGGGTCTCCTCACTGACTCATGCGTTTTAATGGACTAAGATGGCCCTCCAACCTGGTTGCCCATGTGGTGTGTGAGGCCTGTCTGCCCCGGGGTGGGCTGACCTTGAAAAAGCAGGCCTGGCCTTTCTGTGATGCCAGCTTCCTCAGCAGAGCTTCCAGCCAGTTCCACCACCATGCCTTCCTCGGTGACTCAGGCTTACTCAGCAAGGCACTTAGACAGCCAGCTGGTTGAATCACCGGTCTCACCCCCCAGGTAGAAGGCGGGTTCATTTGGTGACGCCTACCTCCTAATGGTCTATACAGCAGGGGTCAGAACACTTTTTCTGCAAATGTCCAGATAGTAAATATTTCAGGCCTTGTGGGCCACACAGTCTCTGTCATAACAACTCAGCCCTGCCATTGTAGTGTGAACAAAGCATGGACAACACATACATGAACAACACGGCTCTGTTCCACTAAAATTTACCAAAATAGGCAACAAGCAGGATTTGGCCTGCAGGCTGTAGTTTACTAACCCCTGGTCTATGGGGGCAAAAGGAAGCTGTTCTTAGATATGTGCAAATCTTATATTTATAGCTTTAACGTGGAACAATACAAAGATCATTAAATTAGGCAAATGGTAACTTGTTAACCTTTCATGCCTAAATTTCCTTATCATAAAACAAGGGGTTTTGATGGAATTATCTCTAAGGTTCCTTGCAGTTGGACAGTTTGCTCTGCTGTTAGTATTGGCAGCTCTGAATCACCGGCTCTAAGGAAGATACTTCCCCAGGTCTTCATTGTCATGTAGGGTTCGTCATGGCACAGCTGACATCTTGGAGGGGGGTCCTGGGAGAGAGTGCGATGCCCTAGGCCTGTTTGCTGTTTCCAGTGCTCTGTTTCCTAAACCTGGCCCTCAGTCCCCTTGGTCTGGATTCCTGCTTATTCTCTTAGGAAATCCCATATTCAAAACATTCCCTACTGGCACCAGTTTTCTTCACCGATGACAGTAGATATGAGAACTGCTGTGCTTCTTGATTTTATTCTGTTGTCCCCAAGAATGAGCTCTTACCTTGTGAAGCTATTGTACTTTTAATTTTAGCGAACCTTCTCCCCAGGGGACTGGGGTGGAGCCCACACTTTACGTCAGTGTGTCTTTCCCCCAAGGACTCAGCGTGGTGAGGAGCACACAGCAAGTGCTCACTGCAGCCCTGTTGATGTGAGTTCAGGGAGGAAGGTTATGGGCCCCTTTCCTTCATCACTCCACAGTCAACTGAGAGACTGATGGAGAGAGAGCTTGTGGGATAACCACCAGATCCGCAATACAATCGATGCTAATGATGACCAGAGCTCTGCCGGGCTCACGCTAGGAGATGATAGGCACTCTGCCCGAATGCCCTTGGATCCTTGTTACCATTTTTGTGTGCCCCTGGCCACTCTGCTTCCAACAGTTAGCAACAGCGCCTCCTTTGGAGACCTAGCTTCAGAGTTCATGGCCAGAGCCTGCTTTGCCCACGCAGCTGGAGAACTGAACAGTACCTGGGAATTCAGATCTTCTCAGGGAGGCCTTGACCAGTGACTCACAGGCCTAGGAATACGAATGCCGAGTTTCTTCCCTTTGAGTGACTCTGAGGCATAACTTACATCTAGAGTTCCCCTGGGGGTTGGGGTGAAGCTACTTCCCATGGGACCTCACTGAAAGCAAGTCCTTCTCTGGCCATCTCCCCTTTCTTATCCTGCCTCTCCCATTCCCATCCCACAAACACAGCAAATCACAAACACATGTTAATCCTCCGTGAGGGACTGCTTCTAGGGAAGCCCCTGAAACAATAACTTGCTATATCGCAGCCACTCTGTGAGGCACTTGGCACAATTTGTCTCCGATCCTTGACCCAAACCTGCAGTAGGTATAACTGTCCCCATTTTGCTGATGAGGATTCAGAGATTGAAATGACTCACTCAGCTAGGAAGTGGCAAATCCCGAACACCAGGTCCAGAATTCTGGCCTGTCTTCAGAGTCTGTCTCTCTACTCCGAGGTTTGCTTCAGGAACGTGAATCATTCTTTGGGAGAAATTATCACAGAGGGGCCAGAGGGTCTCTGCAGTTTTGTCTCAGAGGGGCCTCTGCTTTAGGAAGAGCATGTGCCAGGACCTGAGAGGTTTCAGCTCCTCCTGGGAGAGCCCCAAACCTGGGCAACTGGAAGGGTAGGTGGTTCTTTTGTTTGTGTTTTTTAATTTTTAATACAAAACACCAGATTATGTAAAATGGCAGCTGCCAGAAATATTGTCCTTGTCTCTCTCCAAGTGCCAGTAAAAAAAATAAGTTACGATTCTATCCTCTGCTGAAATGGGCTTTCCTGGGATTGGAGTAGTTATGGGCCTAATCTGTGAGCTATTCATCACAGTGGCATTGGCAAATGCTTGCATACAGTAACTTCCCCCCAGTGAATCTCTTGCATTTCCACAGCTAATGGTTAAACAGGACTTGGGCTGATATTTGCATCTCTCCCAGCCTCTGGCAATCTGATTATTAGTGCAATAAATATACAACATTTAATAACTCTTCACTTTTCCACTTTGAAGCCATTAGTTGTCTCCAGGTTGACTATATGAAGAACTTCAAATTCAATTCATTAACATTTCCTTCAATGGGCCTCTTAACCATGCAGGCCTGGCTTTCCCATTATGTACTGTCACTAATAATGGTTTTTACTTCTAACCTATTATTAATTAAAAAATTAAAAAGAGCCCTTCAGTCTCTTCATTTCTGAGAAAGGTTTGTATCCTCTCTGCGTGAACTGTAAAGAGGCCTTTAGAGTGTGGCTTGTAGTGTTGGATAATTGCTATCAAGGTAAATAATTTAGCTGGTCAGACAGAGCGCACTTCTTCCTGCTTCGAGTGGATGGCTCAAGTTTCGGCCAGTCAGGCAAACAGACCCGAGGCAACAAGAATCAGAGCTGCGTGAATCTGGTGTTAGGAGCCAGCAGCCTTTCCTGGGGGATGTGCGGTGACCTCTGAGGCTTGCCATGACCTGGGACACCGCCATCCTTTACTCTGCAGCCAGACAGGGATGTCCCAAACCCGGAGTCTTTGCAGACGGAGGCATCTTTCCCCAAAGGCTTTCAAGGTTTTGCCATGAAGGACAAATGAACAGGCACAGATCCTCTGGCCGCCCTAATCTTTTCTTCCCCTACTTCAAAGCCTTCTGCGTTGCCTCTGAGCCTGTAATTACCCTGGAGGTATTTTAGACTTGAAGCGACACCAGCAAAATTGCACTTCCTGAGCATGGGAGTCCACAGTTGTGTTTAATCAATTATGAAGCTGGTCATGAGATGGAGTTTTTCAGCCATAACCATTAAAGGGGAATCATTGTCTAGCCCAACTCCTTGTGCTCAGGGTAAGGGACCCACAATCTGAAATTAAAGAAACACTAGCCACTTGATGTGGTTTAATTTCATCTCTGCCTCCTTAATTAAAAGCATACCATTACCCACCCACATAACAAACTGACACTTATATGCCAGACTGTAACTAAAAAAACAAAACAAAACAAAAAACCCTGCAAAAGTTAGGTGGAGCTAAAACACTGATTTTAAGACACCAACAGAGGCTCCCAAACACCACTGTAAAATCTAGATTTATTCATGCTGGAAGCTTTAAACAAGCTTTAGACAATTTGAGAGTCTGTATGTCTGTCCCTCTTCCAACCTCCCCTATTCTATCTGTGTCTTATATTTCTGATTCTCTCTCTCTCTCTCTCTCTCTCTCTCTCTCTCTCTCTCTCTCTCCCCCTCCCTCCCTCCCTCTTTCTTGACTATCTCTTTGCTTCTCTCTCTATCTCTGTCTGTCTCTTTCTCTCTCTCTCTCCTACACAGTCCCATGCACACACACATCACACACCCCTTCCTTATTTGCCCTCAGCCAGCCAGAAAGGAAAGACCAAGTTTCTTTCTTAGATATTCTTTATGGACACTGGTGTGTCTTTGTGGTGAGACCTGGGGCATTCCAAGGGAAAGAAATTCAGATCAACCCTCAAAGCCTCGCGTTCTCCCATACTCCTGGCCAGACAGCCATGAGCCTGGAGAGGCCTGGCTGGGAACAGCTCATCTGTCTGCCACATCTGTCCGTGGTGGGTGCAGGACAGCCCAATCCACACAGCATGTCTGCAACAATCCTCCACCAGCCAGTTCTGCTCCTAGATGTCCATGGGCCTTCAGAGACTCATCCTATCAGCAAGGGAGCTAATTCCATATACTCAGTCAGGCTGGGCTGGGCCACTCTCTGCTTAGATCTCTTGCCGTGCACTTCGTTGTGGTGCACGAGCCCAAAAGATTGGGGCAGCCAGACCACCTGTCCTGGCCAGCATCCTTGGCTCTCTTTCTTCTGGCTCCTGTTCCCCACCCAACCTACATCATTCCTTGGTGGCAATTTGTTTTTCTTCCTTGAGAGGTTGAATAGCACTGTGGTTTGGAACAGGAACAGTCACACTGTTGTGTTCAAAGCCTCGCTTTGCAACTTCCCAGCTAAGCAATTGCACCTCAGTTTCCACATCTGTAAAATGGGGCTAGTGAGAGTAATTATTTTAGATGTTTTTCTGAGGACCCAAGGAGTTAATTCAGGTTAAATACTTAGAATAGCATATAACAAACCCATTATGTTATAAACTTTTAAAATTTGTTGCCATTTCCCATTCCCTTATCTTTGAATGAATCAAGCCAGAATATAACATTTCAGCAATTCAGAGCTGAACGATTTTATGATCTGCCAGTCAGAACCCCTCATTTTTTAAATGAAAAAAAAAAACCCAAGGCCTGGTGAGATAAAGTAACCGACATGTTAAATAGATTGAGTGGTGGAGTTGATTCTGCTTAATCCAGTGCTCTTTCAAATACGCTCTTTGCAAATATTTCTCCTTGCTCCTGACGAGAGCTCTCAGGGCCTTGGGATGGCTAGAAAAAGCAGCATTTTTGAGTGCAGGGTTTCATACTGAAGCCTTGATGAGCAGCCTCCGTTGCTGTAGGTAGTCAATGGGAGGACTTGGAGGATGCTCCGAAGGCCACGGATTGCTCCCCGATTACTGCCGGGCATCCCACCATTCTCCAGTCCTAATTTTTGGATAAATGCACCAGGAGAAAATGAGCCCTCCTTTAAAATAATTGTGCATAATTCTCTGAATATACAGAAAGCACCCAAAGTTTTAGTTTGAGTGAGATACCTTGTCTACTCAAAGTGCCTTAGGTGCCAGGGAGAAAATTATTTCTGAAAAGGGGAAACTGTGTGGAAAGAGCAAGGGTCTTTGAAAACAAGCTATTTGGACTCTCCAGTTTTGCCTGGGGCTAGCTCGATCCTGGGCTTCCAACTGCGACTCCTCTTCCCCTTGGCTGACTCTGCCTAAATGAATAATGGATTGGGAACGGATGTTTGGAAGCAAGCCCTGGACTGATTGGGTGACCTGTGGTTGGTAACAAGTTACCGAGATGGGTGTTGACTGTCTGTCCGTGGTGAGGGTCATGCTGCAGGCAACTTCCCAGACTTGAATCAGAAAGACAGGAGAGAGGTGGCCCTTCCCTTCATCCCCACCCCAGCCAACCCCACGGGATGCAAAGCCTGGGCGGAGGTGACTGCAGGACCTAGTGTGCAGTCCTCCTCCCACTCAGTTCTTGGATGCTAGCAATGCTCCTGCTATGGGTCGCCTCTGAGAACCTCAGATTGAAGGGAAAATCCTACTGCCTGAGTGAGGAGTTGGGGGTGGGGATTCGATCAGGAGGCTCAGATTTCTTCATTTGGAGCTAGAAGCCTGGTATGCTACTGTGTGACTGGTGTCTCTGAGGACTGCATTCCCCAGTCCTACACAGCTCGGGTCTGAGATGAGAGCTGGAAAGACAGTGCATGCCTCCTGATGGGATGTCCTGAGGAATTCCCATCTCAAATGCACATCAGGCAGCCAGAATCAAGGGGCATTCTACAAATACCTGGCCCTGGCCTGCACTCTTCAGAAATGTCGGCATGAAAGACCAGTCTGATTATAAGAGCAGCTCCAGGTCTCCACTGAGACCCCCGATGGCTGCTACCCTGGAAAGACAGCCTTCCTTTATGTGACATTCCAGCACTCCCTGTTCCTACCAGAGCCCTAGATGGAAGGAAAACAAGAACAACCATGCTAACTACTCCCACAGTGGAAGTCAGTGCAAGGAATCACTGCTCTTCATTATGGGGGGTGACTAGCTGGCCCACACATATGTAGCATGTCTCATAAAAGCAGTACTTGGAGAGAAAATGTTGAAACTCTGAAAAACAAACAAACAAACCATGTTGATAAAAATTGCCACCCTCAGCACAGCTTGCTTAACGTGGCCCCGTGGCAGCAGCCTTCTGGCAGTGGAGGGAAGGGATAAAGCCGTGCCATCCTTGAGAGAAGGCCAGATTGTCCTTGAGGAAGGCAGGACCAAGTTCTCCATAGCTCCAGACCCTTGACAACTCTTTCCCAGGGTCTGATTCAGTAAATGAGGCTCTCCAGGGAAGGACCTGCTCTGTGACCTTAGGTCTCAATCTCCTCTTCGGCACAAGGAGAAAGGAACGTCTGTGATCTTTTCTAACTGTAAAATGGTATGACAGTATTAATAAAATGTAACAGGCCATAGGATATGTATGCATTGACTGATATGTTATTGGTCTGTGGTATCTCCTATAAAGCCTGTCATTTGATATTGTTTGTACAGTAATGGGAATGGCTTCTGGGTAAGTCTGGGCATTTCATTTATTAGAAAAAAAATCTCACTTAGAACTAAGACTTCGTTAAAGAGCCTTTATTTATGGCATTTGTTCCGATCTACTTGTATACCCTGAGCAAAAGAATGTATATCTTGGCTCTTTTACTCTGAAAAGCAGAGTCTGAAACAGGGGTGGGCAAACTTTTTGACTCGAGGGCCACAATGGGTTCTTAAACTGGACCGGAGGGCCGGAACAAAAGCATGGATGGAGTGTTTGTGTGAACTAATATAAATTCAAAGTACATTAGAAAAAAAATCTCACTTAGAACTAAGACTTTGTTAAAGAGCCCTTATTTATGGCATTTGTTCTGATCTACTTGTATACCCTGAGCAAAAGAATGTATATCATGGCTCTTTTACTCTGAAAAGCAGAGTCTGAAAAGTGGGTATTTCTGAACTTAAACTCCAGATTCCAATGGGGTCCCACTGTCATGCTCTTCACACATTTGGAAAACATAATATCATATTCTCTGTAACAAAGACCATCACTTATTGGCTGCACAAAAGCAGACCAGCAGTTTTAAACCAAGTTTAAATAATAGATCACTTTGAAAATTGAAAAAAATAAATTTTTTTCATACATGCAAAATATGGCATACGATATTGGGACTCCTTGTGCTTTCCAAAAGGACTTAAATGCCAGATCTACATTCTCTGTTGTGCAGTTACAAATAGGCTTAGAGGTAGTTTGAAAAAAAAAGAAACCTAGAAAATTAGGATTTTCTGACCCTCAGAGGCCAAAAGGTAGCTAAGTCTCCTGCACCCCAAAAGTAGACCTTTTAAAGTCACTGCTGCCACCAAGGTATCCCCTGCTGAGTCTCTGCTAACCTCTGGACTTGCCGGGATATCCTGCCAGCTCCAGGCTCCTCTTGACTTGGGGGACTGTCCCATTTCTTGGGGACATGTAGAGGATTAATGGGGAACATAGGTGGCTGTTGAGAAGGCACACAAACCTAGCACCCACTCATTTTTCTGGGGATGGAGAATCTTTGTGAAGGCAGAGGTCACCACTGGTCACATAGCTTGCTAAGCAGGGCTCTGTGGGAAATGCCTACAGATTTGTTTCCTGAGACATTGCTCTGTTCTTCTTCCCCCATCACTTTCAACTTCCAGAGAAGTGCCAGAACAGGAGAGTATGAGAAACATACTGCTCTCTGTTCTCTGCTTTTGCGTTTTTGGTTGTTGACCACTGTCTAGGACCATATGGATCTCTGTTGTTTTCATCTATGTCTCTTCTCTAGCTCCCCACACAATGTTGGGACTGTTTGCAAGGCTCTTTTCCATCATTCCGCCCAGCAGCATATGATATCTTGGGGATTTGCATTTTTTTTTCAGTTTAATCATTAGCTTAATGTTTGGGGGACATTAGTCATAGGAAGTCAGTCTCATTCATCCAGATGCGTTTTTGAGAGTTACAGCTCTTCTCTCTCCACCATAATGCCCCCCTTGAGCATGCCTTCTCCCATTTCCTTTTAAAAACACTCTGTTCTTCTGGAACTCTCAAATGAAGATATCAAAGCTGGACGGAATTATTAATTCAGAAACTACATTTGAGTCTTCCCGAGGAGCTGAACCTGGCTGGAGCTGTGGAGGAACTGTGCTGGTGTATGGTCAGGAAATGACTTAAACCTGATCTTCAAGGGCCTGAAATTGCTCCCCTGGAAAAAGGGGAGGCATTTCTCTTGCCTACAACCCTCTGGGGAGACCTGAGTCCAGTGTTTGCTGCTCTTTCAATAGAAATGAATGAATGAGCTTGCTCCCCAGGCTTTTGGCTAATAGAACTGGGAACCATTCTTGGAAGTCGGGCCGCTTTTTGAGTTCTTGGGCTTTGTAAGTTGCTAGACAGATGGCTCTGGAGGGGAAGGTGGGGCTTGACATGACTTTCAAAATGTTGACTCTAAATAGAAGGGAAGAAGATTTTTCCAAGTGAGCAAATGACATGAACAAACGTGTGGAAGACAGTATAATAATGACTATTCTGGGCCCCATGAGTACATCCCTCTGAATGTAGGCAGGAAATCAAAGTTGCTGAGCCTGGATAGGGCAGACTAGGGCACAGGTAGAAGGCTTTCGTGCCATAATTTTTAGAGTTGAGTGTTATTCTCTGGGTAACCGAGAGCCATTGAAAACATAAGTTCAAGAATTTTAGGGTCAAAGAATAGTCTTAGAATTGTGGATTAGATAGTGATAATTCCATAGCTAATCTCATGGGAGTCCCTTTTGGGGGCTTTTTTTTCTTCAAAGACCAATAGTAATAATATATATATTTTTTATAATGAAATCTTCATACTCTTAGAGTTTCCATTCTTTACATGTCTAAGGACCCCCCTTTCAATTTTAAATATGGTTTAAATATCTTCCTGTAACCCTTTCTTCTCCAAGTTGAGCTGTTAGGCTGTTCTTGTCCCAAATACAAAGCCTATATACTTGCTCTATATAGAGAATATTTTCATTCTTTTTATAACATTATAGTATGCCATTATGTAGATGTTATTTAATTTATGTAACCTAACTGCTATTGATGGCTAGTTAGGTTATTTCTAATATTATGTTATTATAAATTATGCTACAGTGAATACATTTATACCTACATAATTTTGTATATCTGTTGGTATATTTGTAAGATAAGTCCCTAGAAATATTATGGATGGGTCAAAGGTGTGCTATTCTCAGTTTTGAGAGATATTGTTGGATTGCTTTTCATAGAGATTGCTCCAATTCATGCTCTTCCCAATGGTGTATAAGAAAGCTAGTATCTTCTGGCTCACCACCACAGCATGCTGTTCACCTCTTTTTATCCCTGCCAGTCTGATAAATGGGAGAGATTTCTCATTGTAGTGTAATTGCATTTCCACAGAGAAAATTGAAGGCATTGGAGAAAACTCTTATTTTATCTCCACCATAACCACATAAGGAACAAGAGTGGAATCATAAACACTCTTGTTCCTTCCAACTCCCACCTGTGGCATTGAAAAATATGTACCCCCCTCAGGCAAAGACTGGGCCTTCCATAAATATTTTCAATCTAATCCCCTTTTAAGAATTCTCAGACAATGATCTTCATTGGTAAGTCCTTCTTGCTGCTCCACCTTTAATCTTTCCTCCTTACCTGATTTTTAAAAAAATATTTTATTGATTTTTTACAGAGAGGACGAGAGAGAGGGATAGAGAGTTAGAAACATCGATTCAGCTGCCTCCTGCACACTCCCCACTGGGGATGTGCCCGAAACCAAGGTACATGCCCTTGACCGGAATCAAACCTGGGACCCTTCAGTCCGCAGTCCGACGCTCTATCCACTGAGCCAAACCAGTTAAGGTACCTGATTCTTTTTAAAAACTATATTTTTATTGATTTCAGAGAGGAAAGGAGAGAGAGAGAACCATCAATGACGAGAGAGAATCATTGATTGGCTGCCTCCTGCATACCCCACACTGGGGATTGAGCCTGCAACCTGGGCATATGCCCTAACTGGGAATCGAACCGTGACCTTCTAGTTCATAGGTTGACACTCAACCACTGAGCTACGCTGACAAGGCTCTTTCCACTTACTTTCTAACAAGAATTAGTAGCTCCCACTCTTAAAATATCTTCTTTTGACCCTAATACCTCCCTCCACAACTACTACCTTATTTTCCTTCACAGCCAAGTCACTTAAAAAACATTTGTACAAATGCTTTCCCCTCCACTTTTCACCTCACAGTTGTTCCTCAGTACATACACATGTGTCTTTTTTATCCCACAACTCCAAACTGTTCTTGCTCAGGTCACCAATGACCTTTGTGTTGCTCCATCTAATGTTGACTATTTTACTCTCATTTTTTCTTCATCTCTTCTTAGTAGCATTTGTCAAAGTTGACTTCTCTTTTCTCCTGAAATATTCTCTTTTCTTGGTATTTATGACACCAGTGGTTTCCCTTTTATGCTGCTGATCACTGCTCTTCGCCTTCTTTGCTGCCCCTCTTTCCTTACCCAGTTGTCTTCCCCAAGATTACAGTATCTGTTTCTTCTTATATTAGTCTCTCCCAAAGAGAATTTATTTTACTCCTAGTGATTTAAACACCAATTATATGCAATAGCTCCCAATTATTTATCTCTAGCTGCAACTTCTCTTCTGAGTCCTAGGCCTGTATGTTCAACTGTCTACTTTAAATATTCACCTGCATAACTCACTTGCATTTTAAATTTAAGACATCCAGAACTGAAATATTTCCACACATACACACTCAAATATTCATTTTCTGTAGTATTTTCCATCTCTGTAAGTGGCACCTTCAGCCATATGGTTGTATCTACCACCACTTTAGGCATTTTTATGGAAAACTCCCACAGCCCACACCCATGTAAAATATATAAACATTTCTATTCTTTTTTATCTCTGATACATATCTTGATTCCACTAGGTTTTCCTGTGTCTAATGATTTTATCTTTATCAAAGCCATAGCATCTCTTTCCTGGACCACCATGATAGCTTCTAGCTGAGGACCCTGTTTTCACTCGTACCCATTCATGAAACAGCCAAGGTTTCTAAACATGCCAACCAAATAATGTTGCTTCCCTTCTTAAAACATATGATGGGCTTTGTATCCTAGTGACAATAAAATCCAAACTCTTCTTCATAGTATGGCTGAGACTACTAGTGGCCTTGCTGATATCCATGCTCCTCTCCTCTTATCTCCACCCCCAGTAACAGAATCTTCCTGGTTACAGACTGCATTTCCTTCCCTTGCAAACAGGTGTGGCTAGGTAACAGTCTGGCCACATAATTATAAGTGGAAACGTTGCTTGAGAGTTCAGGGCAGGATTCTCTCGTGGCGGTTCTCAACCTGTGGGTCGGGAACAATGAAAATACATCCTGCATATCAGATATTTACATTACGATTCATAACAGTAGCAAAATTACAGTTATGAAGTAGCAACGAAAATAATTTTATGGTTGGGGGTCACCACAACATGAGGAACTGTATTAGAGGGTTGCAGCATTAGAAAGGTTGAGAACTAGGATTCTCTCGCGGCGGTTCTCAACCTGTGGGTCGCGAACAATGAAAATACATCCTGCATATCAGATATTTACATTACGATTCATAACAGTAGCAAAATTACAGTTATGAAGTAGCAACGAAAATAATTTTATGGTTGGGGGTCACCACAACATGAGGAACTGTATTAGAGGGTTGCAGCATTAGAAAGGTTGAGAACCACTGTTAGGGGGTCTGGCAGTAAACACATTAGAAGTTTCCCTTTGGCTGCCTTTCATACCTTCTTCCCATTGCTTGGTCCAAATGTGATGGCTGGATGTCCACAAGTCATCTTGGACCATGACAGGACCAGTCACATGGAAGCCACATGCTGGATGGCAGTGTAGAAAGATAGAAGCTTCCTGGTCCTGAAGGTTGTGGAGCTGTGATTCTAACCCCGGACTGCTAATGTCCAGATTTTTTAAATGTGTTTTTCTTCATGTCACTGTTATTTTGTGTTTTGGTTACATGCAGCTGAACTTAATTTTAACTGGTGCATATGGCTCATAAGGCCCTTTGTAATGACCTAGCCCCGGCTTTCCTCCTTGACCTCATCTTATGCTCCTGTCCCCCTGGATCACTGTCTACTCCCCGTGCTGGTTTACTGTCAGTTTCTTGAATTCCTTCCCACCTCGGGGCCTTGCCTATTCCTTCCACCCCTTTGCCAGGGGATATGTCATTTACTTGGGGTGGACTTCTCTGATTTTCTGATGTAAATTATGTTTCCTGTATCTTTCACACCACTAAGTTTTCCTTCACAATACGGATTCCAATTTGAAATGACATTTATTTGTGAGGGTGTTTTTTTTTAAACGTCTGTCTTCCTACCATGCCAAAATCATGTCTATTTGCTCACTTCTTCTACTTAGAACCTAATTCTAGGCCAGGCATCTACACAGATAGTAATCAAATGAATGGAAGAAAGTATAGAGTACAGTGTAGAGAGCGGGCTCAGGAATCTAAGAATCTAGGTTTTAATCCCAGCTCTTACTAGCTGGGTGATTTAACCAAGTTACTTAACCTCTTTAAGCCTCATTTTACTGATATTTAAATGAGGCTAGTAGTTGAACATTCCTGAGGGGATTGTGGTAAAGATTAAATGACCAAGTGAAATTAAAGAATTCAACATAGTGCCCTTCACAGAGGAGATGCTCAGTATCCACTAGCTATTTTTAATGAATAAATGAAGAAATCAATGAAAAAACCCAAGGTAATTTTAGCAGCTCGTTATCTGACCCAGAAAAGAGACCAGTCCTTCAGCAGTGGCCCTTATATGCTGAGGTCACATGCCTTCAACCGAAGGATGGAGGGAATATTGTTGGCCAGGGCATTTTGAACATTTACCTTGACCCTTTTCTAGCTGCAACTCAAATGCCCCTGCTCCAACAAGGTCCTCCCTTGGCCTCTGGCAGCTATCTCCCTGGTTTCTACTGCACTTTGACTCACTCCCCTGGGACCTACCCCAGGGAGCCAGATCTATTGCTCTTCAAGCCCATGTCTCATCTCTCCCTGGGGGTGCCAGGCTCTTCCATGGTGGGCCGTGTTTTATGTGCTTGCCCACCCCCGACTCCTCCTCTGACTAATGAACAAGCTCCTTTTAAAAGTGAGATTTTGGTCTTTATCATCAAATGAGGGTGAAAACCAAAACACCAAGAGGTGAAGAATGTGGGAAGGGAGGAGGTGGTTGGCTTCCTGTGTAGAAACCACTCCTTAACCCAATTACTTCCAACCCGTACAAGAGTTGGAGAAACCACCTCAGAGTTTGTTTTGGTTCTATTAGGGAAACTCCAAAGCCACGGTTTTGGAAAGGCTTCAAACATTCCCCAGATGAGCCGTCTTTCCATTTATAAGGTACTCCAAAGTCCTGAATTTAGTAAGAGTGGAACAGGACACACACACACACACACACACACACACATACACACACACACACTCACACAGCAACCCACTTTGGATACCCTGTAATCCTGGCTTGAACATTCAAGAGAATACTTGAATAATACTTACCTACTTCACTGGGGTGTTGTTAACGATTAATTACTTAATGTTTGTAAAGCACTTTGCAGATGTAAAGTGCTTGTATAAGTGCTAAGTATTATTATTATTAAGCAGAAGTTCTATGGTTTGGCTGAAAATATTTTTTATAATCACACATTTAACTGTAAATAAATCAAGTTTATTTACAAGAGGGTTTTCCTTTTAGCATCACCTCCTGGTTATTATCACTTAACTAATTTCTTTTATTTTCATTTGGTTGCAAACAGAGCTGCCTCATCCTGAAAACCTCTATCTTTGAGATAATTTCAAGAATATCCCAGGAAAACGTATTCTGGAGGACTCTGCTCCTTTCCTCAGGAGTGAGGCTGAGTGTGTATTTCTCCAAGAAATCTACACCTACCCAGTCTCCAAGGCTTTTTGTTGGAGTTCTTATCTCACTTAGTTTTAAATAGAAAAAAAATGCATGCAGAACAGTGTCCTGTCAAAGAAGTCAATAGAATAGATTTAATGATTATAATTAGAGTCAGAATAACAAAAATGGGGATTGGAGGTATTTCGGTTTCATTTCCCGCTTCCCTGTCTTCAATCTGTCTTTGTTCTTTGGAGGAATGTGAAGAAGGTGGCGGTAGGTGGCTGGGGGAGAAGCAGGTGGCTTCTGTGGCACAGCGTCATGCAGACGGTCCAGCTGAAGAGCAGCCTTAATGAAGTAGTAAACTGTCCAAGTCCATAGCAACCTGCAAGTCAAGTTCTTTCTTCCAGTGCCTTAGGCAATTCCATGGGAGTCACGCTGGATCTTTAATGAACTTAGTAGACTATAAATCAACAACAGATATGACACTGGGGAAAGGGATGAAACAGAAGAAAGTCAGACAGTGAAGACTCCTGCTGCTCCCTTACTAAAAAGCACACTGTGTTTTTGATGGACTATATTTTTTTGGCATATTTGTGTGTGTGTGTGTGTGTGTGTGTGTGTGTGTGTGTGTGTGTGTTTTCTTGAAGATATAGTTGGACAGCGGCTATTTTTTGCAGGGGTTTACTTTGTCCAGATATTGGATCAGAACCATGCAAGGGTTACATCCTTAATGTGTAATTCTGGGGTAGGTGGGAACAATCAGGTTGAATTACTGACATGGTAAGGAAATGAAAAGTCAAACTGCTGACCATGCATATTTTATATTATTTAATTAAAAGTAGATAACAGTGTATGAATGAACCACAAATCAGATAAAAATGGCAGCATTTTCTCATATTTAACACATATTTGACTTGTGGTTGTGTGACAATTTACCAGGTCTATGATGTCTCCAAATAGAAAATCAGGAGTGTAATTAAAAAATACTGCAGGGGAGAAGCAATATCAACTCCAACCCGAGCAGAGCTAATCACAGCCACAGTTCCCATCACCGTTATTCCTACTTAATGAGACTCTCCTCTATTTCTTTCTTATCTTGAAATAAAACAGGGAAATCATCAGAATTTTTATTTTAAATGTACCCTGTGCCTTTTATAGAAATAAAGAGAATGGATGGATTAGGAATTCTAGGTGTCAAGTTTCCCTATTTATTTATTAATTTTAATGGAGTCTCATTAAAAATCCAACAGTCAGTCATTCAAAGTTGTCTGTCAGAACAGAACTGCTAGTTCACTGGATTATCTTTAGCGTTTTTGGTTTCTTCAGATGAGCAGTTGTGGAGAATGTCCATGTACTCTTCTTAGGTATCACTGGAATGACTATTTCTAAATTGTGCAGAGCATATCCCCAGGGGATCCAATCTCTTCAGCACCCACCAAACATACCAGGTATAGTCAGAGCTCAGCATCCTCAGCCCCTGAAACAGCACCACAGCCAAAGTCCCGAGGCTGCACCTCTCGCTGACAGGCGCCTCTCGGCTTTTAGACCAAATGAGGAAGACTTTGGTGCATCCTCTGCTTTCTGATCTTTATCTATTTGATGTTTCAGCCCATTCACTCACCTTCGTTTAGAAATATTCACAAAAATCCCTCACTGTATCTTGGTTTTTCTGTCAGAGGGTGAGAGCAAAATACATACAGATATTCAATGACAAATTATTGATAACTATTTGATATTTCCATACCTTTTTTTGCTTTGGGTTGTGTAGAATTCTGAGGTGTTTCTGTGTTAGGATCTTCTGGTCTCATACTGCCATATCTACACTTCCTTTACCCTTAGTCAGAATAAATTTTCTAATGTTTGAATTAAAATCTTGCATGTCTTATCTTTTATTGCCCAAAATGAATAGATTGTTTAATATATATTTTACTGACTTCAGAGAGGAAGGAAGAGGGAGAGGGAGAGAGAGATATAAACATCAATGATGAGAGAGAATCATTGATCGGCTGCCTCCTGCACATCCCACAATGGGGATTGAGCCCTCAATCTGGGCATGTGCTCTGCCCGGGAATCGAACCATGACTTCTTGGTTCATAGGTCAGTGCTCACCTACTGAGCAATGCCGACCAGGCAATAGATTGTTTTAATGATTTTTACTTAAGGGTTTTGCTTATCCAGGACAAAGAACTTGGTATTTTATCAATAGAGAAGGACTTCAATATATAGATAAAAGAGAAGTATAGAGTAAAGAAACCAGTGTGTCCTGAGCAAGCCTGGTGAGACAGTTCCCCGAGAAGGGTGACAACCAGGGAAGGAGGGGCCTGGACCATATCCCCTGAGCAGACTGATGATCTGAATCAGCATACTAGGCACAGCTGGGGGGAGTAGGGTAGCAGATTCAGGAACTTGGTTCTGTGAAGTCCAAAGATCAATGTGAGGATGATAACAGAAGGCTCCGGGGGAGAGTCAAGAACACGATGGAACTGGGTGGGAGACATGTGTTAAGAGCGGAATTAAGAATTAAGACTGAAGAGTGTGGAAGAGAGAGTCCCCATTCCCCTGAAATACTGCCCAGTGGCCATCGTGACAGTGGTCATGGTGGCTTAAAGGATTTTCTAAAAGCGTGGCAGGAAGTGGGGGAATGAAACCCACTCAGTTAAGTAAATCTGGGGAGTGTACTCAGATTTCCAGAAGGAAATTAATATAAACTTAGTCTGAAGAAAAAGAACAGGGTCAGAATGACTCTATGTCATAGATTTTAAGACATTCATGTTCTACCATTTTAGCATCTGTAGCATTGGTTTGCACCTCACAATTGATGGCATTTTGGCTTTAATAATATATGGTTTAGCATGAATGACTTTCATGAAGGCACAAGAAAGAGATGAATCTCTGGCCACAAGCAGTCTTCAGTGGATGTGAGGGGCAGAGGTCTGCTCTCTGTGGTGTATTAACTGAGTATTGTGAACACAATGCTCTTGCCTATCACGATTTCTCAAATGAAGTTGCAGGAATGTCTCACTCAGATGCTGGATCTCAGCTTCCTCTTCTCTGACATTGCCATGTGTTCTTGCTCTTTTTTTTCCATTTGGATTTATATGTATTTATAGAAAAGTGGAGATGGTAAGAGATCAGGTTAAATGTCTGCCCCTCAGAGAGGCCTTCCTAGACCACCCAAAAACTAACCATCACATCACCCTGTTTTATTCTCATCACAGCACTTGCACTTTTCTTATAATTTTCTATTAATTCATGGATTAATTTTGTTTATGATTCATCTTCTCTGTTAGAATGTAAGCTCAAAAGGGGCTTTATTCATTTAAGTGTCTTCTGTGCTTAGGAGAGGGCCTGGCATATCGCTGACTCTTAGTAAACCTGTGTGAATGAGTAAGTGAATATATGACCCTGAAAAGAGAGTTAGGGCTCCCTTGAGCATATATATATAAGGAGCATTATACCCAACTAATGTGTTTTAGGGTGTCTTGTGGGTTCCTCTACCTTTTCCATCTATCTTTTAATGAAATAAAAAAACTTTAAGAATCTATGAGTTTGGGTCTTTAAGACAGCAACCCCTAAAATATAGCTTGAGATTTTCCAGAATCTTAAATTAAGCCTCCCCATCTCCTTGTCTGGGCTTATGCATGCTGATCCAACTTCAAATCAGCTGACAGCTATTACTCACCCTAAAATTAAAAAGCAAGAGAACAACCTCTCTTCTTGCAAACAGACATTCGTGGAAAGTCTTGTTCCTGTTATGTTGGCTATAGTCAGAGTGATCCATATTTATATGGTTATAAAATATCTCTCACATGTTTAAAATAGATTTATAATGAATGTTACACTAGTAGTTATAATTACTAAGGTTATCACTTCAACAAATTTAAGCCCACTGAAAATACTATCAAAGGAAATTAACCTACCTCCACATACAGGCAACTCTCAAAATAGCTCACTTATTGCCTAGAGATGGAGATCATGCTAGGAGAAATTGTGAAAATGGACATGAGTCATAGAACTAACTTTTAGCTTAACCTACATTAATCCCTTGAATAGCATCACTCTCAGAACGAAATTAACCTCTTTGATTTTAGCAGATCAACTCCCATTATGCTTTCATTCCAAGTTAAAAGCAAACATATAAACAAAACCTGCTAATGTTTTGAGTGTTTGTGATACAAAGTCATTCAGGAATCACTTAAGGAATGTGTCTTGCTAAATTTAAGAGCAATAGGCAAGGCAGGTATATGTAAGGAGAATTACTCTCACTTGATCACATTAGGGCCATCTTGATGCTGGCAGAGGTCCTTGTCATACCAGGAAAGAATAGTCTTAACACTGTCATCATCATCATTAGTTTGATGGTTTAATGATTTGGTGTGCTACTCAAATGGGTAAATAGTAAGTGTTTATCATTCCTTCATTCAGAAACCTTTGTCCTATGTTCAACTTAGTGAGTGAATTTGTCTGACCTGTAATGACCCAGGCTCACTTACTCACCAACAATTAACTGCGCATCTACTATACTGCAGATGCTAGGCTGGGTTCTGGGGATACCAAGAGAGAGAACCTGAACTTTCCATTGAGACAGCTGAGGCATGTCGCTGGCTTTCCGGACAATATTATGGCAGTGTGTAAATGACACTGAGGCATCTGAGTCAGAAGTGGAAAAAGAGTCATCATATGCCTGGAACATGTCTTATTTTCAGGCTATTGAAAAGTGAGGTATAGACCCAACTACCAAATGACTGACAGAAACTTCCCTATTGATCTAAACATATCCATCTTAAATAGGCATGACTATTGCAATTGCTTGGGTACCTATTTGAGTTGCTTAGATCTACAGCCTTGTAGGGTATGTGTCATTGTGTCCATTTTACCAATGAGGAACCTGAGGTTTAGAGAAATTGTTATTAAATTCCTGTGGCTGCTCTAACAAATTATCATAAACGGCAGCTTGAAGCAACAGAAACTTACTCTTCTATAGTTTCAGAGGCCCAAAGTCTGAAATCAAGACATTGGTAGGGCTGTGCTTCCTCTGGAGGTTCTCCCTGGCACGGACATTGCTGATTGTGCCCGGAGGCCGGAGCAGCAGCACCCTGTTGGTTGGTTCCTCCATCTCCTGTGAGGGGAAGGAGAATGGCAGGCTTTCCCACCAACGCACCTTCATCCATCGCTTCATCCTTAGGGCACAGCACCAGAAAAGAGCCTTACAATAAGAGGCAGGCCACGAGGAAGGTTTTCCCATTTTTCACTCTGAGAATTTTACCTTCATTGCTCTCCACTCATCGACTGGGCTGCCTCCTGTTGGAGGAGATGTTATACATACTTTTTATAAACACTCATTTAGCTTCTTTGTCTGCGAAGGAACAAATTTTATTTCTATACAAACCCCGCTCAGAAGGACAAGATCTCAGGGACTGCCTTAGAACCCCTGTATTGAGACTTCTCATTGGGATGAAACCTGGCTGCTTGTTTGAGTCACACAAGTGCCATGGATGTGAAGGTCTGGCCGAGGGAATCTCACGGGCGGGGAGATGAAGGCCCTCAGAGGCCATGCCTGTAGCTGCCACCATTCCAGACAGAAAGCCGTCAGGGCTGACAAACTGTGTCCTGGATAATGCCAACCACATGCACTGGTGTCCACTCAGAGATGAGTATTGTTCTTAAATTTATTCCTAAAATAGAAATTCTAGGCCAACCCATTACCCTGTACTTCGAAGACTTTTTTAATTCTATCCCTTCCTTACTGTTTTTCTCCTTCTCTCTTCTCTCTCTTCTTGAGATGCTATGTGGTACTGAAAGTGGACAGGGGACCAGGAGAGGTCTAGACCAGGACCTGGCGCCGAGGAGCTGTGCTGCTGGGACACGTCACAGAACCTCTTCTGGCCTCAGTTTCCTCCCATGTAACACGGAGCATTGGTCTCTCTGAGTACCTTTGAGGTGCTCACTTCACATCTTGCCTCTTTCCCTCCCAGACAGTCCGTTTTCCTTTCCCCTACCGTCTTCTCTGCAATCATCCCCTTTCTAATCTTCCTCTTTCCTCTCTTTTCCTTGTTCTTTTGGGGAGCTGAGGACCACAAGTCAGATTTGGTGTTCATCCTCTTTGGACAGTGATGGAGAGTTGATAAGACATCAGGCATAACATGAATAAGGGTTTGCACCACTTTGACGAGGACAATCAGCGCCATGATGTCACAGGCTGGGCAGAAGCCATGGACTGCCCAAACGTGCCCATTCACGGTGGAAAAGGGAACTAAGAAGAGAGGGACCACGTGATGGCGTCTCTTTCCTTTTCATATCTGTGCTTTTATTTATTTTCCTTACATCAGAGGCACAGTCCCCACGACCCTTTCTCAGAGGGAGGCCCAGAGACTCCTTAGCCATTTCTCTTCACGGTGCTCCAGCTTCTCCCCCCACAGCGGACAATGTTGGGTAAACCCACAGGAGACTCTTCCTCCTTTCATCTGCTTGCCCAGATTATCCCCTCTTTCTACTTTGTTTTTCAAAGACAAGACCACCTTAGAATGGGGCTTCTTCCAAAAGAGCGTTTGGCAGCTTTCTCCCGAGCCCCAGGGGAGCCGGAGAAGTGGTTTCTTCTTTTTCCTAATACAGGTATTAAGCTGACTTAATATTCACTTACTCTGAAAAATCCCACTTCACAGAAACATTTTTTAACACGAGCCAAAGCATTTCTCCCTAATTCAGCACAATTGCGCCTGGTTTATATCCATTGATGTTAAATGATTTCCCGTTTAATATCAATTGGAAATGGCTGATTTCCTACCCCAAACAGTACTTAATGTCAATTATGGCAGGCAGGGCAGAGCTGTTTTTCAATTAACTACACCACTCCATTTTGTTTGCCGGCAAATGGTGCAAAATACATGCACACAGAGCCACCTTGTGCAACAGTGACGGAGGACTCAGTATTGATTTTTCTCAAACATCTTTTGACTGCTGGTTTGGAAAGTGTTTGTGGTGTGGGGGTGGGGGTGGGGTGGGTGAATGGGGGAGCCATTTTCCATTTTCCCGGGGACCATTCTTCCATCAGAGAACCCTCCAGCGTGGTGATTACCAGAACTTGTTGGGGAAAGTACAATACTCAGCTATCAACGGTCTTGTTAGAACGGAGTTCACAGAAATATGAAAGGGGGTATGGATTCATAAAGAGAATGTGACTATCACGTGGATTCTCTAGTAATTCCAGAGAGTCTGGGTGTGGTTGCAGTGTAAGGCTAAGAATGGCACCTAACATTTATTGAATACCTACTGTGGGTCAGCACTTTATGTTACTCTGTATCCTCTCAATAACTTTGCAAGAGATAGAATATACCTGTTTGATAGATGTTTCCATCTGAGGTGATAGGATTGTCTGATGCCATTGAGCTAAGCTATTGAGTTGTTGGAGTTGGAGTTTAATCCAGGGCGTCTGATCCTATCTCATGGACCAGTCTTCCATTCTAAAGAAACTGATGGGATCAGTGGTTTCTCTCGTCCTTGGTCTAGGATCCAAAGCCTTACACAGTCTCTTCTCATGTCGCCATGTTCTCCCACCTCTCTGTGTGGAGGCCTTTCCTTCCCTGTGCTAATTCCGCACCTTTCAGAGATGAGCTTGAGTCATCTATGAAGTGTCTCCTGACTGCTCTGACCACCTTGGGCATGTTCCTCTGAACCCTTTCAGCACTTCTGCACTGAGATCCTTTGCCAACATTTTGCACATACGGCTGCAGAAAACTTTCTTAAGAGCAGAAACCATGTAGGAAAGAACTTCGGGTGAGGCGGACTAATAAGTCTGAGCTGAAATCCAGTGTTGTCATTTTCTTGTCTCATTCCTTCTGCATTCAACAATGATGTACTAAGTGCCTACTATGTGCCAGGCATTATGCTGGGAGCTGTTGGTACTAAGGAGCCTATATGCCAATGGAGGGAACAGACTCTGAAGGGTGGCTTCAATGGACTGTAAGGGATAGTATGGGATTGCCAAGACAGAGGCACCGGCTCAGTGGTGGGGGAGGCAGAGGAGCCAGCGAGGTTTCTTTGCATTGGGCATCTAAACTGACTTTGAGGCTGTGCTTAAACAATAATAGGACAGGTCAGAAAGGGATGGAAACCCAAGGGAATGCTGTAGCGCAGGAGCCAGCAGCTGCTTGGGTATTGATAACAGTAGACCTGGCAGGTTTTTTAAACTCTTGA
This sequence comes from Myotis brandtii, assembly GCF_000412655.1. Lineage (NCBI taxonomy): Eukaryota > Metazoa > Chordata > Mammalia > Chiroptera > Vespertilionidae > Myotis > Myotis brandtii. The sequence continues at coordinate 6,696,595 of NW_005371410.1, forward strand.
AGCTCAATCCTTTATCTACACCCTCATCATAGGGATGACGTAAGGACCAATAGTCCCATACATTTACTGAGTGCTTACTCTGAGCCTTGCATTGTTATAAGCACTTGTATTAACTCATTGAATTTCCATAATGATTTTATGAGGTAAGCATTAATATTAAGTTCATTTTACAGATGAGGAAACTGAGTCACAACGAGTTTAATAAACTTGTCCAAAGTAACCAAGCTAGTAAGAGGTAGGGCTGGAGAGGTCTAGCAACTGAGGCTAACCTGTTAGCCATTAATCTATGCTGTTTCTCGAATGGCAGTTGCATGTGAACTGCGCAGTGTAGTGCCTGAAAAAAAGCAAGCACTCCATTAATGGTTACGGCCTTGATTTCTGTACTTGTATATATATTTTAAAACCCTTTTCTTTGGAAAGGTAAGTTCTTTCCTCTTTAGAACTTGGGTATAGGAATGTGCTAGCTCCATGGCAATCCCCTCTCCCCCTCCACATTGGGACCTATTTCAATGCTGCGCAAATAGAGAACATGAAACGAAACACTGGGACAAGTGCTTGTGCAGATGCAGGTTGCCAGCCAGATCAAGAAAAAGTGAAGCTTCTTATTTAAAAGGTTTACTAGGCATTACAATGCAGAGGCTCTCTTGTCTTGGTATTACCAAGTGGGCACTCTTTTCTTGGCTACTCTTTCTAAGGTGGTTTGCAAATGAGCCTTTGGGTGATGATGGGGGTGAGGGGGGAGGAGGGGGCAGGTCCTCCTGAGCTCTCAGATTCCAGGATAACTCATTTATTTTTGAGGTGGTTTGAGTGTCATACCTGCTAATATAAGTTAAGTTTTTCATCCTGACCAATTTATTTGGAGGAAATATCAGACATCAGTGCAGAGGCTGATCTTATTAGTTGAAAAATATAATATCTTCTCTAAGTAATGCTCTGACCAGTACTCAAAGACATACATTTTACTTTCCCCCTTCACATGTCTTCTGTTAGCCTCATAAGACATTCTGTATATCACACGTGCATCTGAGATATTCAGGTCTGTGTAAAAATCGATCAGGTTATTTAATAGGACTGTTTGATGGGAATTTGGATTTTCTTTGAATTCTTGTAGCTGTAGGTTAATTTAAAATGTTTACAACTTAAGGTAACTAAAGTCACCCATGCTAGTCATGTTTATTTTATTATATGTTTTTGAGTTTAAGATCAACTTGAAACATTAAAAGGGAAGGAGAATAAAAGAGAATGGACATAGGGAGGGGGTGGGACTAAAGACTTCTGCTTAGTTATGGAGTCAGTATGTTATTGTTTTAAAAAATGGTACCAGTATAACTCTTCTGCAGTAATTTCCAGACTAGACAAACAAAGAGAGTTTTGCTGTTTGACATTAGACTGTATTTATGGGCATTATCCCATCCATCCTTGCGGTATCGCAGAATGTCATGGGAATAAATATCTCTTTCAGTTTAGACCAGCTCAAGGTCGATGCTCAGAAGCCAGACCTCTGGACTCCTTTGTGCTACACATCTGACTCCCAGTGGTTGTCCTGTGCCTTGATTGAAAGCATCCTTCTCTAGGGTGGGCTTTCAGAATTGTCAAGAATGGACAGGAAGAGGTTTATGAAGAAATTCGAAGTTTGTACAGAATGCCTACTACGAGCCCAGTACTGTGTTAGGCAGATTTTAAACACTTTTCTTAATTTCTCAAAGGAAACTCTGTTCTCTGCACCTTAATGTACATGCCTTTTGGTGAATGTAATCTTTACAGCAATAGGTGGTGTTGATGCCAGAGATTCCGAGGCCTTGCCAAACAGAAACAGGCATTTGGCATGTTCTGAGGCATCGGGTCCATACTATTCTGTCCAGCTCATGGCTATGGTGGAAAGATGGACTCAAGGTCCCGAAGCAGAAATGCTCGACATTTGGCTCAGGTCTCTCCTTGGTGCTTTTAATTTTTCACCTCCAAGGGTATCTAATCCAACTGCTAATTAAGGGAAAAATAGAGACAGCAGAGGAGAAGAATGACTTTTTTTCCCTTTCAAAGGGATTTAAACCTTTGGAAGGTACACAAATGTGGTCCTATTATTCAAGTTAATTTACAGCCCTTCCCCTGGCCACCTCAAGGAATTTATGAACCTAGAGAAGCTGGAAGTCCCTTGGCAAAGTAAACAAACTGTAACTCAGGGTTGTGCACTTCCGAGGAGCCTCTATCAGCAGGTTTTATTCTCACACCAGAGGTGAAAAGATAATTTGGTGAACCGTACTTTGTCTCATTGGGAGCAGCAAGAGCCTGCCTGCACGCTGCAGGGAGCAAGAGGCTGACCAGGCAGCCATCTGTGGGTAACACATAGTTGCTGCCATTGTCCTGTGACAGATCTGGAATTTTCTGAGCTGTCACCATGAGTCAGGTACCATCCTACTCTTCAGCCTGACAACTCTTTGAAGTAGACACCGTTATTATCTCCACTTCACAGGTGAGGAAACTGAGGCTTTCAGATGTTTGAATAATTTTTTGCTAGATGCAAAGTCAGAATGTGACTTCCCACAATTTATCTACAGATGGGCGTTATCTGAGAAAGGACTTTGTGGGAGGGGCCTGGAATCAGATAGTGTGTTTTTTTAAACTGGGAGATTTCTTGTTCTCTCTTTTCATCCCCTTCTTCCCCAGACAATGAGCACTAGACTGGGAGCCAGGAGGCCTGTGTTCCAGGCTAAGCCCTAGAAGGCTAAGCACTGGCCACATCATCTTGGATAAATCCCTCCCCCTCTCCTGGCCTCAGTTTCCTTACTTATAAAAAGAGAAGGACAACATAGGTAGCTGATGTCTAGGGCCTGTGGCTCTCAATTTCAATGGCTCTGGGATTCTGTGAACCAGGGCGATCAATCTTTGCCTTTCAACCCCTCCTCCTCCACCCTGTGTGCAGGTCAGCGATGCTTCTCTCGGATGTGCAAGGCACTGAAAAGAAAGTTGTTTTTTTTATGTGCTGTATACCAGACGACCTTGATGTGATGGACTATGAGATCTGGTGACACTGCACACTCAGTACTATTCAACACTTTGCCTGAAAGGGAGGAAGGAATGGATTTATTGACTTGCGACTTTGACTCGGGCCTGTGAATCAGGCCTGTTATTATGTGGAATGATTAGGCTGTAGTGGCAGGGACAAGTTAAAGTAGAACAACAAAAGACCTCCTTAACCTTTACCTGGACACAAGGCCATTCATAATGACTTGTGTGGTTTGCAAAACCAAGTCTCTTCTGGAGCCCCTACTACTTTTGCAGCCCCAGCAAATGAGCAGGAAAGGGGAAGATGGATGGGTGAGGGGATGAAATGTAATCCCATTCTGCATAGTCCTGTTTAGAATGCTGAGTTCAGGTCCGTGTCAAAAAACAGAGATGGCTGAGAGATCATCATCATTTCCTTTGGCTTGAAAAAGGAATTTGAAACCAGATGGTTGCTCGCTGAGAAAACTTCCCACTATTTGTTATCCACTAGAGCAAATTATGCTGTTTCTGAAAGATATCTTCCCTCTTGAAGGAACCATGTGCCTTCTATTAATGTGAAAGGAACTGGATACATAGAGCTTTCACACACACACACACACACACACACACACACACACACACACACCACAAACACACAGCACACAGTCTCCTTGAAAAGCTAAAGTAGCTGCAACACCCTTAGACTTCTCTCACTTCTGGAAGAAAATCTTCCCCTCTAGCTCAGCTCCCTGGCTCAGCCGGATGAGCCATATTTTTTGGTGGAATGGCTACAACATCAACCATGTAAAATATTGGGTAGATGGGGGTCTATTCAGACAACTTCTCATAAATATCCTTGAGTTTTAATGGCGTCGGAAAGGACAGAAGAAAGAGAGAATCAGAGTATTAAGTTTGAAGAGACCTTATTGATCCCCCAACCCAAGGGTAAACAGAAGTTTTCTTTCAAGTCCAGATGGCAAATATTTTAGGCTTTGCAGTCCAGTCAATCTTTGTCACAAATGCGCAGCTCTGCTGTTAATAGAAGAAAGCAGCCGTGGACAATACATAAACAAGAGAGTGTGGCCGGGTTCCATAAAACTTCTCTTACAAAAACAAGTGACACGCCAGATTTGGCCCACAGGCTGTAGTTTGCTGACCCTGATCTGACCTATTGATCAGATGATAGAGACTGAAGCCCAGAAATGTGAAAAGGCTGATCCAGGGCCAACTCAGCCAGCTAGCCTTGGAGCTAGGCCTGGAGACTCGTGGAGGAGGAATCAGATGTTTAATTTTGGGGTCTCTGGTCTGGAGACTGCCTTCAATTGCATGGTCTTAGTGCATTAGAACTCATTAGTATTCCATAGCAATTTGCAGTAAAAATTAATTGATAAGATACTATGTGGAAACCATGCTAGGTTAGTAGAGGTCATGGCTGGGGTGAGCTGAAATGTGTGTGTGCATATTGGTGACCTTGAAACCCAATAGCCCCTCACATACATCATCCAAGTAGGGTCTGACTATATCCACAGATTTACACAGGCCGGTGGAAGAAATTTAAATCCTTTCTATCACTGGGGCTCAGACTTAGGCAAACATGCCTGGGAGAATTCAGGGGGGTTGGTTCAATAGATATGAGGCCACAGAAAAGGACAGCGGGGCTTTAAGAGAAACACAAGCTCGGTGTGCTTGGTATAGGAATGGATGAACCTAGAGAAACAGACCTTGGCTGAGAGGGATGGTAGACTAATGCTTGGGTCATAACAACTCAGAGTTTCTGAGCAATCACTATATGTCAGATGTATGCTATCTGCCTTTCCGGTGTTATATCATTTGATCTGCATAACAGTCCTACACGGTAGGTAGGTACTGTGATCATCCTTCTGTGCCCGTCAGTGGTCTCCAATGTAAAGCATTTCTTACTCACTCACAACATATGAGGGCTGCAGGTGGGCTGCAGCTCTGCTCCAAGCTCAAGGTCAACTGTGGGTCTGTTCATGTGTTTTCTCATCCTGAGACCCTGGTTGAAGGAGCAATCCTCATCTTGGATATGTTCTCATGTTGGAATAATGTAAAAAAATTGCAAGAGCTGGCTGACCTTTGTAATCACTTTTAAAGCTTCTGCTTGGATGTTGTATGCATCAGGTCCACACTTATGCCATTGGCCCAAGCAAATGAAGCTTATGGGTCAGGACATCCCACTGTCTGTTATGTTAAGGTTGATCATTTAGTTAAGGTAGTGCATAATCACTCTCCAAAGTAGGTCTATCTTTTTCCATTTTAGATGATACCTTGAAATCTTGTGACTATCTTGTTCCTCATAAACCTTCCCTTCACAGTTTTAGCAAATAAAAATATAGATGCCCAGTTAATTTGAATTTCAAATAAACAATGAATAAAATTTTTATCTAAGTATGTCCCAAATAGTGCATGGGAGTATATGCCTACTAAAAATTTTTATTGTTGCTGTTTATCTGAATTTCAATATCACTGGGCATCCCATATCTCTTCTGCCAAGCCTGGTCTCTAAGAGCTCAAGCTGGGGTGTACTGAGGGGGGGCACGTGTGAAAAGGAGGGGATATGGGAAGGTACCAAATGCTAAAGACAAACTGCACAGATGTGGTGAGACCGCCTGAAGACAAGTTTATACCTAAAGGTTTGTGGCTGTTAAAGGGAGTGTGACTGGAGAAGCTGAAGATGTAATCACAAAGGTTTGGGGCTGGTCACAGTGTTGTATGGAGATGGTCTGAAAGGATGCTCCTTTCATCCAGTATGTACTCTTCTAATTCCTACCACATTGAAATCCTAGGTGGGCACTAGTTTAAGACAGAATAGGGTCCTAACGGTTATTTTTCCATTTGTTCAATGTATTTTGGACAGTGAAGGGGCCTCAAAGCTTGAAGTCTAGGGAATGGTTGGATCAGGGATTCTCTAACATCAGTGAAGCTCCTGTGAAAATACAGTAAGTCTGGAGTAGGGCCTGAGATTCTGAATTTCTAACGAGCTTCTGATTGATATTGACTTCTCCAACGGTCTTCTAGCTATCTGACATGGTGGATGAGTGAATGATATTGGAGCCAAAGATACCTGGTTTCTGGTCTTGGCTTTGCAACTTTTGATTTTGTGTCCTTGGGAAAGTTATACAATCTTTCTAAACTTCCGTTTCCTCTTCTTTAAATAACACTAATTCTATCTAGCAAATAGGGTTGATGCGAGGATTAAGTCAGATAGTGGCCACAGAGTGCTCATCATGATATCCTAGAATGTTATAAAATGCACAATAAATATTTGCTATCTTTATTAATATTCACATTAGTATAATATGCAAAATGAGTAGATATCTCCAAGCTCCTGCCTTTTACTCTCTTGGAGTGGAGAGCCACCCCCTATTTGACATGATTTATTATACAATATACAAAGTGCAACAGACAAAGAGGGCAGCTGCCTTCTTATTCAGAGTAGTATATTGCTTCCTAGAAAAAAACACATATACATATTTACCAGAGGGGACAACAGATTAAGAGCAGCGAGTTCCACGAAGGGAAGAAAGCTGTGAGATACAGAACTAGTAGTAGCCTTGAAATCTAAAAAGTAACAGGCAAGGGGAAGAGAGGGGGTCAGTACATAATAAGCCAACTGAAATGTGCAACAGTGTGGTGTTATTTAGTATGAGGGACAAACAGCCTTACTTCGTTTCATAGCCATTACTTGAATCAAGTTTCCCAAAGAAAATCAGAGATAAGATAGCAAGGGCTGATACATGAGGGCATAGAAATTCATTAGAAACAAAGGACACTCTACTTTTGATTCTACACAGGAAGTCAATCTTTCTTGGGGTTTCTTGATGATTCCTTCCATTTGATAATGATGGTAATATGGCCCGACCAAAAGAGATTTAAGACCTATAACCAGGGCTGTGAGTTTGGAAGGACCTGTGCATTTGTACATCTGAGTGTACATGAGATTGCAAGCCATACAAATTTGAATCTCTGTCCCAGGTGCTAGAGCAGTGGTTCTCAACCTTCCTAATGTCGTGACCCTTTAATACAGTTCCTCATGTTGTGGTGACCCCCAACCATAAAATTATTTTCGTTGCTACTTCATAACTGTAATTTTGCTACTGTTATGAATCATAATGTAAGTATCTGATATGCAGGATGCATTTTCATTGTTACAAATTAAACATAATTAAAGCATAGTGATTAATCACAAAAACAATATGTAATTATATATGTGTTTTCCGATGGTCTTAGGCGACCCCTGTGAAAGGGTCGTTTGACCCCCAAAGGGGTCGTGACCTACAGGTTGGCGACCCACAGGTTGAGAACCGCTGTGCTAGAGAGTAGTGGCCAAGAGAACCAGCTCCAGAGTCAGGCTGCCTGGGTTGAAATCCACTGCAGCCACTCATTAGCCCTGTGACCTTGGGCTCATTACTTAACCCCTCTGTGCTTCTTATCCTCCAACCAGAAGTCAAGCATTAGGGAAATTGTCCCCAATCTTTCTAAACAGGTCAACCCTCTCTCCCCATGTTAGGCCACTATATGTCACTCCTTTTTTACACAGTTAAAATTCCACATTTACTTACAATGATTAATTAATAAGTTCCATAAAGGCAAGAATCATATTTGGTTTTACTCAGCATTACATCTCTAGAGCATAGCATGATGTTTAGTCTATACTAGGTACTCAATAATATTGGTTGACTGAATAAATGCATGCATGAATGAGTGAATGGGTATTAATGACCAAGCAGAGATTCAGGCAGAATCAGGGTGTGGGATTATATAACAGTGGAGGTTCATCCGGAGACATTGACAGCTGAGTCATCTCATCGGGAGATGGCTCAGATCTTCCCTGATTGGTCCCGTTCCTAGAGCTGACCTTTCAGACCATGAGGTTCAGGAGTGCAGAGGCTGCATCCTATTTGGCTCATCTCCATCCTCAACTCAGTGTGTGGCATTCATGGACACTTACTGCATTTTCTTTCTTTCTTCCTTTCTTTTTCTGTTGTTTTTTTCCCCCCTAATGAATGAATGAATCACTGGCCAGGGAGGAATAATCCACCACATTATCATTTTATCTCCCATTTCACTGTTGGGAAGTTTGGCTGGGATGACTGGTTTCTATTGGGGTGGTATAGCTGAGGCCTCTGAATGTGTCTTCGAACCACCTTTTCTCAGAAAAGGATTCTGAACACTGTTGGTGTTTGAGACTATTCACCATCCCACCTCTGCCATATCATGACACTCCAAACCAAGCCCTCTCACCCGGGGGTGACTTTGGACCTAGGGTGTTGTCATTCCCCTAGGACACGAAGCTGGGTGGAATCCTCCTCCCCTCCATGGCTGGGAGTGCCTCTGTTTCCTCCGTCCTTCTGAGGAAATGACTTTTCCGGAAAGAATAGACCCAGGCCCCAGGTTCTTGGCAGCGAGAACTGGGGGGGGGAGAATGTAAGCTGAGCCTCATCCTTGCTGCCTGCACTTTACAAATATCTCATTCTTTATTCCCCTCCAACAACATGCGATGACCCTTTGGCAAGTCCTTAGTGCTAAATTTCTTTTTTATGGAGGCAGCAGTAAAAACTCTAGGGCCTTTGATAGGCAGTGCTGGGATGTAGAGCGGATGTAAATCACTTGAGCATTGGCCGGATTCGGTTGACAGATTTCTAGGTTCAATGAAACGTTCCTTTCCCAAATAAATCAAATTCTGGCCTATGACCATCTTAGCTGGGAATGTTTCTGAAGTGTCTGAATTTGGGCTGAGCTTGTAGCTTGTCCCCGTTCGGCCGGCCACGGGCATGGATTTTGCAGTGAGCAGGGGAAAGGAAACTCACAGGCAGAGTGTTGTTTCTCTTGTCCTTTTGCCTGAGGCTTTGGGTATGTTTCGCTGCTGGTCCCTTAGACAAAATGAATGTGAAGCAGGTATAGAGGAAACCTAGGAGGTCTGGGAATAAGCATTTAGAGTTGAACCCAAGCTTTGGTGGTAGAGACATTTTTGCTTGAAGAGAAGTGTGTGTGTGTGTGTGTGTGTGTGTGTGTGTGTGTGTGTATGTGGAATGGTGTTGAGGAGATCGGCTTTTGGGAGCCCTTGGAATTTTAGGATTGTCCCCAAAGTGTCTCTTATCTTGCTGTGACTCAAATTACCTGGAGGGTTAGAGAGACCTGCCTTTTGTTTTTGGATTTAGTTTTATCATTTCAAATGACGTATTTTCTCCTTCATAACCTAAGTGCCCATACGCCTGTTTACTACGGGAGTCCCAAACACAGACAAAGGGACCCAAGGCATCAGCATGGGTAAGGTAGGAAGGCACGCACCCCGCCTCTCCCCTGTGGGGAGGAGTGGGGAATGGAAATGTGCAGCTTCACCGACGCAGATAGAAGTCAGGTGGGGGACTGCACTGACACTCACTAATGGCCCAGTTATCACGGAATAGCATAGTGCCATTAACAACTGATTATACACATTATTGGGTAGCTCACAGCTAATGGGACCTGTCACAAGATCTCAGAAGACTGGGCTTATGATCTGTTGATAAATAGGTGCGTGGTACACGTGGGTCAGTCATTTCCTTGTTAAGAAGGAAGGAGGAAATGAAGTGACAGCCACAGCGGTTTCACAGAGACCAAGGCTGCGGGCTGGCTGCAACTTGGTATTAGGCCACAGGCCTGGGGTGTGCTGAGGCACGATGGGACGTGTCTCCATTCTCGTCCTGCAAATAGAGAGGGTGGTTGTACATGAGGCAGTGCCATGGGGATTTTACAAAGTGGATTGGGGCTTCAACATTCCAGGGCAAGATGTCGCCCTCCTAGCAGTCCCCTTGGAAAGCTGGGAATTAGCCTTTGTTGTATCTCCTTTATGTGTGTATGTGTTTCTGTTTTTGTTTGTTTTGGTGTGTGTGGTGGGGATATTCTTTTTGTGTGTGCTCAATTGTGTCAGATCTTTGAAGGAGTCCTTTGCAAATGTGAAATAAACAGGGATGAGAATAGCACTGCAGACTAGCACCGTGTAATTTAAACAAGGGTTGAGGTCCGCTTCCCATCCCGCTACACTTCCCCAGGCTGGTAGAGAAGTAGATCTGAACTTTAGGCCACAAACACAGGTGGGCAACATTATTTTCTGTGAATACATTGCATCTGATTTAGCTCAGACGAGATATTCAATCTCATTCATTTTGGGGGAGACGAGGGAGGGGTGAGGATATTTCTTGAGGCCCCTCGGGTATCACTCCACCTGAGTGTTGTTTGGGCCCTAACCTGCATTGGTTCCTCAGAGTCTGACGAAAGCAGTGCTTCCTCAGCAGCACATTCTGGCCAAGGCTGGGAGTGCTTTGTCTAGGGTCAGCCCCTCTGATGCCGGACACCACCTTTCCATCAGAGCCTGTCACCTCCCCAGGGAACTGCAAACGAACCCAGGAGTCTCACTCACCTCAGGTTCCTTCTCAGTCTTGGGAAACCCCCCAAATCAAAAGCATTTTTTTCTTTTTTTAAATGTCTATAGAGCTCAAACTTTGGGGTGGGGGTGGGGGAAATAAGGCCACGTAGAGACTCCTCTGCAGGCAATTTTCACTTTCAGTTGTTACAGTTCTTTGCCAAGGTGAGGGAACACTAAGAGCCCGACTCTCTTTGGAAACCAAGGAGGGTTCTAGTGAAAACAACACACACTTTAGCTCACTGAATTGTGCTGCTGTGATTAAGATGGTGATGGCAGTGAAGGTGATAAAGATATTGGCATACTGCTATAGAATTTCAAACCACTACCTGGTGTGATATCCTATAGGACAGCGGTTCTCAACCTGTGGGTCGCAACCCCTTTGGCAGTCAAACGACCCTTTCACAGGGGTCGCCGAAGACCATCCTGCATATCAGATATTTACATTGCGATTCATAACAGTAGCAACATTACAGTTATGAAGTAGCAACGAAAATAATTTTATGGTTGGGTCACAACATGAGGAACTGTATTTAAAGGGCCAGAAGGTTGAGAACCACTGCTATAGGAGGTCAGTGAGGTAGGATGGTGTGCCTAAAGGAAGTAAAAACTCAGAGAGGTTTTGTGAGTTGGCCAAAGCCACACAGTAAGTTAGTAATCACAGTTCTCATATGTTGGTTCAACATAATTTTCTCTGAAAGAGGCCACATGTTGTCATTTCTTTGTTCGGAGAATACCAGACTCAGTCTTCTGGGGCAGAGTGACTGAACATGACATAGGCAGTCTTGGCGGGGGGTCAGGGGGGCCCTTGGACATCCAGGGATGCTATGTTAATGGAAGAGATCCTGAGATTCGCTAAACCCTGCAAAATCTACCTGCTTTCTGGGCAGGAGCCACCTGTTAAGTCCCCTGAAATCGACCTTCCTCCCCCCTGCTATAGGAAATGCGTTCTCCTGGAAAGGAAAGAGAGCTTATTTTGGTGTTATTTTTCTCCTCAGCATCAATCTCCCTAAACTTCTGCTGCTCCTTTCCTTGTACCAGGACTAGCTGTTTACTTAATTATTTTGACAGTGAGAATAGGTAAGAGTTGGCCAGAGGAGGCAGAAAAAGATTGTGCTAGAAGGAAGGAGAAATTTTCCTCTTTTCTTTTCAGGGAGAGACATTTATTTTAGCTTTAGTAGTTCTTATTCAAATTCATCCAAAGTAATTAATGAGAGTTAGAAGAGGGCCTGCGCGCGCGCGTGCACACACACACACACACACACACACACACACACACTCATACACACCCTTCCTAGGATTTGTTCACTCTTACTTGAATTATGTTGAGCTGTTTGGTCTATTGGTTCAGTACCCCAAGCCTAGTGCAGTATTGTCATCCCTTGCTTTACAACATAGTCATTATATCCCTAAACCACATTGTGATACACGGTGCCTTCTGTTTACGACTCCCGAAACTCCCACTCCATATATCACCTGCCATAAAACCCATCAAACTGCTGCTACTAAAATGGTGCACAGTGGTCTAAGCAGGAGCCAGGCAAATTGTGTGATACCCTACTGTGGTTAATGAGAGTGAAAATGTGGTTAGGATTTTATTCAGGCGATGTTCATTTGCAGGGCCATTGTAGTGAGATGGCAAAGAAAGATTCTTTTGTTAACTTGAATGACAATATATTTTCTATTGTATGGAATGGCTCAGTGTGGAGTTTGCCAAGTTATTTGTCAATGGTAAATAAGTCAAACTGTGACCCTGAACGACTAGATTTTTATTGCTTGGGGGTCTTGAAAACTAATTAATATACTGAGATTGTTAGATTGAGTATCGGAAACCTGTTGCCAGATTTTAAAATACAGTTGTGCTACTTGACTCTAATAAAGACAAAAATAAAAGTTAAAATAGAATGTCGCTTTCTATAGAATGGATACAGTTTATTATGTCTTCTACCTGAGAAATTTTAAAAATGAAGATGGACGACAAGAGACAGGGCATTGTACCTTTGGAATTTTTTGCATTCTCTGAAACCTGCAGATATGCAGAAAATTCCTACTCATATCTGTAACCATCATTGAATCCCTGAAAGATATATAAGGATCTTTATTAAAAAATAATTAGAGCAAATAACATAGATTTGTTCTATAAATCATCTTAATTCAATGGAATTCTCACCTCTCTCCACACCCTCTCCCTACCTCCAACTCAAGAGCCAAGACATTTTGATCCCAGAGAAAGGATCTCTTAAAATGGTTCAATAAAGGCAGCTATTTTACTCAAGGAAAAGAACATAAACTTCTCTCTCATTAGTCCATGATTCACCTTTCTTTCCCTTTAAACAACTAATTGTGTAGCATGGAAGACAGGTACTGCTAATGATATTAAAAAACTTTCTTCCACAAGCCCCAGCCCATTTATGAAAACTTTAAAGGGAAAATGAGCACAGTGTGTAAGACATGTCTGATCCTTTTAACTCATTCATTCATCACTGAGGTATGCGTGTCCCTGGGGGCCACTCTGGGCAATGTCATGGAAGCGTTGCTGTCCCTGGCATGCTCTTGCCTCTCTATTTTGATCTTCTCCACTGCTCTCCCCAGGGTGACTGGGGTCCTGGGGCTGTCCACGCAGTAGTGTTGTTATGACTGCCAAAGTTGGCACAGGCATGCCACCAAACCTCAGATTCTCTACCGAGGGCTTCTGCATGTTATTCCTTTGACACCCACAAAAGGCTATGAAGTGGGTGCTAGTGTATTTCCCACATTGCAGATGATACAGTGAGACTCACAGAGATTAAGCAACTTTCCCAAGGTCAAGTGAGTATAGGAAGAGGCAGGACCTATTGTGGCCCCCCTTCCTCTAGACCAGCGGTTCTCAACCTGTGGGTCGAGACCCCTTTGGGGGTCGAGCGACCCTTTCACAGGGGTCGCCTAAGACCATCGGAAAACACATATATAATTACATATTGTTTTTGTGATTAATCACTATGCTTTAATTATGTTCAATTTGTAACAATGAAATTGGGGGTCACCACAACAGAGGAACTGTATTAAAGGGTCGCAGCATTAGGAAGGTTGAGAACCACTGCTCTAGACCTTTCTTCTTCCTCCTTCTGATCACCTCCTCCTGGCCTACTCTCTACCCCAGTCCTCTTCCCCCCACCATTTCTTTCAAGTCTTATTCTCTTCTGGGGAAAAGGAGTATCCAAGGATGAGCTACACACCTCCTCCCCACTCCCACATAAGCACACGCCTTAATCTCAGTGCTGGGCTCTCAGTTCTTGGGGGTCCTTATAATGATGCTCTTCCTGGGAATGTCACAGGCTCTGGCTTCAGCAGAGAAGCCGTAAGGAAGGAGGCACTAGGCCTGCTTCATAAGTGTTGTGGGCTGGCCTGGTCTGCAATGAACAGATTTCCTTACACATGCATGTTCCTATCTTGGCGGTCCGAACCATGGAAGGAAGCGGACTTAATATTACCAGGAAGGACTGAATAGGGGCTGAATGAAGAATCTCACCCATAAAGCTTTTGTGGGTGATACTCATAAATTTTCTGTGCTTTCAGGAGCCTTTGTTCATTAAATCCAATACTACACCATTGTAATGCTGGGACAAACAAGTCATTCAGGCGGAAACAAAGAGTAGCAAAGGAAGACCGTGATTCTTCATGGAATGACCACAGGTTATGGGGCAGAGTTTTCAGACTGGGCCCCTCTGTGATCTGTTTGACTTCTTTAGGGGAAATCTGATTTCAATTGCATCATATTCTTTTTTTAAAAATTCCAACCCCAAACAGCACCACAAAAAGGAAATTAAACTATAAAACGTGTATTAAGGTAAGAATAGGAATCTAAGTTACTGGCCCAGAAACAAGTCAAAATCAAAGATAAGAATAGAACCCGTAAGTTGCTCTAGTTAGACATTACAGATGCCACCAATATTTATAATTTCTTGATATAAAACAGTCTATTTTGCAGTGGATGATGACATCATCAGCATAACACTTAGGATTTAGGGGTCTCCAAGTACTTTATAAGCACCCCTTTACTTACTCAGTTCTTGTGGGAAGTCAGACAAACAGAAAGTACCATTATCCAAGCCACATGAATAGAAGCATTTCAGTTGGAAATGACTTCTCAACATGGGGACTAGTGAGGTATTGTTGTCCCTCAGAAGGCTTAGATACATTCTCTCCCTGACTCAGCTCTCTCATACTTTGTAATTCATAATTCTGGTATTAGAGATCTGCATTAAGATAAGCAGTTGGGTAAAGAGGGCTATTTATATTCTAGCCTTGGAAGTGCCATTAACTAGCCAGGTGACCTTGGCTTATCCTCTTTCCCATGCCTACTTTCCAAGGTTATTTTGAAGATCAAGCAATAAAATAATAATAATGTGGTCAAACCCAGGAAAGTCTAGGGCACAAAAACAATTGTTTTATAGTTACATAGGAGCAAAAGAAGAAAAACAAAAGGAAGACTTAATTTAAAGAATTAAGCTGAGGATCGGTCACTGTTTTTGTAGGCATGTAAACATAATATCAAATTTAATTCAGGTATGGTTGTGCCCTTTCTAATTATTTCTTACACCTGGATGTGGCCCAGGGGAAAATTCTCTCAGAGGCCATGCATTTAGGGTCTTGTATATTTTTAGGTTTCCTTATTAAGTAGAAACCAGAAGCCTTTTTATGTCTCCATGGGGACACCTCCAGAGCTTGTATCAGCAAAAAAGAAATCATAACCTGAGGTGTTGGGGTTAGAACAGAAAGTCTGAAGAGGCTCAACCCCAGGCAAATGGGAGACCACTTCACCCGGCTGGCCTTGTGAACTGCACAGCTCTGTGATCTCCTAGATATGGAATGGTCATTTTATTGAAATGGAGCTATGACTTTTAAAAAAATATTTTTATTGACTTTTTTTAGAGATAGAGAGATAGAGAGAGAAACATCTATGGCTGCCTTCTGCACACCCCCCACCTGGGAGCCCCACAACCTGGACATGTGCCCTGTTCAGCAATCTAACTAGCAACCCTTCAGTGCACAGGAGGATGCCTAACCGACTGAGCCACATGGGCCAGGGCGGAGCTTTGACTTTTTAAAGAAGAAGGAGTTTAGAGATGTGTGTGTGTGTGTGTGTGTGTGTGTGTGTGTGCTTGCGCTTGTGCTTTCGCTTTGTTTATATATGGGCCCTTGATCAAAAAGTTTTGGGTCTATTCATTAGCATAGGAAAGAAGTAGCGGAGAGGGAGAAGGCAAAAATATTAGCTAGCAAATACTAATTGAACACTTGCTGACATAGAGTATTGTGTAATATGTTATCTGTGCTATCCTCTTCTAAAAGAGGTTGGGCATGGCCATATTTTTTATTCTCAAATGCTCATTGTTTTCAGACTCACCAAATCACTCTTTCTGATGGTTAATCTACCACGATATGCTTTGTTTCGAGCTGAGTGCTCTGGGGGTCAAAAGAAATCAGAGGCATGGTCACTGACCTGGAAAAACGTATGGACTGGTCAAAGAGAATATATTGATAAAAAGGGAGATAGAGCACAAAGTGAGAGGATTTGCAGTTAAGTGCTGCACGGAGTGGCAAAGAGTGCATGCTTTGAGGGTTCATAGAAAGGGGAATTCCAGTACTGGAGAAACTGGTATTGGAGTTGCAGATTGGGATAGGGAGGCCTGGGAGTGCTGGGACCAGAAGTGGCAGAGAGGTGTGGGTAGAATTTGGAGAGACTCACCTCTATAAACACCTTGGTTCTGTGAGTCTGGGACCAGCAGGGGGAGCACAAGGTAATAAACAGCTTTGGTTTGAGAACTTGACTGTGCTCTTTGGAGCTCAAGGAAAACAAGGCCCTGAGCAAGATGGGATCATTCACTACCATCCTCCTCCCCTTATAGTTTTTTAAAAGCCTAGTATGGCTTGCTCCCCTGCTCACTTACAAAACTTGTTCCAGGGTAAATGCAGAAACAAACCCCAAACCACACTAACCAAAAAGAGCCCACAAGCAAACAAAGCAAATCTAAACAAGGAAAAAACGGTAACATTCAGTTCTTAAATTTTCCTTCAACAACTGCAGTCCTTTAGCCTCCCAATTCTTTGAATGATCAGGTAAAAAGTGGAACTCATGGAGCAGCATATAGCTCAGGGACCTGCTACTTGAATATTTTCTCTGCCTCAGAGAGATGGACTATTTAACCAAATATAGCAAATGAATGACTGTTGGAAAGGAGATTTGGGGGAAACTCTTGTGATATTTGTAAAACTTCAGTGGCGAAATATGCAATAAAAAAGGCTATAGCCTCGTGTGTGTTTTTTCAGTCAAATTATTTTAGTTTTTAGATACTTCGTCAAATATGGCCATACATGTGTTAGAATGAGGCTTCTGCTGGCTCTGCCTGGCCCTCCAAGGCCCATTGCATGGGTCTTCCATCAATTCATCAAAGAAAACAATTCTGCCTGCCTCAGGGCCTTTGCCCATGCTATTTCCACCAGCAGCCTCACTCTCTATCTCCTCCTCAACTTTTCTTTTGCCTAATTAATTCTAACTCAACATTCACAACTTAACTCTGGCATCACTTCTTAGGAAAGTCATGCATAACCTGGTCTGTCTGCCACACATTTTCAAGGCATTTTGTAAAGCACTCAATAAAGTTTATAACTGCATATGTGGATATTTGTGACTACTTCACTCACCGTTCTTCACCTCACTGGACTGAAAGCTCCACGATGCAGTGCCCTTTTACACACCGTTGGATCCTCAGCATGAGGAATAGTGCCTGGTACCTAGTAAGGCTCAATAGCTACTTATTTATTAGATGGAAAAATAATACTTATCAACTTCTAATAGCAGGTGTTACATCTGTGAGGGGATATGAGAGTAGAAAGAAAAATCGAGGCTTGGAAAAGACAGTAACATCAGAAGGACCTTGACAAATACTAGTTTTTAAGAGAAGGGATGGAATGGAGAGAAGAGTGGGAAGGGTATCGGGAGAGAGGCTGAACAGAGACCATGCATAGTGCCATTGAGGGGTGTATGGGGACATATGACAAAATATGTGGGGATACTGCCCTATGCTTCAAGTAGGTGGAAGCCCTAGTCATAGTTCAGTGGACTATGATCTAAGGGATGTTACTGGTTATGCTACTTTTTCTCCATTGGCCTCCCACCCCTGAATTCATTCTATATTATTTATGTCCTGCTCTGTGTCTTTAAAGGCTGACCCTTGCTCCTGGTTGGGTTTGGCCAATAGAAGGCACTGGGATGGACTGGTGGGATGGAGGGAGTAGGTAGACTCACTTCCTTGAGTGCATCTCTCTGGTGGTAGCTGCCCCCTGCATTACTGCATCTCCTGCTTCATGGCCCTCACCCTTGGCCCAGCTCTTACTGGTCTCAGGAGGCCATTCCTACCCTCATTCCATCAACCTTAAGGCCTCCTGTGAACCGGAGTCTCTGCATGCCTCTCTGCTCCTTCCTCAGTCCCTGTTTGTTTACTGACTTCTGCTTTCTCCTCTGTCAACAGCCCCTTCTTTAAAGTCTCCTCATTTGAACCATCTGGAGACAACTTTGTTTCCTGCCAGGACCCTGACTCATGCACTTACCTTCTCCAAGTGATGGCACCTACTCACGTGTTCCATTTGGTACAGTGCTAGGGACAGGACTGCCCACCAACAGGCAGTGTGATTACATCTGGCCATTTGTCTAGATTCACATGAGAAATCTCCTCTTCATCTCTGCGCAGCACATTGGCTGTTAGATTCTCAGCTCTGTCCCTGAGGGGGAAAGGAGTTTGTTCCCACTTCTTCTAGTCTTCATGCAAGGCTATACTGTGAGCAACCTGATCCCAAACCTAAAATCGCCAACTGAAGAAATGTGCCTTAGAAACCCCCTGAGCTGACTGGGGCATGGAGAACAGAACCATTAGCAGGTAAATGTGCTTATTAGATATCCGGTCTGCAAAATTCAGGTCACCACGTTTTGAAAAACTGGATTATTTAACTCGTTGCCTCAGTTTTCTAACTTATTTTGCTGGTGAAGACCCTGGACCTGCCTTTTCCACCCCATCCCAAAGGCCCCTCAAAGTACAGCAAAGTAGAACAGGAGGTTTATGGGTGTGAAATAGTCTCTCCAGTTCTATTTTGATATTACGGGCTAGTAGATTTTCCTCTTTAGACATATTGAACACAAACCCCCAGATCTATAAAATGTCCAATTAAGAAACCAAATGTAAGTGTTTGGGAACCAATTCAGTTACACTGATACATAATGTAAGGCCTTAAAAAATAGAAGAGAATAATTTAAATATGTTTTTAAACTTATGGCACAATATTTCTCCTGACACTCCCCTCACTCAACTCCCTGCCAGAGACCCAGCACAGGAAAATACTAAGAGTGAATTTTCTAAATCAGGAATTGAGAAATGACCCACTTACTGAAGATCAAAGGCAGTGTCTCTCACGTTCTTCAAGTACCTGAGGAAAACATACAGAGGGTCCTTTCAGAATCTGCCACGGAGAGGGCTCACGCTGGATCTGTGGAATCCTGTGCACCGAGGAACCCTCTGCTGGTGGCATGGATGTTGGAAGGAAGACCCCGAGGCCTGGATCCTGTCTTCACTTGGGCTTAATGGGTCTGGGCTTAATGTCACCCAGAGCTCAAAGACCTGAAGAATAGAAATATTATGTTTGGGATTTAAGGTGGAATGGTGACCTGATTGTTTATTCTAATTTTAGTTTCCTTCAGATTATTTTACAGAACAGTCTTGTATTACACAACTTGTACTTTTCTGTAAATAGACTCCTTTTGTTTGTTTTGAGGCTCTACTCTGGTTTCTCTTGCATTCCCAAGAAGGAAGTGCTACTTAGAGGCCAGTGACTATAACCCCAAGGCTTCAAAGGGAGCGAGTGGGGCCTCTCCCGGCACCCCCTGTGTGCAGACCCTCCTCTTTCCCGAGTCTATAACAGGGATAAAGATAAACATAGAAATATCTGGACTGTGCCCAAATTAACCTCTTTATATTTTCCTTAGCCAATTTCCCGTCCTTTTCCTTCTCAAGAGGTGTCTGGCTAAAGGAAAAGCAAGCTTTTACAGGTAGTCTTGGTGTCTTTGCCATATGTAAGGGACAGTTCACAGTGCTGATTTACAAGCATGTCGACTGTGGTTCACAGCAGACATTCTCTTAAGTAATAACTTCAAGCTTTGCTGTGGTGGTGCTCCAGGGTGGCTCTACTCACTTCAAGGAGAGTCAAAAGATGCTTGAAAGAAATTATTTAAAATCTGGTTTCATTTGAACTTACAGATCAACTAGTTGTAGTGGCGTGGGAGTCAGGAGAAGAGCTCCCTTCCCTCTTCTGAGCTTCATGTTTCTCTGTGTGAGATGAAATGCTTGGTTGCAGGACCTCTGTATTGCACAACCAGAGGGGGCGCTATTCTCATTGTAGTCTATATGGTGCTTCAGGGAGGCTCCATTTCCATAGCCACAGTGAGAGTGGTGTCCTTTGGAAGGATCATTGCTGAGGCCCAGGCTTGATCTCTAAATCAGCAAATACCAATCGAGTACCCATCGTGCCCAGCAGCAAGCATTCCAAGTAGGGAGGATGAAAATTATTTCATGCATGTGTTTATGCACTTGTTTCACAGACATGTATTAGGAATCTACTAGATGCCAGAAATTGTACTAGGGTAATCCATATTTTTTCTTTTAAACTCAGCTCAAATCTGACTTCTTTCATGAAGACCCAGTGCCTCCCTCGAGGAGCTCCCAAGCTTGTGGAAAACAAACAGGAACTTGTGCTAAGTACCACAGTAGCAGTATGATCCTGGGACTTTTGGATGAACTGATGTTTTATATTATTCATGTTTCTATTTTCTGTTGAGGAATAATGGAGATGTCACTAAACTTCAACCAATATTTATTGAAGCACTGCTGAGAATGCAAAGGTGGGTGACATGTAATGTGTGCTGCTGAGAGTGAGGAAAGTCAGACAGACTTGTAAATAACACAAATGGACTTTGTTAAGGGCTCAGTGATGCTATAGGGGAGGGAAGGAGGGAGGAGGGAGAGGGAGGGGGAGGGAGAGGGGAAGAGGAGAGAGAGAGCGAGAGAGAGAGAGAGAGAGAGAGAGAATAGGCATATTGCTTGGCTTGGAGAATCAGAAAGGTCCCCTTGCAGGAGATGCCGTCAAGATGACTCATTCTTGTTCCTCCAGCATTGGCCTGGGGTCTGTTTCACACTTTCCTAGCTCCTGGCACTTTGCCTTGATAGCATGTTTCCCAGATTTAATTACACATTATTTTATTATTTTAATACTGTCTATGCCACTAGACCATAAGCTCTTTGGGGGTACAGACTGTGTCCTTTTTGCTCACTATGGTATTCCCAGGTCTCGAATGGTGCCAGTTTATAAGGCAGTCAAAAATGTCCAATAAATGAGTGGGCATTGAAGGATGGGTAGAAATTGGGGCAGAGAAGGAGTCTCCCAGGCGGGGAGAACAGCTCGGACAAGCCACGCATAAGTGGCCCCTTAGAGATGTTAGGAACATTAGAAATGGCAAACTTCATCAGAGCCTTTTACCGAATGACTAGAGGACACATGGAGAGACTGTGGTAGGTGCACCGAGTGTCTCTAATCTCTCCTTCATAAACTCGGGAAAGACTTATCACCCCTGATTTTATTTAAGCTCTTCTTGAACCTAGTAGGTGCTCAGTAAATATTTGAAAATGGAATTAGAGCATGGATAAATATACTGATGTTTTCTGTCCAACCACCTTCTGGAATAACAAGCTATCAGTTCCCCCCTCCCTCCGCCCCCGCCTGCTTCTCACTTAAGCTATGTCTCTATGCTGTGAGAAAAATGGTGCAATATGGGGGGGAAAGCAGGGCATCTGGTTCAGCAGATATGCATATGGCCACAGCATATGGCAAACCCAGGGCATTTGACCATTGTGCTCATTAGGATGTGCCGGCAAACCGGATGCCGGGCGTTCACTGTGTCTGTGTCGTTTTTCTCTCAGCATGTCGACCTGGTGCTAATCCGTAGGACACACTTGCCTTTCCTCAGCAAATCCTCCCTCCACTCCTGCCACCTCGGTTTCTTCTGAAATCCCCTCCTCTTTTGTGTTTGCTTTCAATTGGCCAGTGGCCTTCAAACTCGCCAGGCTGGTCTCACTCTATAGATGCCACTAAAAACACCCACAAATCACACAACCAACAAAAAGCCACAACAGCAGCTCAGGGCCTTCTTAGGGGGCGAGAAGAAAATGCAAGGTTTGATTGCATTAAGGCATTAAGGAAAACTGTCTCTTTTTCTCAGCTTCTGGGATAATTAACTTTGCATAGAAAAAAGAAAACCTACCCCACCCTAGGTCCCCTGATTTTTTACTCACAACTTCAGGAAGAGGAGGGCCAGCGAGAGTGCAACCCACTCACAACCCTGGCAAACCAAGCAAAACAAAACAAGCAATTCAAAGGATTGAGAGTGGATCAGTCCTCCCTCATTTTGTGTATTTGATAGTTTTCCCTAAAATGTCCTGGCTCCTGCCTTTTCAGGTCCAGCTGATGTTTCTATTCCCCTCCTGCCAGAGACTTCCACCTCCCACTTCTCTAAGGAAATGTCATTTTTCAGTTCTCATTGGCAATTGCAACACCATTCATTTAGCACATTTGCCTATTCCATTTTTGTCCAGGTTGCTTCTCTCCTGTTGCATTTGTTAAAAATGAGAAATGAGATCAAAACTCACATTAACCCCAATGTCATCCCCTTTGCTTTTCATTCATTGCTATTCTGTTTATCATCTTTCAGCAAATTTTAAGTCCATCTGACAATACTCCCATCATAATCAATTAGAACCAGTTTCATGAAATAGCCTGATGCCTCTGTCAATCTTTTCTTGAATTCCAGCTGTATACTGTTGATGCACATCCACTTTTTGCTAGATATACTTTATTCCTTTCATCTACTAACTATCAAAAAACAGTAACAAATTTGTCCGGAAGGATTTATTCTTCCCATAGTTCTCTTCTTCTCTAAGCATCGCTGATGATTTGATTGAACTCAAAATAGTTACAGATTTTTCTCATTTAATACCCACTCCATTATTTCAAGACAGGAAAAGTACAGATCTTTTTTTTTCTTTTAAATAGTTTTATAGACAAAGTGAAAGATTTTTCATTCTTGCTTCAAATTCATTGTGAAAACAGAAGGCAGTTTTCCCAGATGGAAATCTGTCATATCATTATGGAAATGTCAGATTTCCACCCGGGGCATATTGACAAAAAGCCATGGTTTTTGCCCAGGGGGTGGAATTTCACAAAATTTCCCCTGAAGAGCTGCACTCCCTGGTAGAAGACAGAGGCAATTTCTTTCCCCATTTCAGAGTTAGGAGACTGAGCTCGAAGAGCTTGGTTTCAGGCAAATACCCAAAGAAGAGAAAAGAAGATTTTCAGCTTGCCGTTACTGGCCACGAGGGCTTGGCTTGTTCGTGAGTCAGTCCTGGCTGTATTTACTTTACTGCTATAGTTCCCCCCAGCTGTACCCTGTTGGCGGTATCAGAGAACGGGTGTGATGCATTACCGAACACAGGAGAGGTTTTATTCCTTGACCTACCTTATTTTGCCATGTAAAGATCTCCCCTTTAGATAATAGATATGCTCTTCTTAAAGTCTCTCTTAATTTTGGTAATTGTATTTTTTTTCTCTCTCCTGGAAATGGAGCATTTTAAACCTCCGTTAGTGGAGTATTCATGCATGTGTTAGAAATATTAGCAAATCATGTCCATGTTAATGAATGATAGGACATTTAGAGGAAAATAAAAACAATCCTCAAACATTTTCATACATTTATAGTCATCAGAATCTCACGCTTTAAATAGATGAAAGAGATTTGTGAGTGGCATAAGTCATGGCTGAAATAGCCTTGGGACATGAGTTACTCTATTCTATTACGTAAAAGTCTCGCTGCCTTGTATAATAGCCATGCAGATTAGCAAGTACAATGCAAGGGATCTAAATATTTTTCTAAACCAAAGATTTGCTGTTCTCAACAGAAAACCTCCTTTAAAGATTACGCTAGTGTAGGTACTCTGCTCCATTAATATAAATGACTCCAATGTATATATTTTTTTTCCAAGCAGAAATACCTGCATTTAAAAAAAAAAGGCAGCAATAACTTCAAACTTCAAAGGTCTAAACTTCAAAAGGTTTCTTGCATTCTGCTTGATGGGACAGCATCTTATGCACATATGCTTTTTTCCCTGCTAAATGCCTTAATAATGAGCTTGGGTTCAGATTTTGTGAATCGGAGCCAAGTAACTCTATTTTATTATATTTGCTGGGAAATGAACTAGCTCAGGGTAATTAGGAAAGCAATTTTATTAGCTTCTATTTCATAAAGATTGTTTTTTAATCAGAGTCAGAACTTACTAGAAATGATTCTGTGCTCATTGCTTGGGTCTCAGGAAATGAAGTCGGGCACCGTAGGTCCTAACCCCCCGTAAAACCAATGTGATGAAGACAGAAGCTTTGCTCTTAATCTCTAGCCATGCTGTAAAAATAAACCCAATCCGATGGCATTGTAAATAAAAGGGTCACAGCTAACGATGACCTGCGTCGAGTTTATTATAGACTTAGAGCCTTGATACCTGAAGGAGTTAAAACTCTCTTTTAATTGAGCAAGGAGTCCCAGATTCAAATTGTGAACCCTCCGGATTGGGGGCTGGGGAGGGAGGACTGGGGTGAGTAGGAAGGGAAGCAACACAGGGGATTAGGTGAATGTGGCTTCCAGAGACAAATGCGAGAGGGGATTGAGGCTGATGGTGTATTTAGATAATGTAGTGCAGCTGTGAGCAAGACAAATGCTCTACTGAGGCCCACGGCCTGTGAGGGGGGTGTTGCTTATAGGCAAATGGAGTTCCTGTAATCACGCCTCTCCTGGCAGCCGCTTAGGGCACACGGCAAACTGTTTGGGCCTCTCATTAGAAAGGGAACATCAATACCGTAAATTAGAGAGGACTCCGAGAAGGGTGACAAAAAAAGATAAAAGGATTAGAAGAGATGACCTATAAAGAAAGGTTAAGGGGACATAACATTCGAAGCTCTCAGGAAGAGGAGCTGGAGAGATGGAAGCCTATGCTCACTGTCTACAAATATTTGAGCAATCATAATTTTAAGGGAAGCAGGGGCTTGCTTGCGGTGCTCGAGAATGCTCTAATAAGAAGTAACGGCTTGAGACTAAGGAAAGGGAAATGTCGGTTAGGAGACATTAGGAAAAATCTCTTCCCAGTAAGGGCAATTAGGCACCCAAGTGAACTGCCCGGGGAGGGGCCGCACGTGGGGCAGGTATGGAAGGGGAGCTAGAAGGCTCCGGGAGCTCCTCTGAGGGGAAAGGGAGCCTACCCTTTTCTGAAGACGTTTCTGTACAGGAGAACTGGCTACAGACACCCAGGTCTTTCCCAATGGTCCAAACTGCCACCGAAAGCCTGTAAAGTAAGTGTGTGGAGGGCGAGGGTGGATGGGTAAATATCTAACAAGAGAAAAGAGCATCCTACGTGGATGGGAAGTATCGTTCAAAAAAATCGGTTCTTTTCTACTGTGGGTCATTAGTGTTGGTGTTCCTCATTTCCCTTTACAGTCATCAAGACATTTGCATAAATCATCGCTCAGCCCCTCCCAAAGTCGGGGAAGGGAGGCACGCCTCTGACAAGGAAGCTCATTTAAGAATGAATGGCGTGAGGTTGTGTGCATTGATGTCTGTTGTGCAAGTGAAGGGAAATGGAGAAAATTGCCATGGTTTATCATGTTGGACGAGCGGGAACAGGTGACGCGTCATCAGGTGTGCATGCATAATCACTCCCCCAAATAACCGCCAGGTGGAATAATTTCCCCCCAAATCTTGCAGCTTCAACTTATTCTCTGCGAGTGACTCATAAATCTTGGCCTTCAATGTGAATCCAGATTCCAAGTGCAGGCTCAGGGGTTTGTTGGATTTATTCAACTTTAGTCTTTACTTATAGACGTAAAAGTGTATTATTGGTTGTAACATCCAAACAAAAGAAAACAGATTGTAAGTATCCATTAATGCTTCCCCAAAAGGGAAATCGCATGTTTCTCTCGGGTCTTCCATCCTCTCCCTTGTAATATTAAGATGATGTCATAAACTTCGTAATTACTTTGTGATGTTCTTGTGCACTTTATATCTGTTGGTTCAGAGACGCAAATTCCCTCTCTGATCAGAATGCGGTGAGCAATATGAGCAGGTGGAAGATAAGTCTTTGGTGGCTTGCAATTCAGAGGCCTCTGAAGTTTTGAATTCATACTATTTAAACTGTGTTCTCTGGGAGGGGTAATATGCATTTAAAAAATCTTAGGTCTTGCCTTATATACATGAATAAAGCATTCATTTACTGGAACACTTACTCTTGCTACCAGAAAAGAACATTATTTGGGCTAACAAATGTAGGGGCTATATGAAAATGTATTATATTTATATGGCAGAAATTTTTTATCCACTAATCATATACAGGAAAACAAAGATGCTTTAAAAGAAGGTGTATGTTTGTCTGCATATTATTAGATGTCAGTCTTTGAAGTACCTGAGACATTGGGATAAATAGAAAATTACAAAGCTTAGGTCTGTGAGAGAGAAAATGATCACAAGATGGTGACTTTCTATTTTCTTGGGCAAATCTTTGTGTTTTTGCTCCCAGCTCATCTCTTCAATTCTGCAAAGAAGAGGCCATGAAGTGTCTTTTTCCATGTCCTCTTTAAGCCTTGCTCAGATTTCTTATTGCTCATTGCTAACCATTTTAATTTCTGACCTCTTCTGGTCCACTAGTTACAGACCCATTCACTGACCCTCTAGGATTTCCAACTTAGTGATTTATGTCCTTGCCACATTCATATGAAGCAGCAGCGTCTGAGAGAAAGAGAGCTTTTTTTTACATTTCTCTTTCCTTATAATCTTAACAATGATTTTGATGCGGGCAATTTTAGATGTCCCTGGGGAAAAAAAGTCCTCTTTTGAGTTTTAATTGTTGCAGCTTTTATAGACTGAGAGGCAACATTTCCTTGAGTTCGGGGCAGGATGGAATGAGAAGTGATGCTACTGTCTCTAGTCTAATCAGTAAAGCTATTGACCTCTGGGAGAGTCAGACGTAGGTTCTGGGGAAGCCCAGTTCCACCTTGGGTTTGGGACTGTCTCTCTACTATGTAGTAGCAAAGCCCCCTTTCCTTTATTATCAAAGTATTGAGTTTTGAGTTTGGGGAGCCACGTGTTAGTAGAAGGGGCTGAGCAGCCTGGCCGGCCTGGCTCAGTGGTTGAGCATCGACCTATGAACCAGGAGGTCACAGTTCGATTTCCAGTCAGGGCACATGCCCGAGTTGTGGGCTGGATTCCCAGTGTGGGGCCTGCTGGAGGCAGCCGGTCAATGATTCTCTTTCATCATTGATGTTTCTGTCTCTCTCCCTCTCCCTTCCTCTCTGAAATCAATTAAAAAAAGGAAGGGGCTGAGCATATATGCCTGCCTCAGTCTTCTTCTAGGTTGACAAGTAGACCAACAAATGTAGCTGCCACTTGCCATCCTCAGCGGTGTCATTAGCATTCAATGTTGAGTTAAAGATACTCTGGCTTTTGATCTCTGTTTTGGAGGTTTTGTATGTTTTCCTTTCTGTATCTTCTTCTCACCCCTATGTTTAATTTCCAGTCCTTTCCCCCACTCCGTGAAATCCTAGGTCTCCAGCACAATGCCCACTTCTCATGTGAGTCCTGCCCCAGGATCAGCTTTGTCTCTCTCCGTCCCAGGTGTGTGTTGTGTGGTAACATGGTTCACAACTGAACACAAATGCAGACTAGCAGACTTGCCTAGCACGTCAATCCTGTTTAGCTATTAGAACCTGAAAACTTAATCATACATTGTAGGAAAAGGCTCTGATAAAGGATTTTACTCCGCATGTTCATTTAAGATTTAGACTTGATGTATTAACGCCAAATTTAAAATTGTGTCCTCTTCATTGCAGTCCTCTGTAGTTACAAGGTTCTAATAAATATTATGTCCTCCCATCATGCAATTAAAATTTTCCACCTCATTTCACAATGCAAAACAGTCACACGTTGTCAATCATTTTGAAACATGATTTTTTGACATCATGTAATTTCACTTCATTTTTTCAAACAGACATCGCACCAGGAAATTATTTCAGAAAGAATTCTATTATATCTTTATTTCTTCCACCAAATTTCACCTTCAGATGCAGTCATTTGTGTACATTTCAGTCATTTCAATAATAAACTCTCAAGGAGAGGGAATGGCAGCTTCTCAGACAGACGCTCACACATGGGTTTTGCCCCTCTTTGGAGGCTGAGGCCCAGTGGTGGGCACCCGGTTAGAAAACACCATTTCAGCCACGGGGAGTGTACGTGTCTTGCTGCACAAAGTGAAAAGGTTGCTGCTGAAACAGCTACCACCTGGGAAGCTGGGAGACAAACATGCGTGTGCGTTTGAACTTTCCTCTGTTGAATAACCAGCAGACACTAATGATTTGCCAAGCAGCCTGATTTAAAATGGTGGTCGGCAGAAGCAAGGCTGCCTGCTGGCTGTCAGGTAGCCCACCTGTTCTCCAAACCAAAGTTCCCCTGACCTGTGCCCAGTGCAAAGCTGTTATCCTTTAAACCGCTGCTCTGTGCACGCACACCTTGCTGGGTTCTCTGGCTCACATTCTCCTGTGCTGTCAGAGAGAGGCCCCTTCCTGGGAGCTCCAATTGCCTTTTTCCTGCAGGCAGATCCTTGGGGAATGATCTGGGGTGAAGGTTGGGTGGGGGAGAAGGGATGCTGCTCGTTTTGTCGTAGCAGCAAGGGAGAGTTAATGGGGGGAAAGTTGACTAAGGAACAGCTCAATTCAGAATAGTGTAAGTATTGCTTCCGAGTTTTTTAAAATAGCAGGGTGGATTTTTCAAGAAGGGTCAACCATATAACTTGTGATTTGGTTTCATTTCTGTGAGAGGAGAAATAGAAAACAGCTCGTGGTGAGTGTGGGGAAGGTGTGAACTATGGAAAGCAGTGTTGCAATCATGTCTGGAGTCTGGTAGGGTGAGAAAGGTGGTTTTGATGAAAACAAAGGGGCCTGCGGAGGCTGGAGAACAGAGTTTTGGTGTGACCTGAAGTGGAAAGGTGATTAGGAAAATTTATTAAGTACCAGTTTGGTTATCATCCATTAGCACAAGAAAACTTATTTAATAAGAATTCTTGTAATATTCAAAATCATATGAACTTCGCAATGGGCCAGGTTACTGTTTCTAGCCAACTACATAACAGCAAAAGCATGGAAGCCACTAGGCCTGGGCTCTTTTTTTATATTCTACTGCTACTTGTTAAGATAGTCTAGGTTTGTATAGATACGTCAGTGTCGATATCAGTAAATATGTATGAATTAAACATTCATTAGCACAGGAAGGAAACCTTTTAAGTTAGTGCGATCTGATATTGAGTATTATGTTAAAGTGATTATATTTAGGGATTGATTAATCTGTATAAGTGTTGGGTATAGAATATAGTTTTGAATACCTACTATGTACTACGCTTTACAGATAGGAACACCAGTCAAACTAAGTTGGTATTATCTTTTTTCTTATGCAGAGAAATGTAAGCTTCACAGGAATCATATGGCTAATAAAGTGGCAGAGCTCAAAATCAAATCTCCCATATCCTAAATGTTTGTTCAATGAAGGTTGACAATTAAATCCATACCATAGTCACTTATGGATCTTCATACACACTTATCCATTAATTACACCCACGCTCATCAATCAGAATACGCATCTGTCTTTTGAGGGGATGATTAGTAAATTAGAAGAAAATTCTTTATGATGGGCAATAGCATGCTTCCCCCATCTTTCTCCTAAATAAAGGCCTTTGTAATATTCTTTAAGCCTCAATCCAGAGGGGGTGTCCCTAGGGACCCGGGGCTGCTTAACTTTGTTCTCTACAGCCAGCTGTGCTACAAATGAAGAAAGCAGTTAGCATTCACTATCCTTGCTGATTTTTATCTCCCTCTCTGGGTTCACACAGTGCTTATCACTGTGGTACCTAAGTGCACTGACATGCTTGCCAACTTCTCACGAAACAGGACTGGGGGGAGAATAGCCCCTTCTTTTGAGCTGTTCAATGCCTAGCTCACAGACAGCTATTTAATTTTCTCAATATTGCAAGTCCTTCATCATCGGAACTCCTGTGTTTATACTTGCCCAACAGTAATGCAGTGAAATTCTTATGTGCTGGTGAGCAGCCCTTTCACTATCAAGATGATACTGAAGAGTTTATGCCATGGTGTGTCTACATACTACTCACCCCTTGTTTTAGAAATTATCTGGTCCAGAGAAGAAAGATATTTGAATAAGCTGAAAACAGCATGTGTTTTTTAAAGGCTTCTGGGGCATCTACTACAGTTTTGCCTCACAGAAATGGGAGTGAAAGGGGACATCTACTCACTCCTGTCATCCATCATCTCTCCTCTGAGGCTCTCTTTGTTTCTGTGCTCATCTCTGATGACTGTTTTTCTGTGTGTACCTATCTGCTTACACATGTCCCATCATGGCTGCTTCAAATGGTGGCCTTTGCCTGCACATCTATACCACTGTTCAGCTCATACTTCCCCACATCAAAGGTAGAGGAGCTTCTGCAGAGGACCAAGGAAGCAGAGGTACTCAATCTTAGATCCGAGGTCAAGAATCTTCATTCTTTCCAGACTGAAGCTTTTTAAAATCGGGTTTCATTTCTGTTTCCATGCACAAGTCCATTTGTTGGAATCCAAGGAAAAGAGCAAGTTGAATTTAGTCAAATACTCTCCCTCACCCCTACTCCTGCAACCCTGTGCAGTTTTGATATATGCAGACACAGCCACCATCAGGTATTGCTGGTTTTGTGCATGTGGCCCCAAAGTCCAAAAGACCCCTGAGAAATTCAGTTAGCTATGCAAATACTTCTGTCAGGGTGTTTGTAGATCATAGTCGGGGCTTCTAATAATGCTGAATAGATTTCTGTGATTTTCTGAGGAAAGGTTAAATTATAGCAAATTCTTGGGGGAAGGTTTGATAGGAGGGCACCTTTTCTCGGTGCCTGAGGTCTCCCTCCTTCTCCTGGTAGCACCGTCATGGCCTGGTTGTATGTAACTTCACTCAGTTCAATTGTTTTTCTCCAGACTTGAGTTGTACCCAGGCAGCCAGTTCACTCTTGTGAAATGAAAGCCTCTGTATCTGAACAGGCTGAGACATCAAGTGTCTTCCTTTCATTCTGAGGTTCTAAGGAGAATCGTTATGCCATCTCAAGATGACCAGTATGGCCTATTAGGTAAAAAATATGATCCCACTTTGATATCCTATCTGCATATTTTCTTTTCCAATAGTGCTTTTCACATAGATTGGTGGTCCAGAAGTACATGGCTGAAGGTTTTGAGGGACTGATTTTGGTCCAGTTGTAGAGAGATATGCCCACAGGAGCTCAAAGTACTGTGTTCTAGTTCTACTAAAAGGAGAGTTCTAGCACAGAACTCCTTTTTTTTCTCCTCCATTTTCTGAAAACTGTTGAAAGCATGAAATTTTGTCCCTACTGCTTCAGTCCTTAGCATCTCTCAGGGAACTAACCTTGGGTAACACTGACAGATCTCCAATCATACATACTCTCAAATTGTTCTAGCAGGTAAAATATAAAAATCTAATGAATCCAAGCAATCATACAATAGAATCACTTGAAAGAGCCACTGGCTTCCTTTTTTTTTAAAAGTCTTGTTTTGCATGGGCAAAAGAGCCCAATAGCTCTAAGTTCCTGCCCTTTTCAGAGCCATGTAAACAAAATAAAAACAACAGTAAGCAATTTACTAGACACTGTTCTAAATGCTTCACCTGGACCATCTTTCATTATCCCAATTTTATAGATGAATAAACTGAGGTTCAGAGAAGTTAAGTAACTTGCCTGGAGTCACAGAGCATGAAAGGAGTAGGTTAGGATTTGAACCCAGTGTAAGTCCAAACTTTGTGTTCATAACTACTATGTTATATTGCTTTTGGAAAACAAATCCATCCCGTCAGTGGTAACATGAGCATTTAAAGAGGATGTCTGAGGTGCCCTACCCTGTGGTCATTCCCTTCCAGTGATACCTAAATTCTCCTCCTCAATTCTCAAACCTAATGATGCTTCCAAAACCATCTACTCTTGTGGGGTTTTGAAGGTAGGGAGAAAATGAGGTGGGGTGGGGAGAGTTCAAGATGAGAAGAAACAGCTAGGAGGAATTGGGGCAGGAAGGGGTGAATAGGAGGAGCAAGAAGATTTTTAGGGCAGTGAAAGTACTCTGTATGATACTGTAATAATGGATTAATGTCGTTTTATATTTCTGTAAACCCATAGAATGCGCAACACCAAGAGTGAAACCTAATGTAAGCTGCAGGCTTTGGGTGATGATGATGTATCAATGTAGGTTCATCAATTCTAACAGAAGTAAGATGAGGTTAAATAACTTGCTTGAGACGAAGGGGTAATAGAGGCAGAGCTGAGATTTATATCTATGTGCCCAGTTCTAGCTCCAGTGTCAACACTTTCATCCACTAATAAGGCTACCTCTCCAATATTTACTAATACTTTTGAAGTGTTGGTTATGGTCTCATTCAAAATCTTTCATAATTCTCTAAATCTTTACAATGGAAATGACAAAACTCATATTGGAGGATAGAAAGCTATTCTAACTTCGAAGAAAAGAAGTTTTCTGATTTGATTTGTTTTAATACATTGATTAGTATATATATATGTATACATGTGTATTAAATATATATATACATACATAGATCAGAGTATGTACACACATATACATATATATTCAAATGCTACATGAATATATTTTGCCTAATCCATACAAAGCTTCATCAATATTTCTTCTTTATTATCTTTTATGCCAGCAGCTTTCTTTATACATTTCCATTCTCCACATTTTTCAGAGTGATTGGATTAGGTTGCATACACTTCTCCTGAAATATTAAGAGTGCACAGTCCACATCCACATGCATTGGGTCTATAGTTATGATCTATCATTTCAAAAACCCACGTGTTAGAAAAGCGCAGAGCAGGTCTTGAGTGTTATGAAGTATTAGGTCCAAAGAACCCCCTGCCATTCATCTTTTCACTAATGCAGGGACTAACAAGACCCCAGAGTTTCTGTCTCATTGGCAAATCTTTTGTCCTAAAACCTCTCTCTCTCTCTTTCTTTCTCTCTTTCTTTCTCTCTCTCTCTCTCTCTCTCTCTCTCTCTCTCATCCACTTTTGTATCCCAGATAATTAATCTGATTCATAATGAGTCTCTCTCTCTCTCTCTCTCTCTCTCTCTCTCTCATCCACTTTTGTATCCCAGATAATTAATCTGATTCATAATGAGTAAGCTGCTGCAGAGTCAGTGAGGAGGATGCCTCATGAGTGTGCCATTCCTGAACATTTCAGAGGGGATGGATATGTTATCAGCACAAATGTCAATCCATATTGTTGAGCTCTGTCTCCTGCACGATTTGAGAAAAAACTAGATACAGAAATGTTTGAGCGAGACATCATTTTAAACTTTGAATTGCCTCCACCTGATGTTGTCTCTCTCCATACTCTTTCTTCTTTATGACCTTTACCATTAAATACTCCCAGCATTTAAATGTGCCCCTGCTGGGTCTTCCCCCTTTATTTTTTTTTCTGATTCTTAAAAAATAGGATTAGTCAGCCTTTATTCTTTGACTTGTGGAAATTGGTCCTCCTGATTTGGAGTTGAGCCTTGTTTGTTGCAATATAATTTCCTGGTTGGTGATGTCTCACCTTGTTAACTTCCTGTACACCTCCATGTCAGCATTGGGTTCACAAATTCATTTTCCCTCTTTAATTCCAGTGGATTTCTGCTATGATGTGTGCTCACACCTCTGAGTATACATTCACTTCACTTCTGTCTTCCCTTGAAAATCACTGCTCAGAACTTCCTAGTCTTTGTCCTCAGCTTTGAGAGATTTCACGACTGGTTTAAGTTGAAACTACAAGTAGAATAAAACCACTGACCCCTTCGGTATGTTTTTAGATAAATTCATGAGAAAAATCAATTTGGTTGAATTAGTTTGTTCAAATGGAAAAATCTTGTGTCCTGTGTAGACATAATGTTATTCACTGGGTATTTTAATCACTAGTCCTTTATGCCTATAAAGTGTACAAAGCCTAGACACCCAGATTTGGCCCCTCATTATTGTCTGTACAACTCTCCAAATAAGGATACTCTTACATTTACACACGTCCTGATGCTTCACATTGTGGGCCAGACGTCCTGATTATTTTGTGAAATTTTCACAATTTAGCTGGAGGTTTTGGCTTTCTATAGACAGAGATTATAGAGTGCTTCCCAGTAGGTATCCCTTTGAATCTGCTTTATTGATGTAAAACAAAGTTTCATTTGCTCATAGGTTTTAATTTTAAAAAGAAAAGCTAATGAATGTTGGATCGCATTCTTCAGTAAAGGCAATAAGCCTCCTATGTATATGTAAAAAGCTATCTCCCTCTGATTGTCAAAGTTTACTTCTTTCTTTTCAGATTCTTCTTTGTATTGTTTTACAATCTAGGTATATCTGTTTAACATGAAATGCAGAAAATGACAGGGCTCAGACAGCTACTGCATCCAGTGACAAAGATTACTGTCATCCTGGCTCATCAGTTAATTCATCATTGGCAATGGTCCATTCCATTTCCTGGTAGCCTAGCAACAGCCAATGATGGGGAGGGCTGTTTGCCATGTGACAATGGTATGTGGTACTTTCCAGAATGCTTTTACATAAAAATAGGATGATAATTTATAAATTTACATTTTTATTTTAATAAATGGGAATATTTGGTTTTAGGGGTTGACATTCAAAAGGGAGACAATTTTATTTTGCAGACCATGACTTTAAAGTGCTGGACTAGTGACTTGATAACAGAAATGGAGCTATCAATTTCACACATAAACAGGGTTTAAAGTTAAGCCTGTGAATGCCTTACTCTAGAATAAATGATATTCCCCCACAGAGTAACCATAAGAAAATAATATAATTAAATGAGTGCTGTTCTTAGTGCGCGCACACACGTGCACACACACATACACACAGCATAGGATTTTGAGTCTGAACTTTGGCTCCTAATTTTCTTTATCACTGGATAGAAAAAAAGCAAAGAGATCCATGAGCAACAACAATTATTGTTGTCCTCTACACTGAAAAAAAATCTTTCAGTTTCTCACAATCCTCCTAATGCTCTATTGATGATTCATGGTTCGGCAACTCATTTGAAAATCTGCTCATTTGTTTTCACTGATTGAATTCCCTGATTGTTAGTATGTATAAATGTGTTAGCTACTTTTGAAGCTATCTTCTGTTAAAGAATTGACAGAAAACCCTATTTAAGTGTCATAATGCTTTTTCTCTTGTTAGGACATTATCATTGAGTAAATAGTTTTATTTTAGTGCTATAGTTAAGAAAAATCTTTAATCACATCCTCATAAATCTTTTTTTTAATGTATATTTAGTCCCATATGTAGAGACAGGAATGGAAAATAGGCAACTACCTAAGACATGAATTCCGTTAAATATTAAAGAGATCTCATCAATGATTTTATTAGTCTCTGAGTGCAGGAAAGGCCTCACTGACATCTAAAGCCTAATGATTTTTTAAAATATATTTAAAGTCTTGCACTGCACCTTTAAATATTGAACAATATTGAAAAATATTGAAGCCCCCTTTTTTGTATATTAGCTTTAGGCAGAACTGTTGTATGATTTCCACTCCTTTCATGACATTGTAATGATGTTACCACATACAACTTTATCTTGCATGAAAAGGTGAAGTCATGAGTGATTTCTCCAATTTAAAAGCACTCAACCCTCACAGTACTAGAAATGAATATTTTGCATATATTCATGCAACAATGATTCAATTTAAGATTTCTATTTTCAAACATTGCTTGAAACCTTCACTATGTTAGTAGTAAAATTGCCAAAATGTGTAATAAGATTTATTATAGATGAGTAGCATTTTATTTAGTATTTCATGTTAACACGCTTTTAGGGTTACCTGGTTTAGCAGGAGAATTCATCTTTCTTTTCTAATCAGAGATAACATTTTATTGTATTTTTAAAAATACTCTTCCCATACACATATATATTGTGGCACAGACTGAATTTTCTCTTGCTGGCAACACTAACCCAAACATTGCTCATGTCAAAGCTCAGTGTACCCTCACACAAAGCCACTCTGATTTTTTTTTTAAAAGGAGACAGACTTCCATTTCTCCTTTGTGATCCATGTCCCTCCTCTCAGAATAGCTGTACTGGTAAAACCCTTTTTCTGTGCATCCTTCAAATGGGTGCAGGATTTGGTTGCACTTTCCCCTTTAAAGGGGTTGGTCTTGTCACACTCCTGTTTATACTGATGCTTCATGCTCTAACAGCTTAAAACATAACATTGTAAGTTTCCTAGAAGCCACATCACAGCATATGTTGCAGGCACAAAATGTATAGGTTGGCAGGAGCTCTGAATTGAGGGGCTTTGTTTGTGAAAGAGGCTTTCCCAGATGGAGCAGGAATTGTAGCAAAACATGGCTACCTATGGGCGTATATGAGAGAGAGGGAAATGCAAGCATATCATACCTGAGGTGGTCGGGGGAGAGGGGGCTATGAAAAAATATAAACTCTTACTATTTCCATGTTCATGATGCATTTTCAGACCCTTAAGTCTTCTTCCCATTCCAGATTTTCAGTCATTTCAGCAATGAAAGAGGGAGTTTCTCACAGACCCATTTTGCAGGCATTAAAGCAATGCCCTACCTCTCCATGTGTATTTAGAAAACATACATGGACACACACACACACTGTCACATAAATACACATTCTTACACAAAACAAGCCTCTGTGGACATGGGTAAGCTTATACAAAAACAGCTTATACCCAAAGCACACACTTCTGGGAATACTAATTTGATTTTTATTTAGAAGAGTCCTATAGGTGCTGGCAACAGCCCCATTTGTTGGTGCATAGGCACTCACAGATGACACATCTATTCAAATGCAGGCTTGTTTGTTTCTTCCAATTACTTTAAATTTTATAGTTAGAAAAAGTTACTGACTACTGGAGACATAACATGCCAGTTAGTGACTTGTTCTGCATTTTGGGGTGGGAACGAGAGTGGACCAAATTTTCCTAATTACATGGAAACCGGAGTCAGTCCCTAGACCGGTATCTTACCTGCATGGAGTAACTCTCCCCCGCTGTCACTGATGTCCTATAAATCATGTTAAAGAGAAACATAATTAACATTTTTGATCAAGTCAAGCTTCGGAGTCATGAGGTGCTTGAATGAATAAGACTCCATTTCAGTGTCGGGAGTCAATTAATTCTTCAGAGAAGGCTGAGCATGGCTCTGCACTCCTCCGCACCCACCCTGACCCCTGGGATACCCACGTGAGGCCGAGGGAGTCTGGATGAGGAAATCCTCAGCAATGCAACCACATTCAGTTTCGTGGATCTGAGCTCATCGGGCAGCAAGGGCATGGGGTGCAAAGAGGAGAAGCTACCCCATGTCTGTGAAGAATGAGCAACTTTGTTTTATTTTTGTATTTGCTTTTTAATCTGGTGAAGGCTATCCTTTCTGTACCTGGTCAGAATGGTTCTGTTTATCTTTCAAACCATTAAAAGAAGGCAGTATTCCCGGTTAAAGGTCAGGTGGTTTTGCACAAATCCTTTTCATCTCCCCTTGTGATATATCTTGAGACAATTTTCATCCAATTGCCAAAGGTAATTAAAACTCAAGCTCATCGGGAGGTGAGTGCCCAAGTGGAGCTATATTTCAAAGGTTGCTGGTCACTGGGACACAACCATGTAGAACCCTAGAACTCCTGCTATGAGAACCAGTGCTTTCCTTTCTTTCAGTGACAGAGACTTTAGATGAAAATGTCCCTAGAAGTTACTGTAAACTTGCATTCACATCAAGGGAAGCAGTTGATAGCACAGCCTTGGTGAAGGAGTAAACAAAGGGTCGAGAGCAAAAGAGAGCCCTGGGTGCCCAACCAGACCAGTAACAGGGAGAGGAAGGCAGAATAGAAGAGGTCGTGTGGTATGTAATACTACGCTTCCTAAACATCTCAGTTTTGATCTGGATTTGGCTCTGGCTCTGTGAAGGTCTCAGTAAGCATCAATAACAACAAAAACGAGATGGTAATGGACCCTCCCACCCCCACCCCTTCACATCAATTCAGTGCAACTGGAGAAAGAAATTTGCCCTCCGTCTTTCCATTGGCATGGGATACCCAGAGAGGAATAGAAAATGCTCTGGCAGCATGGGATGCCTGGAGCCTGGGATTAGGGTCTGTGGTTCCTCTTGCATTGCTTCTGGCCCTTCCCATTGGCATAGTACCTGGATTTGCCTCCTCCCAATATCCCAGCCTTCGGTGCTAGCTTCATCCCTCCTGTATGGGGTTGAGGTGGAGCCTTTGAGAGGAAGTGGTCCTGGCCACTTCTGCTGCATCAGCTGGTTATGAGGTGGGGGAGGGAGGACATAGATATGTGCCTGGTGCTAGGTTATGCTAAGACCCCTTATTTAAATAAATGAATACAATACTAAGCGTCCAGGAGCCTAGTATGTTTCTGCTAGGATAATATAGATTGCATTGGTTTTGGGGGTATACTTACAGGAACCATAGGTTCTGGGTTTCTGGAATCTATTTCAATTTTAAAGTTTCAAATATTGTATTTAATGATACAGGGGTGTGTGTGTGTGTGTGTGTGTGTGTGTGTGTATGTGTGTGTGTGTAGTGTATGTGTTCAGTTATGTAACTATATTTTTTTAGGTAAATTTTAAAAATAGTAAGATCTAAGAGTAGTTTCAATTTTATAACCAGGAAAGGATTTTTATATAAATTAATTCACAAATCAAAAAAGAATTCTTTATTAGGTCCTGAGTTTTAAATTCTGACTCAGGGGACATGGTCATTAGAGATATGCATGCTGTCCTCTTCCTTCTTGGTCCAAGTGCCTGGAGAGCAAATGGCTCGAGAAGAGAAACCAGGCACACGGCTGTTTGGCTGCCCGGAAGGACCAGAATCCTGCTCCTCTCCCTCATACTCTGTTCAGAGAGCCCACCCACAGTTTCACCCACTTCTTCCAGTTTCTTTATGTTGTTTTACTTTGTTGAATTCAGACAAACTGATCTCCGTTTAAAACAAATGAGAGAGACACAATTTGAATTATTCTGAGAAAAAAGTGTCTATTTCCTTTTTGTAAAGGATTCTTTTAACTTGAACTCCTACTATTGCCCAGGAACTGCCGTCCATGCAAATCTTTCTTGGAATATCTTGAGTGATTTCCTAAGGTTATGCTTTCAAGAGGTGCTGGATCGGTTTGACCATCTTTTTCCCCAAAGAGGAAAAGCTACTTCAAATAGATGATTTGACTCCGTTTTTATCTAAATGGGCCTATGGTTGTTGTTGAAATATTGCCCTTTCAGGGAGGTCTTAATAACCGTCCTACTTAGAATTGCATGACAACTTCGCCGCCCCCCCCAACCCCCCCCACACACTCTGCCCTCTCTCCTGTGCTTTATTTGTCTATAGGGTACTTACTGGTCTACTGTATATTTTAATTATTTGTTTGTCATCTATCTCTCAACCCCAGCCACCTGCTTCACTCACAGCATAAACGATATGAGTGCAAAGGCTCTTGTCTGTTTTGATCACTGAATCCCCAGGGCCTAGAATAGTGTCTGACACATAGTAGGCACTCAAGAAATATTTGTCTAATTAATAAATGGAATGAATGGATTGGACTTACCAAGTCGACAAATTTTAATTTGATTAATTATCCAAGTTTATTTCTCCTTTTTGCTGTCTCTTCCTGTCTTTACTATTTTGGTTATTTTCTTTTCTAGGTCTTGTTCCCTTGACAATTTATGTGACACAAAAATGGGGGAAAATAAATAAAAAATCCATAATAAAAGTTATGATACTTCACGTAGACCAAGAAAACTGGCTATATCAGCAAATTTTCCACCTTCTAACTGGTTCTTTTGACCATTTGAGGACTGTTTTATGCCCTGTCATTTATTCCTCATGGTTTCATGGCATAAGATTTGATCATAGGACATTTGACATATTGCCCAAAGTAAAAGAACTGGACTGGGCAGCCTGAGGTCACTATCCTGGAGTGCTGAAGCCGGAAGTTGGAAAGTACTGTATTTAACGAAGCTTTTCATCTTTTGACTCTCAGTGATACAAATACAATTTGTAGTATATATAACTATTGACCATCAACAGTCATTAAAAAGCTAGCAACTATGTCTTACCCTTCCTTCATATATATATGAGGCCCAGTGCATGAAATTTGTGTGTGTGTGTGGCAGGGAGGGGGTCCCTCAGCCCAGCCTATGTCCTCTCGCAATCCAGGACCCCTCAGGGGATGTCGGGCCTAAACCGGCAGTCGGACATCCCTCTTGCAATCCGGGGTGCTGCATACTTTTCATACAGGTGAAAGGCATCTTGCTGTTGTATGGGCAGCTACATTTTTTTGCCCTGATTATAAAAAGTAGTACATTACATGATCCTTCTGAGGCAGTAGTACCATTTTCCCCATCTTATGGGTGGAAAAACTGAAGCAGAGAGAAGTGAAGTAATTGGCTTTGTCACACAGTTATGTGTCAGAATCAGGGCTGACCACAAAATGTGCAAGGCAGAGTCCATGCATGTCATCGCTGCATCATCCTGTTTTTTCAGTATTAGAGTAGCCTTGCCAGGTTTTAATTTTTAAATCTAAGAGACTGTTCCCAATATATAGGGTAGGGTCCCTAGGGCTGGCCTGCGATCAGGCCATCTGTGGGGCAACTGGCGGGCGGGGCAATCAGGGGGTCCCCCGCTGGCACCCACCTTGGGGCAGCCTGGCACCGCCCACTGGCTGCCCCCCCCCACCGCTGCTGCTGGTCACCCCCTGGTGGTCAGTGTGCATCATAGCGACTGGTTGTTCCACCAGTTGTTCTGCTGGTCAGTTGATTTGCATATTAGGGTTTTATTATATAGTATATATACATATATATACACACACATATATATATGCACACACATACATGGTGTCCCAGAAAACGTATACACACTTTAACAGCTGATAGCTCAATTTTGAAAATGAAATGTATTTTAATAAACACTACCTTTATAATTATTCAAAGTGTATGTATATATTTTGGGGACACTCTATATATATAGATGTGTCTATACTATACACCTACACACTCATATATATGCAGTAGAATATAAACATGATATATACATGAATTATGTGAGTGTGTATACATATACATGCACATATGTGTGTATATATATATATGTATATATATAGAGAGGGGTGGGGAGGGAATGAATGAAGAAACGATATGTTGAATAATGCTCGGAGCAGTGTGACTGGGCATAGTTACGCTTTTTGCTCTAGGCTGCTTTCACTCTGCACGAAAAATCCGCACCTCTTTACTTTCTGCCCCTCCTTACCTTTCTTCTGGTGGGAAAACATGCCCTATACCGGCTAGTGTGTTTTTATGAGATGTTTGGGATCTTCTGGGGTCTTCCCCAGAGGTGACTATGCTTTAGTGCTGAGTGAATAAAGCCAAATACTCCACAGGCTGTGTGCACTGAGTAATCACTGGGAATGCTTCAAAACGATCTCAGGTTGGTAAAATTTTCCATGGAAATTAATAATAATGTTAACAATAGCAGCACCGGCAACAATAAACAAGATATGCCCTGTATGCTTCCACCCAATTATTAGCTAATAATGCATAATTATGATTAATTCCACTCTTTAAATGCAGATTCTAAACAGCAATAACCGTTTATTTTATGTTTTCATGTTATTTTCCTGCACGTCCTTTATGTCAATTATGTGTTTCCAGGCACATCTGATTGTGCTCTACTGTGGTTTCGATGGTTTGGTAATTGTACATTAAAAAAAACAACAACACGTGTTTAGTATAAAAATTAATTACGTTAAGCATTCCTACTAATTTTGCCAGGCAAAAGATGGCATCCCACACATTTTCAGCGTAAAGCGGTGGCCAGCCCACTTAGCAGCTTTATGATCTGTGGCTGGGTTTGGAGAGTGAGCTGTCAGGCAGTTTTCTCCAAGCTAGAGATGCAATACAGTGGATGGCAGCATGGCCCTGCTCTGGCCGCTGTGTTCCCTTAAAATTCATCTCGGGCCCTGGCCAGTGCGCCAAGTGGTTAGAGCACTGGCTTGCACACCAAAGGGTTGGGGGTTTGATTCCCAGTCAAGGGCACATACCTAGGTTGCAGGTTTGATCCCTGGCCCCAGTTGGCAACCAATCAGTGTGTCTTTCTCACATCGATGTTTTTCTCCTCTCGCCCTCGCCCTTCCTTTTCACTCTCTCCAAAAATCAGTGGAGAAAAAATATCCTCGGGTGAGGATTAACAGAAAAATAAAATAAAAAATATTGTCTCTGGCTCCATCTCATCAACCACTTCCCAATTACAATGATAATAATAGCGTTGACAATATTTTGAAATGTCCCTGCAATCCAAGTTGCCAGGGTTTCTGCCAGCAAGCTGGACGGTCAGGATGTGGCTCCCTTCTTCTGACTGGGTCCTGTTTGTAAGAGGTTGACCCGGGTGATAGAATAACATCAGCTATGCTGTACAAAATCTACCCAGAAAATTCATGGGGGCAGGGGAAGGGGGCTGTCGAGGAGGGACAGAATGAGAGGAAAAAATCTGCTCAATATTGCACCCTTTGGGGAATATTTTCTTGTGATGCATTAAAAAGATCTAATTTTTAAGACAATTTTCTGCTTCTGTAACTCAAAATAGCACTTAGTAAGGGGGAGGGGAAATGTAGCAATTAGCTGGCTTTATTCTGAGGTTTTATTACTTTGATTCCTTTTGATTTAATCAGCCACAAACGCAGCTACCAGCAGACGGTGACTTTTCCCTGAAATGTGCTTCTTGCCCAGAACGGTGGCTTGTGATTGTAGGTTAATGTTAATGAAACATGAAAAGGCAGACCCTTCTAAGGAAAATTTTTTATTAACAAATAAAGGCTTGGTAACATTTAGAATTACACCAGAAATCACACCATCAAAAATATGGCCAGAGCAGATTTGGGAGCCAGCCCGCCATGCTCAAGTGATAAATTTGTTTACATCCTTTAAAAGTTCTAACTCAGTACAGGCGAGGTGACGTCCTAGTTCTCACATTCATGTTCAATTCACAAGCATAAAGAGACTCTGAGCCATTAGGGAAGCTTTCATTTTGGCTGGGAAGGATGAAATGATAGTGATAGTGGCTTTCATAGCAGAAAATAATTGTATACTTTTCTTATTATTTTTGGCAAGGCGCGCACATTTCGGCTTTCCGGTGTATTACATCATTACATTGTATAATGCATCATAATGATAGAGTGAATAGAGATGAAGAAATGCCAGCGTCTGCTGCAAGTTAAAAGAGAGACACTGCCTGCATTTTCAGCTGGGGAGGCTGCTGCTCAGCGAAGTGTTCTCTGAGATGAAACAAAGCTGGCTTCCCACTTGGCATTCACATTAATTGTGGACTTGCCAACTGGCCAGTTTTCACTGGTGTATGAATTAGTGGGGAATAATTTCACTTGTCTCAAAAACCAGAGTATCTGAGGAATGCTTCCTGAGGTGGTGACTTATTTTTTTTCTGTGGTTTGCACCCAAGTCCCAGAATACCTCCAGGATCTGCTAAACACACACACACACACACACACACACACACACACACACACACACACATCTCTGTGTTCTACCCTGGCATACCTGTGTGGGAGGTAATGGCTGTTATTAGGACAAATAGAAGTGTTAGGATTTTCAGCGACATATCTTTCAGACGTATTAAAATAAATCATTTCTCAAGTCCTCATTATTAAAGAATGAAAATCCATTGGCATCTCCTGAGAGGATACTTAAACATGCTGATCGTTATTAATAAAAATACAAATAAATGCTAATTGAGAGTCGATTATGGTCTAGGAGCCGCCAGTCAGGATGTGTCAATGGTAACCAGGTACCAAGGAAAATAAATTTTTACTTCATTTATTTGTGATATTTGTTTATCATTCTGTTGTATAATAAATGCTTTTTAGTGGCCAAATCTATTAGGCGTGCTGCCTCCTAAAGTGTCCTGTGTTTCTTATGTTCTACCCAGACAATTATCATGACCATCAATATATCCAGTGTTTCAATGTCCCTTTAACCTTTTATAATGAAAATTAACAGAATCTTCAGCAGCCATTCCTTCATCCCATAATTGTGAATGTATTGTATGCTTTGTATTGTGCTGGCACCAGAGATGCAAAGGTGAACAACGGACTAGACCCCCTCTCCTTGGAGCTTACAATCTAGAGATCTAGGCGTCTTCACACCAACAACTTGACAATTCTGGCCATCCCTGGGTTTGCACACTTGCATCAAATCTATTCTAACGGTCGCTTTTAGTTGGGCCAGTTAGCCTTGAACTTATTGAGAAAGGCCACATGGGTCTTAATATTTATTCTGTCACCTTAGCTTTAGCAGAAAAGAAAACAAAATCAAAGACAAAAACAAATGCTAAACTAGTTAGTTGGAGACAAAGTTCATGGATGTTTCCACTCTTACCTGCTTATTTGGGCATCAGTGAGATTTTCTGTCCTTTAGATAATAGAATATTTGGAGTTTTATTAGTCATTCTATTAAAATCAGAATTTCTTGGTTGGTTAGTCAGTCAGTCACTCTGTTGCTTGAGTGTTTACATGTATTCACACATTATGGCAGCCAAGTGCTCTACAATTTACAAAATGTTTTTGAATACAGTACCTCATTTGCTTAATGGTGAAGATCATGGGTTTTGGAGTCATCCAGATAAATAGGACTGGGTTCAAAGAGTGGCTTTATATCTGGGTTCAAATGGTGGCCATATATTTACTAAGTAACCCTAAACTTTGTAGGCTTCAATGACCTCCTTTGTAAAATGATGATAATAACTGATTCATAGGGTTGCTGTGAGAGCCTATGAGATAATCCATTAAACTATTTTATAGGAAAGACTCAATAGATGGTAGCTATTATTTTTACTGTTGTTGTTAAATAATTTTTAATCCTTACTACAACTCTGTGAAGCAGAGGGGAACTCCTAATGTTCCCTTGAAATTCTCCTGTTTATTTTTATCTCTGTGGCAGCAGAAGGGAACTCCTTTTCCTGAGATTCCA
This sequence comes from Myotis brandtii, assembly GCF_000412655.1. Classification (NCBI taxonomy): domain Eukaryota; kingdom Metazoa; phylum Chordata; class Mammalia; order Chiroptera; family Vespertilionidae; genus Myotis; species Myotis brandtii. Next base: position 6,741,264 of record NW_005371410.1, read on the forward strand.
GGAGACTTCCCCTTTCTTCATTTAAGTATTTCCTACCCATTCCTTAGGGCTCAGGTAGAAGTCTTTCTCCTTTGGTTCAATGCATTGCTCCACAAATATTTATTTAGCCTCATTGTATGCATCACTGTGTTACCTGCTGCAAATATAGGACAAACATTTTCCCTGCCACCATGGCACTTATGTTCTATCAGAGGAAACTGCCTTTCAATAGATACTGCAAAGATAAGTGTTTACTTTGGGTTGGATAAAGTGCTTCCAAGGTGAAGTACAGGATATTAAGAATACTTATCCCTGGGGACTGACCTTGTCTGGGGTTGGGAAGATTTCCTTGAAGAGGAGGTATTAGGTTGAGATCTAAAAGATGATGAGGATTAATCCAAGGGAAGAGGGTCAAGCAAGGTGGGGAGAGAATCTACTATGTTCTCCACCTGTGCAAAGCCTTGAGGAGCATGCAACCTGCCTTCTAGGATCTTCTGATTTAGAGGAGCACCTTCTCAGACCACATTAGTGAACAATGCCTTTTCTTAGCAGCCCAGGAATGCTTACTGTTGGAACTATTTATTGGACTTCTTTCCAAATATTCTTTGTTCATTCATTCATTTATTCAACAAATATTTATAGAACATCTAGGGAGATCCCATGAATAGAAATATCAGGCTTTACATGTATTTATATAACAAGCTATCTCTAAGGCAGCGGTTCTCAACCTGTGGGTCGCGACCCCTTTGGGGGTCGAACGACCCTTTCACAGGGGTCGCCTAAGACCATCGGAAAACACATATATAATTACATATTGTTTTTGTGATTAATCACTATGCTTTAATTATGTTCAATTTGTAACAATGAAATTGGGGGTCACCACAACATGAGGAACTGTATTAAAGGGTCACAGCATTTAGGAAAGTTGAGAACCGCTGCTCTAAGGTATATCTTTACAACTCTGGCTCTGATCTTGTTTACTATGTTACATTCCTGACTGGAAGAGACATATATTTAATCACTTTCTGTCCCATTGAGTAACTTGCACACAGTAGGCACTCAATAGATGTTGACGGCCCCAGGTGACCTCTGTTCTGATCTCTCAAATGGCTATTATATGCCATACTTTTTAAATCCCTGGCAACATCCTGCGATGTTGAATGTTTCTAGCCTAACAAAAACCATAATTAGGAAGGTAAATCTGCTGAAGCTGAAACAAATCATTTAATTCATTCCACAAGCCAAATGGAAAATGATTTTGAGATTATCCACCGTATTGGGTTATCTGCTCTACTGCTCTTTACCATTAGCTCAGGCAGTTGGGAATTGCTTGCAATTCACAAAGAAGCAGATTGTGTTTGGTTTGCGTTGGCTGTGTACCCTCCTCTGAAGTGGCTGCAAGTCCTCTCCAATTCAGCTAAGGCAGCCAGTCAGGGTGGCCAATAAGCCAAGTAGGATTCTCCCATGTCGTTGCTTCTGTGGAGCGTGGAGTCCTGTGTGCACGTGTGTGCCCACTTTCCTCCACTCGAGTTCCGAATCAACTGAAGGTGGTGCCTGGTTGATACTTAGTCATCTGAATTTCTGGATGACATGATGGCTTCCTGTTAACCTTGCATCTTTCTTAGGGGTAAAAGTGACCTGCCACCATCTTATCTAGATTCATTTTTCTTTCACAAGAGGTGGATGCTGCCTCTGCTTCCAAGAGGTTTCGGAAAGGCATCCTGAAGCTCCCTTGACCAGGGGAGAAAGTAGGGTGCTGAGCATTTAGCAGTTGAATCTATTCATCTGCTTTAATGGGGTACACACTTGCGAGCTTTTCCTGCTCCTCTTGCTTTTGAAAGTTATGACTGTAGAGGGAAGAGTAGGGTAGTAACATCATTAGACACTTGGTGAACCTATGCTTAGGCCAACTTGCTTTATTCAAGGACAACATTGCTTGTGAAAGGTACAGCTTTTAGGTGCGTAGGTGGTTCTCAACCTGTGGGTTGCGAACAATGAAAATACATCCTGCATATCAGATATTTACATTACGATTCATGACAGTAGCAAAATTACAGTTATGAAGTAGCAACGAAAATAATTTTATGGTTGGGGGGGTCACCACAACATGAGGAACTGTAGTAAAGGGTCGAGACATTAGGAAGGTTGAGAACCACTGTAAGGTGACTGGGGCCCAATGCTGCAGTTATAAAGAGGGTTCGGATGTCTATTTATGGAACCTAGGAGTAAGCCCTTCAGTAACTGATTGACAGTGAAAAAGATGGGGAAGGGTAAATAGGCAGGTAGATGATTATTTTCATTAGAAGATGGGGAACACATAGATGGAAGGGTAAATAGGCAGGTAGATGATTATTTTCATTAGCAAAGTCACCGGGAACTCCTGCAGAATTCAGTGTATAAGATTGCACTTGACACACCACTTCTGGCCTATACCCATTACGGTATAAAGCAAGGTGCTTCTGTACTCCTCTGCCACTCAACTGCTTCTCCCACCAAGGGAGGAGCACCAGCTCTGTACCTGTGAAACACTGGCCCGTCCCATGATGCCCCTGCTGTTGCAGGCTCCATTTTCAGTTGTCTTAGCACAGACACATTTTATCCAAGCAGGAATTGTTAGTCCTGAGTGGAGGTGTTCATGGTGACAAGTCTCCTTCCTCTACTCACAGCCCTAACCCTCCTGGAATTTCAGCTAAAGCTGTATATTGAGAATCCACAGGATTATTCAGACAGACTTTCATGCCAGTCCTTTTCTGTTTTGCCCCAGGGAGAATCTGGCCAACTATATATTCATTGCTATTTTCCCCATTATTTATTACCTAGACAGAATAGCATGATTAATTATTGATCATAGGCCAGTAACTGATTAAAGTGTGGTTCTGATCAGCAGTCAAAAGTCATTTGTTTCCAGGCAGTCGTAGTGGCTGCATAGAGAGTGGCAGGACAATGCTCTCTTTTCTGTGCATAAAATATGACACCTGTAGGCAGGCTGTAGTTATAAGCCAGCAGCAGAGCCCTTCAACCATGCTTTGTCTTAATAAATGGGAAATAATGATTTGCCAAAACAGAGAACTGTTTGGAAGATTTACATGTAGAGAATACGATGTGAAATATAATAGGAGGATTCTAATTAGAATTGTTTCTCATGGACTAAATGCTTTGCTGAAGGGAAACTCACTAGGAATAGCTCTTTACCATCTGGGAAGAATATCAAATTTTGTGTCACTCTTCCTTTCTTTCTGGGTTTATTCTCCCTCTCCACCTTTCTGTAATCTCCCCCTTCCTTTCTTGTTCCCTCCCTCTTTTCCTCCCTTCCTTATTTTTACATTTTTCATTGGATTGTCTATGTCAGGAGTTGCTAAACTATGGCCCCTGGGTCAAATCTGGCCAACCACCTGCTTCTGTAAATAAAGTTTTGGAGAACAGCGGGCTCATTTGTTTTCATATTGTCTGTAGTTGCTTTTGCACTATAGTGTTAGTTCCAACGGGGGAGATACTATCCACAAAGCCTAAAATATTTACTATGTGGCCCTTTACAGAGGAAAGTATGCTGACCCCTAGACTATGTGCCAGGCAGGCAAGAGGGACACAGTCACAAAGAAGACACAGTCCCTGTCTTCAGTGGCTTCAGTTATGTGAATATATAATTTTAGTATATTGTGGAGAGTAGGAAAATGGACATCTCATGAAGTTTCGTGGGAACCAGAGGACAAACATTATGTACTTAGGAAGCAGGATTAGAGGAAGACATCTCAGCAAAGGTAGTATTTGGGTTGGGAGTTTCTCGGCAGTTTAGAAGTGGAGGAAAAGAATCAGGACTTGAAACCTCTAGCTCAAATATCTTATTTCAACCCCCACAGCATACCCAATCCAAAGTTACAGTTCCTTCTTTGGAGTATGTACTTTTTTTTTTTCTTCTGGCCAGTACCTAAGTAAATACTGATCTGCTCCTGAGAAGTATCTGTAGACACTGACAGCTTTGTGGAATCTAATTTTCCTCTTCGATAGTAGACCCTACCAAACTGGGGGGAAATGGGGCTCCTGATGGTGGAAGTGGCAGGAGGTTGTGATTGGCCAAATTCTCTCAGACCTCTAAGGATTTCTGCAGAAGCTACTGCTTTTGTCTGGAAAAACTACAAGAGGATGCCTCCCTTGCTCTGGTCATTGCAAAGGGAGTAGGTTGGCACCA
>NW_005371410.1:6748378-6838507 GCF_000412655.1 Myotis brandtii
CACCCCCACACAGGCGTGGCCTCAGCCTTCCAGCAATATTGGCTGCCAGAGGGAGGTGTCCCGAAATTCTGGCAGTGGCCCTCTTTCCACTGCCCGGCTTTGAACTTGGCTGGAAGCTAAGTTCATTCCAGAAACAAGCAAATGTTATGATTTTTATTTTCCCGTCTAAAAAAATAAATTGTTCAAACTCAAAGTGAGCAGTTCATTTCAAGAACCTAGTTTCAGTCCACTTAGGACACTTTCCAGGAAAAGCAAACACACACACACACACACACACACACACATACACACACACACATACACACACACACATACACACACACACACAACCATCCAAACAAACAAAAAAGAAACAACCAAACCCAATTATGAACATCAAGTAAAGACCAGAAGCCACTATGTCAGATTTATGAATTCTCTTTTCCTCAGAGCAGAAAGTGGAACTGGTACCAGTTTGCTCTCTAGAAAAAGGGAAATAGTAGGACAATGCTGGAAATTGTGTGAAAATGAGATTTTTAAAAATTAGGCAGCAAACATTTTCCAAAAAAAGAAGAAGAAAATCCACTGGAACATGTGAAACCATTACACTTGACCTCCCAGTTGCTTTCCTGTATGAGAGGATTTTAATCCAACATTTCTACAGCAAAAGCAACTTTTCTTATTGATGGTGGAGGAATGACGGTAGAGGAATGATGGTTGAGTGACTGAGCTCATTTTGACTTTTATAGTTAAATTCTGGGATCTCCTCCCTGGAGTTTTTAGGTTCTCTATCCCCAGAATTGCAGAAGCTTCTGGCACACCTGGGAAGGGTAACAGGTCAGGTTATGAGCTAGGACATGAGCCAACCCAGCTGGTGCTTTAATCCCTGTTCTTCATTTCTTAGCCTGTGGCCTTGATCAAGGCACCTAATTTCTATGAAACCTGATTTCTTCATTTGTAAAGTGGGGCTAGTAATAATGATGTTATGTGGCGATTGTGAGATTTTTATGAAGTAATACATGTAACACAGTTACTAGCATGCCCAACACATAGCAGGTGATGAATAAGCCTTAGCTATTTTTATTTCTAGTTTAATGTTACAGTAATTTGATTTCCTAGGAAGTTTAGGATATTAGAGAATGATTTGGATGTTCAAGTTCACACATTTGCCCACACACATTTGGAATGTGCTCACCGGGTCAATTAAAATCAGAATGATGCTTCTGAGCAACTTGTGAGCACAGGTTTCTGAATGTCTGCTTGAAGAATGGACACCAGAAAGGACAATAGGATCTTTAGAAGACAAGTCTATTTGCTCAACATCCATTGACTAGGCATTACCCGTTAGACATTGGGCAATGGCTCGGGAGACAAAGATAAATAAAATATTGTTCTTGGCTCAAGATTTTATAGTCTAGTTAACCCTATGGACATGTTAATAGAAGATTATAATTCTGTGTGAAAGTGCCATCGTGGAGTCTATGGGATTCAGATGGCAGTAAGGGGGACAGGAAAGGCCTCATGGAAGAAGCTTCTGAGCTAAAATTCAAAGAATGAGCAGGTGTTTTTCAGGCAGACAGGTGAAGGGAGGACATGCCAGGCAGAAAGAAGCATGCAGAAAGACACAGTTGTAGCTCAGCAAAGCTGAAACATGAAGAACGTGTAGGAGGTAGTGGGGGGAGATGCAGCTGGACTGTTGGCTGAGCCACAGATGCCCCACAAGGTGTTCTGTTTTAATCCTGTAGGTGAGAGGGAGCCATTGAGAAATTTTGAATAGATGAATCACCTGTTCCAAATTGCTTGTTAGAAAGATAATCTGGTTGGCAATGTGTAGGATTAATTGGAAGCAGGGAGTCAGGGAGATAGATCAGTTATGAGGCGACTGCAAGTACCCAGGCAAGAGTTGATAAAGTCTGACCCGGGGTGTGGTGGTGAAGAGGAAGAGGAGGAAAGGCATGTGAATGGTATCGAGGAGGTAGGAACTGATACAGATGGACAGGCATTAATTATTATTTGAAGTCTGGTTTAGGTGTGCAGATCTTGCCCAGTATGGACAGGAATTTGATGCATCTATTTGAAATCTCCTATGATCTGCAGTGGGATTGGTCCACACTATAGTTTTGTCTAGGAGGTCAATGTTGGCCTGCTCATATTAGCTCCTTAAAGCTATAAATAATACCAGAGCTTCAGTCTTCCAAGGTCCATTCTTGTGTATTGATATCTGGTTGTGTGAGTCGGCCTAAGTCAAGGTTGAGTGCCCACAGTCTATGGATGTTAGTTTATCATCAAAAACAAATAGTGGACAATTCACAGTATCTCTACAGATTTTGGTTTCTTGGAAACTCTAAATGAAACCTTCAGTCTGTGAGAGATCATATGTAAATATCATACTGTCTACTGTCTACCCATTCATCTATCCATCCATACATCTGTCCACCCTTCATTGATTATCTTGGACTAGCCACAAAAGTCACCTGTGAGTTTTAACAGGTAATATGAATTAATTTACCAACCATTGCCATCATGAAAGAGTCAGGACAATTCAAGATCTAAATTTGGAAATATGTTTTGTCAAATTTAAAGTCCACAAAGTCTGTTTATTTGCTTGCTCTCATAATGCAAATGTGTTTGTTTATGTCCAGTATGCAATTTTGTCAACATGACATAGCATTTTGAACATATAAGATTGTGTATGTGTGTGTGTGTGTGTGTGTGTGTGTGTGTGTGTGTGTGTGTGGTGTGTGTGTGTGTGTGTATGAATAGAATGTTTCTTTTAAAAGGGTACTTGCTAATGAAGTAATTAGCAGAGACAAATATTTTTGGTATATATGTGTGTATAAATATGTGTATGTATATATGTGTGTGTATACTTATTCAATCTGATTCTTAATATATGCTAATCTCCATAGCACATGTAATATTAAAAGAAAATTTGGTAAGGCTTTAAATGTCCTACCATTGTGAATTCATTTTATATTCATTGTAATAGCATTGATCAAAATGAATTCATTTGGTATTCATGTAGATGTCACATGTACTTCCATAGGTGTTTCATTGTAAATTAGCATTTCTCAGAGGACACTTAAAATAAGTGTTACTGAAAGTCCTTATTACACATATTGCCGAGATTAGTACATTAAGGATCATGTACTTACATAGTACTAATGCATTTCTGCCACTTAAAATACTACATTACCCATTTCTGATATCTAGCAAATATCTAAGGCAATTTTGAGAATTACTGACATCCTAGAGGAAGTGGTACTTTTATGATTAAGCAGGTTGTCTATACCTTGCTCTGTTTTTTTTAAGCTAGAGGTCCATTAGATACAAAAATGGAGATTAAAAATGAAATTTATATGATGACAACAATGGTTTTAAAATGATGTTCATATAGTCAGGCACCCAAAGAAAATAAAACCTTATCTAATTTTATTTTTGACCAGTCATGTTGTTTAAAAAAAAAAAGTGCAGTGAAGAATTTGTGGACCAGGCTATAGATTTGCCAAGAAAACATTGAACTCCTGGCTCTTCCATTTTTGAGCTTGACTTATCTCAGAAGCAACAAACAAATACAAGCAAATGAAGGATCATCCATAGTTGCTACTTATGCCTTTCTTTTAACTTGCCCATCATCATTTGAGGCAGAAATTTTGCTATGATCGCAATGGACATTGGGAGGAAATAGTAGTGGCTCACTTGGGTGGCAGTTGGTTATAGGGTAGTTCATGAGTAAGTCAAGAAAGAGTGTTTTGCTTATATGCATGCATATAAGTCCTTTGGTTGATCTCTTACCTAAGCATAACCAATGGACACAAGACACTAGGGGGAAGGGGTGAGGGCATGTGCCGGGGTAGGCTTTAAACAATTAAAAAAAGGAAAAAAGAGTGTTTTGAGCTCTTGTCAGCTGCCTGAGAATTCTGACAGAGAATGGGAGAAGGTTTTGGTGAAAGGCGTGGCAGTGGCAAATGGGCTTGCAGATCAACCAGGTGAAACTTTGGGATTTATTAGGATACTCCAAGTGCTGGTTGGGATGTCTATTTTAGAGTCACCCTCCAAAAGGATGTAAAACATGCTTTGAAAAACAGGGTTTCCCAATACACTGGTGGCGGGAATTGAAAAAGTGTTACAGTTACTATACAAAACAGTATGGAGGTTCCTCAAAAAATTAAAAATAGAGTTACCTTACCAGCAATTCCACTTTTGGGTATCAATATAAAAGGATTGAATCTCACAGAGGTATTAGCATTCCAATGTTTACTGAAGCACTAATCACAATAGCAGAGATGTGGAAGCAATGTAAATGTTCACTGAGGAATGAATGGATAGAGAAAATGTGGTACATACCTACAGTGAGATATTAGCTTCAAAAGAAGGAAATCCAGTAATATTCAACAACATGAGTGCATCCTAAGGACATAATACTAAATGAAATAAGCCAGTCACAGAAGAACAAATACTGCATGATTCCACTTATATGAGATATCTAAAATTGTCAAACTTACACAATCAAAGAGTAGAATTGTGGTTGCCAGGAGTGAGGAGGGGGCGGGGGGAAATGGGGTGTCACTCATCAAGGAGCATTAAGTCTTAGTTTAAGCAAGATAAATTCTAGAGATCTGCTGTACAACGCTGCGCCTATAGTTAGCAGTATAGTATTGTACCCTTAAAAAACTTGTGTTCTTACCACAATGAAATAAAATTTAAAGAAAGAATAGGGTTTTTCAATAAAAAGCTCTGCACTGAAGGGACTGAAGGTCACACAAGGGGGAAATGGAGTTCTTCCAAGACCTGCCCAGTCATAGATTGTAGGTCCAAGGTTCTTTTTTCTTTTTAGATTCATTTGTTTTGTCTTCCTCTCTGCAAGGACCTTCCACTTGCTGTCCACACCTGGTACCACATTGAGGGGCTGTCCCCTCAGCCGCACTGTCAGGAGACCGCACCTTATTTGGTGCTGACTCAGTGGGAGCCAACTTTGCAGCAGGCTACCAACTCACACCTGCAGAATTTGCCGGCACATCCGTTTTGCAAACACACAAAATGGGTAATTGGGCACACAAATGCCTATTTGCATTGCAATTTGGCATTTGTATACACAGTGATGGATTTTTTCATGTGCAAATGTAGGGGATGCAAGTGCAAAATAGATGTCCTCAAGAAGGAGGGGTGCCTTTAAAAACATATATATCTTTTCAGAAACTGCTAGAATGTTGAGGAGTGCCAGGGTAATAGGTAGGTAGATGGATCCAGTTTACTTTTCTCCCCCCATTCAGGGGATGTCCTGAGAGAACACAGTTCATTTGTTACGTTTTGAAGAAAGGCTACTTTTTTCCAATTAGGCAGAGGGACATCCAGGGTTTTTCCACCCTAATCAAGGACTTTTCTAAACTATCATCAAGTCAGCTGTTACTTCAGCTCTAATAAAATGTGAGTTTTTACATCCTTGGAGTGTCTGACATTTTATGAGGAGTGCCGTGCATTGGTTTTGAGGTGCATTGTTCTGTTTAGTGTTGAAGTTACACATACAAACACACTAAGCTATTTGGAACCGTCAATCTTTATAACTAATCGGAATGATGCAGAAAAGAATCGGGCCCTGGAAAGGGAATGGATGCAGAGTATCCAGGTACTCCATGTATTCCAGTTCATTCTCTGGTTTCTTTGTTCCTCCCGTCTGCCCTTGGCACTTTAAGCCTCAGTGTTGCTCACTCATCATGTCCAGTGGGGCTCAGGCGAGGAGCATCCTCCCCACTACGGGATCCGAGGCTATGGCCCAGGACCATGCCCTTTTCCACTGGTCACTGACCTGTCCCAGGCCCCTGGTTCCACATCAGAGTCCATATCTTCCTCTGATGCTGTTTGCTGATGGCAACTTGCAGGACCACTTTGTGGCTCTTTTGGATGCTGGCTTTCCTGCCTGGGTGTGACTTCAAGTCCTTCCTTTGTTTTGGCAGCACCATGATGCTCTGTGGAATCCGCTTCTAGGAGAGCCTGACCGGTGGCCAGGAGATGGTTCAGACGTAAATTCTGTCTAACTACTATGGGTATCAGATCAGGGCTTTGTCCCTGGCTCTCTACGTCTTCTTCTGAACATTCTTTTTGTGAGCCCACAGGCACTTATGGCTTCCACAATTGCCTGCAGTCTGTCCTACACCACCAGCTTATGTTTGCCCAGTTTCACTGTGCTGTCCTTATCTCGAATTGAACATACCCAAACCAGATTTGGTTTTCTCTTAGTTTCCTCCTCCTTGTGTGTGACTTTCTGTAGCCATCTGTCCACCTCTCCCAGCTTTTTCACCCTTACTGATATCTTTTTTCCCCTCCCACTCTCATCCCAAGGGCCATTAAGTCCTGTTGATACTTCATTTGAGATGTCTCTCAGGTCCTAAGCTTTTCTCAGTGCTACAGCCACCACTGTCCAATCTTCTTATGACTGGATGGTAGTAGTATTTATTGTCTGAGATGTCTCTTTGTTTGATTATTGTTTCATTAAATGCCCTGCTTACTTTGGGTTTCATCTGATTATGAGCTAAAGAGATTTCATGTTTTTAGATCAACAGATCAACTTCCAGCTCCAATCTTGAGCTTCAAGGCACACATTCAACATTATTTCCCACAGTGATAGTGGGACATTCTTTGACAGTATTTTTTACTCCAAACTTTTTAAAAAAATATGTTTTTATTGATTTCAGAGAGGAAAAGAGAGAGAGAGAGAGAGAGAGAGAGAGAGAGAGAAACATCAATGATCATAGAGAATCATTGATCAGCTGCCTCCTGCACATTCCCTACTGGGGATTGAGCCTACAACCCGGGCATGTACCCTGACCTGGAATCAAATTGTGACCTCCTAGTTCATAGGTCAATGCTCAACCACTAAGTTACTTTGGCTGAGCATACTCCAGACTTTCTTCTACCAACCGCTGCCCCGCTCCCTCACCCCATGCCTCTCTTACCTGCTTCTGCCTTTTTTTTTATGTCGAAATTCCCACTTGGAATGTCCCCGCCCCCCTCATATTTATCTAAATCTCCAAACAGCCTTTGAGGTCCTCACAAACCCCAGCTATTTAAATGATCCTAGCCCGACACACGTTTTGCCCATTCTGAATCCTATAGCATTGAGAGCCTTATACCAGTGGATCTCCATGGATCAAGCATTTCCTAGAATTATATTTTCAGCTCTTGCACTAGACTAGAATCTCCTTAAGGATGGTCACTATGCTTTATAATTTTATGTCTTTTGTAATACTTAGCACAGTGCTAGTTATATGGAGAATGTCTCTCTATACTTCTTGACTTTATTTGTCTTCACATCTTGGAGGGCTGGAGCTTAGAAGAGAAGGCTGAAGAGTTAGTAGCAGAGGATAGTCGTGAAACTCCCTTAAATATTCTCTATTTACAATGCTGCCAGCACACAAGGTTATTATGATTGTTTTATTTAAACCCCGGTTCCTCCCCTTTCCTCCTCCTCCAGAGTAACAAGGGCCTAATGGGCTTCATGTATAAGTGCCTATTTTTATTAAAGACAAGTGTAATCTTTTGTAGCCCAAATGTCCCTATCATAAATGCTAACGGAGAAAAATATTAGGACTCATTTATTTATGAACCTGTTAATAATGAGGTGCAGTTATGAAAAAATGCCTCCTCAGCAAAAGCTCCTGAACAAACAATGCACACTGGGGAGAAGAAGCTAGTTAGCCTTCCTGACTTAGATAAAGCTATGGAGAAATGACAAGTGCCAGTAATTAGCGCAGCCTCTTCAACAAGATAACCCTATACATCTTTGTCTATTTCAATCACCGAAGACTCCGATTCAGTGTAAAATTAAACCTCGGATGCCATCAATTTCTGTTAACCTCTTTATATTGTTCTGTGTTCATGCCTATGTGATAGATAGATTTTGTCATTTTATTAAATGGTGACATCTCTACAGACACGTGACCTAAAAATCTGTTTGCTCCTCAGCAAAGTATTCTTAATCATCCCCTGGTATGGGGATGACTCACAACCAGGGGACTAGATTTATCCCTGCATCCCATTGGTGAACTCCTAGTCTTAAGAACTTGACACTGTTTGGGTTACCCTGCATTTGGCTGCTCACCCCAAAGTGTCCCTTTCCCAAATAATGTAGTGAGAATAGTCATCGAGGTCTAGACTCTGGATCTGGCTGCTTATTATATTCACATATCTATTAATACAATTGTGATTTGAAACATCTCCCTCTGTATTTCTTTCTTTCTTTTCACTCTGTACCAGCCTCTAGGCTAGTTTAAAGGCTCCCGACTCCCTACAACTTCAACAGTTAGTTTGAATCTGGGCTGTTTTGAAATTTTACTGCTTAATATCCTGTGCTGCCAATAGGCTTTTATTCGTTCATTCATTAATGCAAGAAATATTACCGTAGGTGAAACCTTTATTGTAGGTTATCATCCAAATTTGGAAATGATAACAATTCACAGTTTAACTGTGGGTACAGGTTTATCGCCAGTAAGTCAAGTGTAGACATGTGATGAAGCCTGTAGAGCCAACGAGCACTGCGAGCTTTAAGCTGTCCTGCCAGGCACTGGCCCAGGTTGGCGTGTTGTTGATGTAGAGGCCGCCTGTGACTAGCGCATAGGGGAACATGACCTAACTTGGAAGAAAAGCAGATAGAGCTCTCCCCATCCCAACATGCTCTCCATTCCCTACACCCCTTCTTAAATTCCTTCCAGATTTTATTTCAGTAAGATATTTTCTACCACATAATTTTGCCCAGGTCTGCATTCCCTTCCTCCTCTTCCTAGGAACCTCATGTCTCTGGATGAATAATAGTTTTGTTTTAATGTGCTTCTCCCACCTTTTCTTAACTATGTTGTACTGTTTTTTTCTTTCTTTTCTTTTTTCCATTCAGGAGACAATAGCACATGCTTAGTCCCTATGGTGAGAAGGGCGCCAAAATTCAGCTTCTGTAAACTTCTTATGTTGAGCCCTGATTGCAATGGGTCCCTGGGAAATATTACAAGCTATCATTTAAATAGGTATTTACACAATATTTTAAGACACACATTATCTAGCCAGTAGAGCAAAACAGCTCACAACAAGTAAATGGACTAAAGCACATTTAGACAGTGTTTGAAAGCACAGGTTGTTTTGTGGTACACGGTGAGGGAGCCGTGCAGACAGATGCTGTTTATCAAGGAGACTGTTCCGAGTCTTTACCTTGTTTCTGTGATTGTTTTCCATGACCTGCAGCTTTGCCCTCTGGCTTAGATAGAAAGGGCCATTGAGTGAAAGTCACTCTGATCTTTAAATTTGTGAAGTTTTCAGTGGTTGAAAGAGGTAGTGATGGAGAGAAAGAATGGCAGAAAGAAAATGAGAAAATAGGCAAGAAGATGAGAGAAAAAGGACATTGATACTTTGGAAACAAAGAAACGTGACCTCTGTATCTATTCTGAGCTAAAAAGCAGTATGTATCTCCTTGGGAAAGACATACCAAAATGTGCTCTTTACTTGTACGTGACTACGACTGGGGCTATTCGGATTACTAGCCAGGCCCTTGAACACCGTATCAATCAAATCATTAGAGGAAACCCCAAATTGGCACATATATGAATTTTATTTGAGAGCTTCATCAGAAAAACAAGAAAAAAAATTTTTTAGAGGGAGCTGCTATCCAACCTACATTCCTAAATATTGAAAAGTTCACAGTATAGAATGTCCCCAGTCATATTCAAGTTTTCCTTTGCTCAGTTCAGGCTCTTCCCACTTCCTGCTGTTTTTGGTGATCCCCATTTACAACCCCCAGGGCGGGACCTCTATAATTGGGGCGCCATTTATGCCCAGCCCCTGCCTTTTCCTCTCCTTCCCTTCTTTTCTCCCCTGTGACCTGAGTTTTAACTTTCTTCTCCAGACACCTCCCAACTTTCCAGGTGTGTTCTGAGCATCCCTACCCTAATAAAAAATAAAATGCAAGAAAGAGAGAAAGGAAGAAAGAAAGAAAGAAAGAAAGAAAGAAAGAAAGAAAGAAAGAAAGAAAGAACCTCCTGTGGTTTAATTTTCATTATTTTTAGGTGTTAAGTTTTAAATTAGCGCACCATGTCTTAAACCACTGTATTAGAATGCTGCTTGACTCACTTCCAAATTGAAGACCTTTTAAAAAAATTGAAGCAGTCCAATAATTTTAAATCACTCTACACTGTGCATTGCAATTTAAAATTATTGGAGTGCTTCAAATTTTTATAAGCCCTTGAATTTGGAAGTGATCAAGGTTCTAGGCATACTCAGTGTAGAGCAATTTAAAATTATAAGAGCTGTCAAATTTTTATATAAGCACTTCAGTTAGAAAAGGGATTTGGGTTCTGGGCATGTGCAGAGAAGAGCCATTTAAATTATTAAAAGTACTTCATTTTTTTTCCCCCCAAGCACCTGATTTGGGGAGAGTTTTGGTTTGTGCAGCCTGAAGTGACAACTTCCTTTGAGAGAGTCTGCGTATAGGGACGTTCAGTTTTTGGAATAGGGGATGTGAACCAGGCAGCGGCTTTCTGGGGGTGACCTGGAGGACACCAGGAGAGTGTGTTACCCTGAACAACTCTATGGCTTGGATCTTGTCACTATACAGTTCTTTTTTTGGGTAAAAGTGTTTCCAGAAGGCCCCTGTTAGAATGCTGATTTCTCACAATAAATCCCTCATACATTGATGAGATTAATGTATCAATGAAGAGCATGGCCCTGGGGGACTGACGCTCACAAACATTTTGGTGGAAAGGATGGGAGAGGCAGGTCTCTGACACAAGCCCTGTCTCCTGGGGAGATGGTAAGGGCCTGGGCACACAGCATGTGGCTTCTTGGCTCCTCAGGCTGCAGCTGAGAATATTGCTGGTGGCCCCAGAGTAGGAAATAGGCTAGAGCATCAAACTCCCTTTGTGTGTCAAGATTTTACTGGGCATCCATCCTCTCTCCCTCTTAAACTAATCATTAAAAAAGGTGGATTCTCTGATACTTTTAATGTTCATTTGCATTATGGCTTGCTCGGGATATCAATTTTCTCTTTTCTCAGAAGTGGAATATTATTCATCTGAAGCATTTTAAGGAGAAAATTGAAAGGAAGGTGGAATCGATAGGTTCAGCTATAAGGTTGATTTTTCTTATTTTATCTTTTGCTTGGGAATTTCGGTGATGTGAAAGAAAAAGAAAGGGATAAATCTAGCAAAATGAAAATAATGTTTCCCTTTCAAAGGTTTATTTACAACAAAAGGAAAGGGAAGATAAATGATGTAAAATTTAGGCACTTTACAATTGTGATTTGTATTAATTTCTCTCGGCCATGAGACTTGGGTGACCATTTCAAATATTTACCTTTACAAGAAACATGTCAGTCATGTTGCCATATGTGCCTGTGACATTTGGAAAATGTTTGTGGGTCCTCCAGTTTCTTAAAGGGGAGGTGGCTTTAAATCAGGAAACTTGAACATGAAAAAAACACACACACCATTTATTTGCAGAACTTCTTCAGAGGGATGCTGCTTCCCTTTGAAAGTTGAGACCCTCCTTGTTGTAAAGTGTGAAGCCATTCTAGTTTTCTTTATCTGTTAAAGCCTGAGGTGAAACTTTAAAGGGCTCCATATTTATCATTTTTCTCTCCCAGGCACACAGCCAAGGCAAGGGACCAGCAGATACTCTGCCATCCCACAGAACCCAGTGCTCGGGCCACCCTCTTAGTGGCTGCAAGTGAAAGGCACCCCCTTCCTTCTTTCCCCTTGGAGCTGAGCTGATGTTTGGAAACTGGAAACCACTTAACTTGGTAAACTGTTTGTACTTCCTTAGAGAGTAACAAGAGGCATGCTTATGCCCGAGCCTTTGTTAGAAGTCAGTGTGTTCATCTGGGAGCTGTGGGAGTGGATTCAGTGGTGGTGTCTAGGCTGTGGGCACAGGCCAGTGTGGGGCTCGCCAATTTTTTCCCTCCCATGATGACACGAGAGGTCGTTTCAGAGTCAGCAATGCAAGGACAACTTTCGGCGTCTATTAGGCCGCTGTCATACCATCACACGAATCCAAGAGTTAACACATTAATAAACATATTAATTACTTAAACCACCATCTGTTTACTGAATATGAGTCATTGTGTTAGGTGCTAAGAGATATACAGATAAAAAAAGAAATAGCCATTCTCAAGGAATAGCAGTAGAAAGACGTGCACAAATGGCTGGAGTATTAGGTATCATATTTTATTATAATGTATTTTTAAAGTCTATTATAAAACATGATAAAAGACTTAATATACATTCCATATTATCATTATTTATAATAATAAAAGCATAACATGCTAATTAGACTGGACAGCCGAACGACCTTGCAGACATCCTTCCGGACGACCTTCCGGATGAAGCTGGGGCTGCAAGGGCCCAGGCAAGCCACCGTGGCTGCGAGGGCCAAGCCCCTTGCACAAATTTCGTCCATCGGGCCTCTAGTTTTTTATGTTAGGCCTGACTCATTGTAGTATTCCCACGTGGAGCATACTTATTGCACCGGGTATATTTGCTCAATAAATAAGCACTAATTAACTGTAAAAAGTAGAAGGGATACAAACCAAATATTGAGCAGGGCTTCTCACAGTTGGGCAACATGGAAATAACCTGGAGGCTCTTAAAAAGTGCTGACTCCCCAGGGCCTCATTCCTCGGGATTTGGGTTTAATTAGATCACTAAGTCAGCATTTTTCAAAGCTCCCCAACTTTGAGAAGCACTTTCCTGGGGGACCTCAGAGTGGGTGAGCAATGAATGGCACTTGGGGAGCAAGCAAGGGGCTATTTTTCCAGAGGAGGGAATGTTGGAGCTGGAGCAAAGGTCTGATTTAGACAGGATTGGATGGGGGCTGTGAGTAGAGGAAACAGCATCCTCAGGAGAGCGGGCACCATGGGCCAGGGCAGAAGCAGGGGAGTGTGTAGTATGTGCTGCCAGAGTCACAGCCTGGGTGACCCTTTCCTCTGCAGAGTGAGAAGGTGTAGTGGAAAAAAAAAAGGGGGGCTGAAACAATGGGTCTGGGTCAGATTGTGAAGGAACTACTATGCTTCTCCAAAAGGTCGGAATTTATTCTGCCCGTGCTGATGAACCATTGGAGATTTGGAAGCCGACATGAGGCACGATCAGACCTTCATATTAGGAAAGCATGGGTGCATGATGGAGGATGAACTAGAGATGGGGAAAACTGGAGCAAAGAGAACCATCTGGGGAGCTATGGCTCCAATAGACGGGAAGGAGGAGGCAGACCTGTGCTAGACCAGTCGGCTGGGATGTTTGGGAGTGTTCGGAGGAGAGTGGACCTGGGAAACGTTTGTGAGATAGCCTTGAATAGATTTGTTGGATGGTTGTGTATTGAGCTTGAAGACCAGGATACAGTCCATGAACATCCAGAGGGAATGCGAAAGGAGCAGGTTCTGAAAGAGACAACAGTGGAGGCAGGGCTGCCATACAAAAGGGTCTGAATGGGCACCTCATACTAGTCCAGAGCTCAAGGGCAGGAGTCAGCCTACTGTGTAGATGTCACGAACCCAGAACCCCTTCTTTCTCATCCTTTGGGCCTTTGCTTTGCTTTTTCTTTCATCCATGTCACTTGAAACAGGTGCACACTTCATTTAACTGCAGGCATCCAAGGCCAGTGCTCTATTTTTGATCACCAGAGCTGCCGTTTTTACTCGGGGCATCTAGAAGAAGGCCATTTGCAGCTCTTACACTTTCCTCGAAAATGAAAGTTTTGAATAAAAGCCAGTCATAGAATTAAGTCAGGGCAAAGTGGTGTCAGGGGTGAAATTCAAAAGACAATACGTAATAATTGGTTTTAAAACAGGTGCCAGATGAATCATAAGGTCAGCTACATGGAAGGAAAAAGCTCTCTCAAGAAGACTTCGGGGCTAAGGCTGCAAGGGGCGGTCAGAAAACAAATCGTGGTTGAGCCTCCGCGAGAGACCCGCCTGGGAAACCGCTCACCATTTCCAATGTGTCTGAAAATGCTCAGTGAGGAGAGAGAGATTGGGCTCAACCAGCTGTTTATGGCTTCCCCGGAAAGCTCTTTCCACTCTGTCTGTAGTCACTGCGTCGTTTCCTCAGAGAACCCCTGGGTCAGAGAGAAGGAAGACAGGGCCTCAGGAAGTCAGAATGTCAATGTGTCTGCTGCAAACCAGGGCTCCCTGAGGGGAGTAGCTTTGGGAGGCAAGTGTGGATCTTAGCTATTTAGAGCTGGGAGGGGGATGAAATATTGTCTTATATCCCAACTCCACAGTGGTGGGCACTGAGGCCAGGATGTGTGGGAACTTGCTCAGGATTAGCAGGTGAGGAGCAGTGGGGTTGGTGGTACAACCAACTAGGCCTCAGCTCATCCACCTCCCTGTTGCCCCAGGACCCAGTGCCTGGATGAGTGACTGCAGGATGGGAGCAAGACAAATCCCATTCATTAAAAAGTCTTCGTTTCTGTTCTTTTACTCATTTGTTCCACTTTTGATCGGTAGTTTTTACCCTGTTTCATTGACCTGAAGTGCAAATTTCAGATGGCATTTTGGAGTTGGGGTACAAAGGATTGAAATAGGATTTTCCAATAAGAAACATGTACAGTCATTGCTTGGTCATGGGTTGCCTCTACTCCTGTGGCTTCCTCCTCCTTCCCCTTTTGTTACGTGGGTGGAGAGTGTTTGAATGACTTTTTGTTCTATGAAAATGTTTGCATGAACAATGCTTACCTCTTAGGGCTCCTCATACTCACGCTCTTTTCTTCTGAGCATCACCCCTGCCGCATTAGGTACTGCCGCCCCTGACCATGGTGAAGGGCATAGGGGACACAGGCACATCTCAAGCTGACCCATTTGTTCCCTCTTGGAAATCTGCAACTGGGACACAAGCGTTCTCCTTAGCTAGATCTGGAGGGTCATGGGAACTAGGGCAGTGGGTTCCAGCTCGTCGCTGCTGAGAGCACATCTTCTGGGGCTGGTCTGCCAGGGCTCACTCGCCAGCTTCACCGCTCCCAGCTGTACAACCTGAGGCATGTCCTCTCTCTGCCCCAGTTTCCACAGGTTAAAAACAGATATAATAATAAATAATAATAGTAAAAGAAATAATAAATGAATAATATAGATGAATGAATGAAAAATAAATGACAAAAATAATTTGTGTTAAATAAGTTATGTATTATGTGGCTAGTAGGTATTCAAAGGCTGCTATGATTATTGTTAATACTATGAGTAGTAGTATTTGTAGCACCATCATTATGGTGCCTTTAGTATAGTGTGTGAGGAAAGACAGCAAAGGAAGTGGGGTTGTAGAGAAAAACAGGGAATACTCAGATATCAAGAGAGAAACATGGTCAAAATCTCTGTTACCAAGTAAGAGAGAAATATATATAAATATGGAGAGAATAAGAGTTTGGAGTTTGACGCCTCTCCAGCCCACATTTCTATTATCTCTTGAGGCCTAAATATACGTCTCCCCGTGGGTCCTCTGAGCTCCTTCTGTAATAAAACTTCTCCCCTGAGTTTCTTTGAATGAGGGTTTGTTCTACGTGACCAGAGGCGTTCCAAGGAAGAACCAAGTGAAATCATGCGGGGATGAAAACTGCCAGCCAGCCATCTCCTCCCTGCACCTCTTGCTTCTCAAGGGCAGTGTCCTGGCTTAGCTCATTCTCCATGCTCAGGCTGCTCTCTGCCAAGCCCCATTTTGGGTAATTTTATTTAAATCAGCAAGGCCTGATCTCAGGGCAGCAAGTGCGGCCCTGGCCATTGTGGTGAGTCCTGTGAGCTGTAAGATGTGGCCACAGGGCACTGCTTACCTCCTGGAAAGCAATACTAGCTCCATCAGAGAAAGTGTGTCTTGTTCAAGGTTGTATCCCCATCCCCTAGCAGAGTACTTGGCACACTGGAGGGCTCCAGGAATACTGGCTGTGGAATGAATAAAGAAGTGCTGTGGCCTGATGGCCAAGCAGTAAAGACACAGGAAGTCAGAGAAGGAAGCTGCAGCCCTGGGGCTGGGGTAGGGGGTGGGAACCACTCGTTCCATGTTTGCGTGTTAATATCTCTGATGGGGGTGTCTTGTGGAACAACTTTTGGAATGTGAATGTGGTCGCTCCATATCCCCATCCCTAGACCTCCTTTATTCTCTCAGTCAATTGCTATTTCAAAAATGTCCCCAAAAAATCAAAATGGAAAAATCAAGACTTGCACATAAATAAATTTACTTTAGATTTTATCATTCATTTTAAAATTAATTAAATGGATTTCATAGTGGGTTGGGGTTTTACAATTATCTTTATAGTGCACAGGGTGCCTCTAAGCTTTTAACGAATGGAGATTCATTTCTCCTCACCTTTGCTTCCTGCTGAAGAGGAAGGACAGGTGTGAAGAAAATCTTGACCTAGACATTAGCCTTCATCTTCCTAGACTTGCCTGAGGGGTGCTATTTCAGACATTGAGCCACGAGTACTGCACAGGCCCCAGGAAAGGGGGATAGAGGTGACTCTCGTCAGAAGGGGGCTGGCTGTGAATAACCGGTCCTGTGAGTTCTCACTGAATACCAGCCTTGTTATCCCAGATGTGGTTTCTAAGGATTTGGAAGGAGTTTTATTTTTTTCCAGAAACACATTGATCCCCGCGCTGGACTTCTAAACATGATCTCATTTGAACACTGTAAGGGCGCCTCCCAGGCCGGCGTGGAGGGGTCATTGCGGCAAAGCCCATTCCCATAATTGAATATAATCCCACTGATACTTTGCATCTCTTCTGGTCAGGAAAATGGAGGCAATTTTCAGCACTTGCCTTCGTCTCATTACTTAGCAAGTACATGCACGTAGGCAAAGAGGGGAAAAAATGGAGCAGAGATTTCTGTAACGTGGCCCCTGGCCTCTGGAGTCTCTCTCCACCAGCCTGTGCACAGCGATCACGTCATGCACCCGACACAGATGTGTAGATAGAGAGAGAGAGGCGTAGGGGAAGGACACGGGCCCGTTCAGAGCCCATTCCAGGCATGAAGAATGAGAGTGGCCCAGCGCCTGTCCCCACCTCTGGTGACATGCTTCACGGGGACACAGCCAGTCCCAGCCGCCTCCTTTTTCCCTTTAACTGAAACTTCCCTCCTTGAAGGTTTCACTTCAGACACTGCTTTCCCTAAACCTCTCCTTGCCTAGAATCATGCTAATGTTGACAGTTCTCCCCCCTCCCCCAGCCCCTTTGTTACATCCCGCAACCAGGAGAGAGTGTGAGGTGAGCTTGTCGGAGGAGATGAAAGATGGCAAGCAATGGGTGTTTGGGGACCCGTTCTTTGGTGACATGGACTCCGCAGTCCTTTTTTCACCCCCGTCCTCGCTCCCTCTCTCGCCTTCTCCCTCTGCCTCGCTCCCCCTGCTCTCCCTCTCATTCTCTCTGAAATGGTGTGTGCCTCCCGTAATTTACATAATACTCTTCTGACACCTTTACTTTAGTCATCAATCACGGTACCTTCTCTCAGTCTATCTTTTGTCTGAGCATGTCTCTTCTTTATCAGGCCATGCACAAAAGATTAATTTCACAGTTTTTCTCTCTTCTTTCTTTCCTTGCAAGATACAAAGCTCATGAAATGACAGAAGCAAGATAATGAAAACAACAATGCAAGCAATTTTTTTTGTTCTTGCAGGTTGGATCTCAAGATACTTTTTCTACCTCATTGTGTGCCATCTGTCTTAGAAAAAGTCTGCTCTGTATTTTTTTAATACCTTTCTGATTCTGCTCAGTAGACTACCTGGGGTGGGGGTGGGGATATTACATATTTAAATCAGGTCAGAGGCTTTGGTTTTGAAAATCTTTGTAACAATTAAAGCAAGGAGCCCATCTCTAATGGAGGCATGGACTACTGCACAATGCCCACGCCCCAATTAATATTAATGAGCTCTTATGCATAGCCAATTTATGACATTTGATTGACTCACCCAACCACCCTTCAACCTGTCTTATAAAGTGAAATATATGGCAAAGAAGGCCTTATTTGCATATGCATATGTTCTTAATATTAATTAGGCTAATGGATCTAAGGACTTGGAGACAATTTGGGCACTGGCAAAGGGGGAAAAATGTGCCACCCACAAAACAGAAAAGTGTTCCATGTCCTGTCCCTGCACTTGAACAAAAGAAGTCGAACTGGAAGAAAAAAATAACTTGCGCCAGTATTTCCTCTTTTCCTTTTATTTCACAGGAATCATAGTTTTATAAAAGCAAAATATTTACCATGGGCATTAATATTATTTATCTTCTTTCTTCCATATAAATTGGAAAAGGCTAAATCGATTATGGAAAAATATAAAATAAAAGCCTAGTTCAACTGTATGTCGGTGGCCACAGGTCAGGTCGCTCCGTCAGCCGGGGGATGCTGAGGCTTTAGGAGGATGCAGTGTCTCACAGGGACGCATGTGGGATACAGGACAAGGGGCTCTGTCAGAGGAAGTGTTCCCAAGGACATCTGCTTTAGCAGGGTCACTGATGGAGTCTATTTCCACAGTGGAGTGGCTGGGAATTCTGCTTTGATGTCGCCTAATTAAGCCTGGAGAAGAGAGTCAAATTACATGGGTTTTGTTGTTGGACTTGGGGGCAACACATACTCTGATCTCTTTCCTTTCAAACCATCCTTTAAAGCCAAACTGTGATGATCTTTGACTTCGATGATATAAGGAAAAACATTTCTGTATTAGCTCACCCTTTATATGCTAAAGGACATTAAAACCAGGTAACCATCAGGCCTTAGGTAGCTTTAAGGTGAGTAATGACCATCATAAATAATAACAGTGCCTGTTACTTGAGTGCTTATTCTATACCAAATATTATGGAAAGAATTTTCCATTTTCTGTCTTATGTCAGCTCTGTAAAGTCTAGATTTAGATCCCCATTCCAGAAATGCCTACTCCGGTGAATTGGACCTCAGGGAGATTATGGGACATGCCCACGATCACACGACCAGAAAGGGTGAGGCCAGTATTCAGACACGGGTGGATGATAACTCACGTGTGATTTTTTCCCTTGGCCTTTTAAGGTCAGGATCACTCAGGGATATTGTAGAGTGGAAGTAAATCAGCCTTGCATCAATCAAAACAGCAACAAGTGCTATAGGAAGAGGGACATGCTGTGCTTCCTTTTAAGATAGCCATTGGCTGGGCTTACTCCAAGATGTTCAAGTAAATAGTTACATTCAACAGTAGAAATAATGATTTGTTGCCACACAGATAAAAGAAAGTGAGATATGGAAGGACATTTGATTAATGGGCAGGTGAATAAAGTGCTTTAGAACAACATGATATTTATTTGTATTTAGCTTTCATGAAAACTCTTATGGAATAAATTATTTTTTGACAAAAATCTTTCAGAGTTTGCTAAAATGGTCACACACACACACACACACACACACACACACACACACACACACACACACACACACACACACAGAAAGAAGAGTGGGACACCTAGGTGGGGACTGGATGAGGCTTGTGCTGGGGGAATCAAAGGTGGTAACATTAGAGACCGGAAGTGGAGGCCTCCAGAGCCAGGAATGGACCATGGGTTCTTCTATGTCAAGTCCCTACCCCTTCTCTGAAACCTGGTGGCTGGATGTTAGAATCCCAGGTGGATTTTACCTTCTGATAAAATTTGTAGTGAGTATTATGAGCTGCCACACCCCTCAACTAGCTCTCTAATCCAGATCGGTAGGTCTCAGGGGAACATGCATTTGGGAAGAGGGGGGTGGGAGGAGCAGCGAATAGTGAAGAGACATTTGAGAGGAGAGGAGAGGAGACCCCTTCTTCCCAGAGGTCCCCGGCTTGAGTTCAGCACTTACAGGACTGGTGGGGACCAATATGACAAGTCCTTTTCTCTGATAACCATTTATTCTGCCCAAACTTGTTACTTTCTTTTTTTCATTATCTCTGCTGCTGAGAATGCTTTGACTGCATTGTAATGATGTGACAGGTAGTAAAAGCCTGTGTATGAAGAAATCATGGAGCTGATATGCTTTATTCTCTCCTCACATTAAAAAGATGTTCATTAAACAAGGGCTTGTTTGCAGAGAGACTGTAGGAGAAGGAAGCAGAGGGGGGAGAGGACTGAAGGCAGGCTGCTAGTTTATCTCATCTACATGTAGCTCAGCAAGAGCCAGCCTAGCAGGGTGGTTAAGTGTATGGGCTCTGGGTCCAAGTGCCTAGAATTATGTCCCTTAGGAGCTCTACACCTCTATGTCCTGGCTGCCCTTGGGCATATTACTCAACCTCCCTGTACCTCAGTTTCTCCTTCTGTAAAAGAGGTGCAGCAGAGCACCTATCTTATACTAGTATTGGATCATTGTGAAACATAAATAAATATACAGTGCTTGGCACATAGTAAGTGCTCAATATGTTATCATTATTATTACTATCCCCTGGTTTATCCACCCAGTTGATACACTAAACTGCCTACCTTTCCCACGAAGCAATCTTGGAATTTACTCAAGAATATTTTCTTTCAATAAATATGTATTGCCAATGCCATTTATTCATTGCTGGGAATAAGCAGGATAGTGTGACTGCTGCCCTCATAGAGCTTGAGGTCTAACTAAGCAGAAAGGTATTTAACAGCTAAATACAATAGAGTATGATGAGTGTTAAGAGTGAGGATTTGTGTGAGTCATGGGAGGGGGCAGGACAGAAACTGCCTGAGTCCAGGGTCAGGGAAGATCCCAGAGGACAGGTCAGAGACAGCCACTGGAAGGAGGTCAAGGAGGAGGGGGATGGGCACGTGGCAAGGGCAGCATTCATAAACTCCCAGAAGTGGGAAGGGGCAGAAATAGGGTCAAGAACTAAGAAAGGCCAGAGTGCATAGACCTGAAGAACTACATGAAAGAAAATGGCAGAGGGAAGACAGGATGTGGCAGGAGGAGCCAGCCATATGAGGTGTGATCAGCCACTCAAGGAAGTGGGATTTCTGCCATGAGTTATGGGAAATCACTGGTGGGTTTAAAGCAGGACAGTTAGATGTGATGAGATGTACATTGTGAAAAGATTGCTAGACTGGAAGGGTGAGAGGCAGAGGGAGCGGGGTGGGGAGCCAGCTGCTACGATGGTGATTAAGGAGAGGAGCAGGGGGTGAGCAAGCTCCAAGGGTAAGTTATCTTCCAGGATCCACTGACCAAACAGTTATCCCTTGAACAATTGCTAATGCCCATTTCAAACCAGCCCAGCGATGGCAGGTCAAGTGCTCCAGTGTAAGAGGAACCTTTCTGAAATTCAAAACCCTTCTGTGAGCTCCAGGAGCCAGCTCAAAAGCATCTTTACTGAGACCCCCCGTTCTAGGTTCCTGCCCCCACCTGCCAAAAGGAAAATGTGTCAGGAGCAATTTAGGAGAAAGCACGCCATGATTTCTCTCCCTCACCTTCTGTCTCCTTGACAGAGATACCTGTGGATTCCTTTGTAGTAGGAGGAAGCATGTGGTAGAAATGCCAACCATTTCTTCTCCCAGCTGTGCCAATGTCAGGGCTAGACACATAGTAGGTGCTCACTCAGTGCACATGGACTCACTCGTCCCAGTGATCACCATTTTCTTTCTTTTTAAAATATTTTTATTGATTTTTAGAAAGAGAGGAATGGAGAGAGAGAGAGAAACTTCAATCTAAGAGAGAAACATCAATCAGCTGTCTTCTGCATGCCTCCTACTGGGGATCAAACCCCCAACCAGGCATTGATCACCATTTTTTCTCCCCTGAAAAGGAACCGGGATCTAGGGACAGTGATGCTTATGTGATTGCCAAATCCTCCTCCATCTGCTCAGCATTTACCAACGTAGTAGTGGTCCAGCTTCCGTGGAGGAGTGGACGTTGCAAGAGGAAGTCAGGGCTGCCTTACCAGGACCCTCGGCAGCAATCAGAGGATGTTTGATCCCAAGTCTATCATTCAGCTCAACTGCCTGTCAGGCCCATAGGGTTCCCAGGCCTTCAGGCTGCCATTTGGGCCAACATTTGGGAAGCAGGATGCTTATGGAATCCATTCTAATTTTGGCAGCCAGAACAAAGAACCAGGCTGGAATGGAGCAAAGAGGTATAAATGTAGCCCAGAGCAGAGTGTCTCATGGCTGACCCTTCTGTGGCAAGGGTGGGGTGTTTGGAGGGGGGAAGGGTATGTAGAAGGAGACCATTTACACTTCCACAAGAAGCCCACAGAGAGGGGGAGCCAAATTGCAAATGAGGTCTCAGACAGCTGCCTCCCAGAGATGAGCAAGCCCAGTTTCTGTGTGTTCATCTGCAGGTCAAGGGGTTTTAGCGCTGCACTGTGCAGTTATGCTACTCAGGAGCTGAGATGGGCATGCTGTATGGCTACGGGATCCTGCACAATCCCCTCGGGCCCTGCTTCTAGGATGTGCCATTTCCTGGGAGGGCTAAATCAAACTTGGCTACTAGTGGTCCCTCTAACCCTGCCTCCTCAGGAATGTGGGCATTTACAGGCAAAGCTCATCCGTGCACCCTCATCCCAGCCCCTACCCCACATGCACACACACACACACACACACACACACACTCTGTTCTGCTTGAAAACACTCTAAAATATTCTCCGTCCTTCATATATAGGGGTGGGGGGGAGGGGGGAACCCTTTAGGCGTTAGATACTGCAGTAATTACTATATAATGGAGTAAATACTATACTATAATAATTAACTTGTAAACCTTGAAATAACATTTACTGTAATTTAGACCAAATATGAACTGTGAGTAATGAAGCTCGATCCAACGTGAAATCATTTGCAGGCGCTTTAAACATATGCCTGGGAAGAGAAAGCAGCAGTTTCCCGTCGTTATCGAAATGGGCCCAGCCGAGGCCCTCACACGCGGGAAGGGCATGCAGCTGCCATTATTTTGAAATATCTTGTTAGCATTTTTATTTCTTTTTTCATAAATCGCTTTCCTCTCGCCTCTTCCTACACCGTCCTTTCAGGCTGTCAGAAGTAGCCCTGGGTTTGGTTTGGTTTCGAATTTAGTTTTTACTCACATGATTGTAAATGCTCTTTGCAAAAGTGACATTGAAAGCCTGGGCAGGAGTCTGGCAATTGGGCAGAGGGCAAGGGGGTTCTTGGGTTGCCTACATCAGCAGCAAACTGCGGATGCTTCTGGAAAGCCTATCAAGGAGACAAAGCTACTGTTGACCACAGTGGTGCCAGGGGCCTGAGATGCCTAGAAAGTAACAAAGCCTTTTGTGTACACAACAGGTCCCGCCTTGGCTTCCAAATCCCTGCCACATAGGCTGGCTCAACTCTGACCAACTCCTGGTGGGCAGGGGTGCAGAGGGCCCATTTGTCTCCCTCCCCCTCCCCCCTCTATAGCCCACCCTACCTTACTTACACATTAAAGGTAAGGAAGGAACTTGCATTAGGTTGAACCAAATGAAATTGCTTATTTTCTAGGTCAAAGCAATGTAATATCGGCAACGCCATCTGGTTCAACCTAATACAAAATGCACGGTGTGAGCCTCCTGGCATCAGACCCATGTGCAGTTAGGCTTCAGATTCGGTCAGTAAGGGGCCTCTGTTGGTCTCATGTTGCCCAGCTCCCAGCCTTCCTTCTCAGTCACACTTTGGAAGGCATCATCTGTCCTTCACATACCTTCCTACTATTTCCCTGGGGTCAGGCGAAACCACTTGTGTTCTATTTTAGCATCTCCAGCCCTGGTACCTTGTGCTTTCAGCTCCCCTCTCTCCCAGAACGATCTTTTGGCTGGCTTGCATTCTCTCTATCCTTTTAAAGAGACAATTAAACTCTAACTTTTCTCTAATGCCTTTCTTAAAGAAAGAATATTTGAGTTGAGAGTAATAATAGCTGACATTCATTGAGCCCTTACAATGTGACATCGAGCATTGACTGGGGGCATCACATGGATTATTCTGTCTGATCTTCACACAACCCGTAGGAAACAGGTACTCTTCCTCACACTATTTTGGAGACAAGAAGACTGACATGTACACTGAGGTTTGGTAATGTGTCCAAGATCACACGACTAGTCTGTCAAAGGATTTCTCTTTGGCAGTCATGGCCTGGAGCTGACAACTATATCCTTGCAAAGGACAGCCCAGTCCAAGGGTCATGAAAACCATTGCCAGATACTTCAAGGATTGAATGGATGAAAGGGATACGATGTTTGCACACATTGCAGAGATGCAGGACTACTGTGAGGTGTCAAGTTATCACAATATCCACGTATTTCCAAGTCTTTGAAAATGGGCTGCCTATCTATTGAAAATGAAATGGGTTGCCCAGCAAGGGGGAGTGAGATGCCTATCGCTGCAGAGATCCAAGTAAAGACTGTGGATATGGAATTCACAGGCAGGTGACCTCCTCGGCAGAACAGCTGGTGGCTAAGAGTATGGGCTCCCCAGTGAACTGGGTGGGTTCGGAATCCCAACTCCACATTGGCAGCCTGCTCCTCACATTTATTTTCTCATCACACACTCCTCACATGGACTCACTCCCCCATACACCTACATCTAGTTTCTTGAATTCATAGATACTACTTGTACTTCTCAAACCTCGATGAAGATATGAATAATTTAAACCTGGGACTGTGTTAAAATGCAGATTCTGATTCAGTGGGCCTGGGGTGTGACCAGAGAATCTGCATTTTAACACATTGCTGGGTGATGCTGAGAGGCTCTGGCACAAGGCCACACTCTGAGTGGCAAGGTCTTACATCGTATGCCCAACCTCATCTTCAAAGGGCTGTAATATTAATTAACTATCTTCCCTATAAGGTTTTAGGTAAATAATAATGCTTGATTGATTGCTTAGATATACTCTCCAATCCAAGAAGGCCAAGTTTTGATGATAAGAAAAATGATTCTGTAAGTGCCCACTCCCAATAGGGTCCCCACCCCCGTATCACTTTTTGCCTTCCTGCCAACTAATGTATTGTTGAAAATTCCATGCGATTTCCTTCCTTGACTCTTTTCCGAAAATTGCTCTGACATCTCTCGTAGTGTTTGCCAGCAGAGATTTTAATTGGGACATGGATAAGGTTTTTGAACAAGTGGCAAACAGTGGGAATTTAGATCAGTTAGGCCAGCAGTTTCAACCATGGTCATCTCTGCAGACATCAATTATTTCAGGGGAAAACACGCATTCGGATCTGTCCAATTGTTCCAATGCATCTTATCAGTCTTTGTTTTCACATACCTCACCTACGTATAAGATCGTTCTTCACCATATGTATTTAGAGCCAGCGGCCACTGTGCTCTCACTTCCTGTGGGACCTGAAAGCGTTAATGCACTTCTCATTGTCTACCGCAAGTTGTTGGCATCACAGATGGGTTTTTGCTCAGCGCTGGATCCCAGAGACTTCTGTGTGTGCATCCTGATATTAACACAATGGATTGAAATCATATTTATTGTTTTCTTCCTCAGAGATGGAGGAGTTGAATGCTTTTAAGCAGTTTTTCAAGAAACAAAAGGCTACATTTTTGAAATGCCAGCTATTACCAGTTCACAGTTCAGACTCTAGGAAGACTCGTTAGCACTTGCACGGATCCCTCCCTCCCTGGAAACAGTGCAGGATTACACTGAGATCTGACCGTTGAAACAGACTCAAAGTCAATGTGCATAATTACTTCCCACAACAGTGGTTAATGTGCCCTGAAATATTCCTAGCTCCCCCTGGCCTGGGGCTTGATGGTGGATATTCAGATTTTCTTGATAAATGTCTTGGATGTTTTGCTCACACCATTTCCCAAAATGCTTCTGGATTATAAGGCATGTGCTTTCCCTTGCTATCTAGCTGTTCACTGGATGGAGGAAAGAAAGCCTTAGAAAGCTGTCACATACAGCTGTGATGGGGAATAAATAAGGTCCTAGAGTATTAGAGCTAAAAAGGGTGATGGAAATCATCTCCCTCTAGTTCAACCCGCTCATTTTATAAATGAGGAAATGGAGGCCCAGAGAGGTAGAGTGACTTGCCCAGGGTCACACAGCTAATTAGTGGCTGAGTCAAGATGAAAACCCAATTGTCCCTAATCAGGGGCTCGTGCTGTTTTTGTATCAAAGTGGACAGTTTCTATTGTTGCCTTGAGAAGGGCTGATTTCTTGTCTGGAGTCGCTGGAAAGCCTGGTTCTGCTTGCATTACCCCAGGCCACACACAGAGGATTCTCAAATCCTCGGCCCCAGGGAGGGTATTTTCCACATCTGTCCCTCTTTGGCAGTGTTGCCCTCTTCTGTCCTAAGCTTAGGGCTCCCCCCTTTCCACTGAGGCCTTCAGCGCGGCCATTGCCCCCAGCTGCTCTCCTTACTCTGAGCTTTATGTCCTATAGTTAGGTTGGCTTTTGTTCCTTCTATGTCAGGACTTCTCCCTTCTCTGTCTCATTCCTTTAGGTCATGCTCTCTATGGTGACACTGGAGACAGTGAATGATGTGTTGTCACCCACCCGAATAATGTACTTGCCCTTGAGTGGCACCTCCGGCAATAATCCAGGAGTGACCTTGGATCAGGGCTTGGTGCACTGGGGGGCAGAGGTGGGCAGGAGTGAGGATGGAGGGTGATGCCATGTTCATAAAACATCCTGACATGTCCCTCTGTGTGCAGGCCAACCCTGCCCGACCACATCACTACAGTGTTCATCCAAGGAGTGTTAGCCTCCTCGATGCATCAGGCACCAGGAGGACCCCTGTAGAAAAGACGTGGTTCTTGCCATTCAGAACACACAGAAAGGAAAAAAGAACGCACAGAGGAACAGGGCGACATGAAAAGACACCAAGTAACTGTCCGGCAGAGAGTTGTGTGACCACAGGGGAGAGAGTCGGGGCAAACTTTGCAAGAAGGTGGTGGTTGGGTGACAGTGAGGGTCTTGTTGGTCTATCTGTTGGGCTGGGAATGCTGAGGAAGGTTCAGGTACCAAGGGAAGGGGTAAGGTGTTGCAGGGATGAAACAGCTTGGACAGCCAAGAGGCAGGGAGGCACATGACTGCTTGGTGGGGACAGGATGATAGCCAGGGTTCTTGGCTCAGAGTGACTCTTGCCAGTGTATTGACACAATGTGTTGGCAAACCAGGCCTTACTCTGCAGTGGCCTAAAGGCAAGCCCACATCTCCTGGTCCTGGAGACATAGCCTCCTCACACCTTAGCTCCCTGCAGGCCTGCACTTGAACTTTGCTCAGACCTCATGCTTTCCGCTGTCCTCACAGGCGGCCCCTCTCTTGCATCTGCCCAAATGCTCCTGTCCCTTCTGCATCTCTAGCCTGGACTCTTCCTTTAAGTGCCCACATTCCTCCCCCTTCCTTCGTGAAACCTTCTCTAAACATTTTATAATGAGTGAGAGACTCATACCATCAACACAGGTCTGCCAAAAAACAACAACACAAAGTCATGATTTTCTTTACATCAAATACAATCTGACTCTAAGCCCTGGTCTGCCCAGAATGATGATAAATTCAGTCTCCGTGGTTGTCAGGGCTTCCTCCTCCTTCTGGAGAGTTACAGTCCAACATGCTTATTTCAGATCTCCTCTCTCCACGTCCATGTCCTCCGTGAAGTGGGTGACTGCCACTATTAGGCTTTGCAGAGTGTGCAGGACCTCGGCTCAGGGTCCCAGTGCCCAGGGTCTAGCCTTCTTTGGGAGACGGCACAGCTGGTCCTCTGAGCCTGGAAATGGGGTCTCTGCCTTCCCAGGACCTGCTAGCATCTTCCTTGTCTCTGCCTTGCTGTCTTTCTTCCCTCTAGCTCCCCCCAAACTACCCATCCCTCGGGACCCAAGGGCTCTGGCATAACCTCGTTGGTGAACTTTAGGCTTTCAATGATGACAACTTGCTACACAAACCTTCTGGCTTTGCTCTTAGGAGAGGTAGGATTTCTGCAAGAGGGAGAACACACAGGGAATGAAACTCGAGCTCAAACTAGTGTGTCAATATGGTATCGGAGTCACAATCTATTCATCCTGTGAATCCTAGATTCGGATGGGTGTACCTGCCTACACTAACTCTCCCTGACCTAGTTTCATTATCTATAAAATAGCAACAATATTAATAATGACTTCCTAGGGTGTTACAAGAATTAAACGGCATAATACCTGCAAGTTACATAGATCAGTACCTGGATCATAGTTAAGCTCTTAAAAACTGTGAGCTGCTTCATTAGTTATTATCCGTTTGAGCATTAACATGCCGCAGAGGACTGTTAATGATTTTATTATGAATGGCAGTCAGTGTGCACATGTGATATAACCCCCTCGCCCATTGCAATGCTCAATGCATTCCTGGTGATTCTGACTTGACAGAAGGAGCAAGCTTTGTCCCGTGGGTCCCAGAGGAGAGTGCGCCCTGAATAACTATTCCAACTATTGCTCACCATATGTCCACAACCAAAGAAAAAATAATAATTTCGGAGGGCAGGAAATGAGCCCACATGTGCACGTCTGCAGAGAGTCGCCTGCTGAAATCGACATGTAAGACATATTTACCGCCGAGGCAAATGCCTTCATGTGTTTGTAAGTGGCTAATTCTGAACACCCAAAAGGAAAGAAGAGAGAAGCCGAATTCCAATGGCATCATGTGTTTGTTATTTGGGGGCAAGGTCCTGGGGAAGGAGAGCTTCCCTTCTGCCTGGAGCACTCTAAGGGGGAGAAATGAAGTATTTAAAGGTATTTTAATGATCATGAAAGGCACTGGCTTAATAGGGCAGGAAACTACGTTTCTCTTTAGTCCCTGAAGGAAAATAACAGGGCTGGAGCTTGTCCTTCCCTGTGGAGTCATAAACTGGACTGCAAAGAGGCAGCCCCTGGAGACAGCCTCTCGGGATTTCTGCGGCCCCTTAACTGTGGGTCTGTCTGCTTAGGTTTCCGACGTGCTGATTAATTACTGGTCACAGCACTGAACTTAGGTAGCAGCAACCTGCGTGGGGTTCTGGGAGAAGCCATTGCCTATGGCATGCAGGGTTAGGGACCTTCCTGAACAAGCCGGCCTACGTTTTCTTCTGGCTTGCCAGGCCTCCTTCGTTGGGTCCCCCATGTACCGAGACATCTTTGTCTTCTATTCTTTTCCTGCTCAAACACGGCAGTGTCTCCGGCCAGTCCCTGCTTTCACCATCAGCATCACATGACTCCTCATTATTCGCAATAGCTATATTCTATAAAGTCACCTGAAATATTGAATTAGCGGAGACTGAGCCATTGCTCCTAGGGGAACTACCGGGTTAGGTTCCTGCAAGCCTCTGGTCCTAATATTTTCATTAACTAATGAATATGTAATCTGGTTATGTCTGTTTTTGTTTAAAGACGCCAGCCTACTAAGCACTCGGTGGGGGGGTAATCAACGATCCCTGGCTCAATGGAAGAGAGCCTTGGGCGGGCAGGCCCTACTGCAGACAAATGCTCCCATGAGAGGCCATGGCTGTTAAACACAGTCACATGTATAGCCTTCTGGTCTTCTGCTAAATGTCCTCCTGATTATATTTCAAATCCTGGTTTCTCTATACATGTGACTGCGTTTTAACAGCCATGGCCTCTCATGGCAGCATTGATCTCCAGTAGGGCCTGCCGCCCAAGGCTCTCTCCCATTGAGCCGGGGATCGTTGATTAACCCCTGAGTGCTTAGTGCATCTTCTCCGCTCCAGCTGTGGCCCTGAACTCGCAGCCCAGAAGCTCTCGTCCCTGGAACTCTGGGTGGTACAGGTTTTGCCTCCACTGAATCCATTCCCTCAGACCCCAGTTTGATCATCTGACCCTCGAATCTGTCCTCGGCTTTGCTTGAGGTCTCTGTTGCCACCCACTCTCACTTGTGTCCTGAAGCCTCCTGAGCAAACCCTGTGCATCAATGACCCCGGACTCTTCCTTTGGACGTCTCCCCCTCTGGGATGGAATTATTTTTAAAAAGTGCTAAGCGTGTATTTTTCATCTCCCGAGTTCCTTTCATCTCCAGAATCACTTGACTCTTCATAAAACACGAGTTGGAACTGATGGGGCCCTCCAGCCGGCATGTTAAGGACACGTGTTGCAGACCTCATGTGGAGGTCATCAGCAGGCTAGGAGCCTGGCTAGCATCAGCCTGCATGCCTGACAGCTCCACCAGCGGCTGTTCCACAGAAGGCATTAGGAGAGAGGAAGAGAGTCCAAACAGTAAACTTCCCAATGAGATGACATCACTGGGGAGGCTACACTGGGCGCATGGACGACAGGGCATCTCAGAGAAACCAGGACTGGAAATATAATCAGCAGGACCTTCAGCAGAAGACCAGGAGGCTATACATGTGACTGTGTTTAACAGCCATCGCCTCTCAGGGCAGCATTTATCTCCAGGTTCTTCAGAATTATCACACCGGAGTCCCGGTGGCTTCTCCAACAGGCACCTCTGCATTTCCCAAGTGAGTGCTTGCACTCTGGTATCTTGAGTTTGATTTCATTTGTGTTTTAGTTGCTTTCTCTCCAGCTGGCTTTTCCTCTATTTCCATTCATCGCAGCTCCATCTTACTTTTGAGTTCCCTCCCTTCCATTCCACTGTATCCTTCTGCTCCGTGCTGCCATGCACATGGGGATGCATATTTGGGATTAGAACCGAAAGCCTGTTATTCTCCAAATGTGTGAGGAATCCATTGCCTACAAATGGCCTTCGGTAGTGCTTTCTTTGGAGCCACATTTGTGAAAGCACATGGCCTGTTCTTAAGTTTGAGAAAAAAATACCAACTGGGAAAGTTTTGTTGTAACTCAGGAAGACACAGTCCGTGCAAGAATGACACCCTGTTTACAGGGCAGTCTGGAGGACAGTCTCATGATTATCCCTGGAGGAGGATTTTGGAGGGCAGAATTCCCAACCTTCGTTGAACAGAGAGATACATGGAAGTGCAAGACTATCAAGTGCCTTCTCAGATCCACATAGCAGAACAATGGCTGGGATCCAGGGCTCTTGACTCCAAGCCAGGCCTGACCAATCACAGCTGAGCCTGCATACATTGTTGTGCCACCACGACCAACTTCTTGCCTGGAAGAAGCTGCCTTTGCACTTGGCCAACCCAGACAACCAACCTGTTCTGTCCAGAGACCCTGACATATCCATCTTTGGGTATCTCATAGGCCCCATCATCCCATTTCGAGGAACATCCCCCTTCCCAGGGCCAGGGTATCCAGACAGATGCAGAAATCAAATTAGAGTTCAGTAAACGGAGCCTTAGCATGTGCATTGCCTTCTGGAAAATCGGCCTGTGCAGGGGCTAATGCGATTGGATTAGAGAGTGTGCATCTTCTTAAGGTGTATTATGGTAAATACAGTTCATGCTGCAGGAAACCTTTTATCTGGAAAAGTGCTTGCCTCATCCCATTTCCCGCAGCCTCTGTTTTCTTAATTTTGCACTGAAGGATCAATGTGCCCAGGGTACAACCATCTCCCCTCATCTCTCTCTTGCCTCATCTTCTCAAAGGCAATGAGGGCTCCCTCCTTCCCCGCAGGGGTGGTGGGAAGGGAGGGAGTACATATACTGATTTAGCCTGTCAGTTGTTTTGAGGACCTCAGCAATGATGGGTTCCTCTGCCCTGCCTTAAAAGCACGCACAGTGCAACTTGAAAATGACCACTGAGCTCATCGTCAGCTCTACAGCGCAGGTTCTGGGGCCTCTGCTTCCAGGCAGCCTCCTGGCGGAGCTGATCAGAGAGGCAGCTGAAAGCAAATCCCTCTCTTCTGGAAAGGTACTTGGTTGGTGGCGTTGGAGCTGTGCGGGAGAGTTTCATTTGTGGTATAAATGAGAAGCAGGCATTGCAAGTGACAGTTATAGCAAATCAGGGTACGGTGGATGGTTCCAACCTTTATTCACATTATGTGTCATAATAAACGTCTCTTTAGGAAAGACAGCATGTGCAGAGTCAGACGGAGTCGCCCGGGCTGCGGCTCCGCAAAGCAGGAGGAGGAATCAGCATTGTAAAGGCAGAGGGTGGCCAGAGCATGAGGTCCCACCTTTAGCTGGAGCCCTGGGATCTCCTCCCTCTGTCCTCCAGGAAACAGGGCGCATGGCCTAAGGCTGGTCCATTGTTTGTTAATGTCACAGCTAAGGAAGATCCAGTGGCTTATTGATTGCAACTTTGGGGCAGAGCTGTGAGAGGAAGATATTTACCAGCCTTGATCTGGCTTTTTGCATCTCCAGGGTGGGAATCTCAAGGCTTGCAGAGTCTATAGGCTATAGTCTCGTAGTGGCCAGCAGAAAAGCTGGTCACTTGCCTTATTTTAGCTTTGAGGAAGCCAAACACATGAGGTTCCATGACATACCTCAAGTTTCAGCTAAGTGACCAGCAAGGCCTGGCTTCTGAATCTTGGTCCTCTAAGAAGAAAAAGCTTGGCTTCCCAGGAGTAGAGGATGCACTCTATTTCAACATATACCTGATCGTCATCCCCAAAGATTCTATCTCTGATTCCATTTATTCATTCATACGCCAGCAGAACTTAGGGCCAAATATACCTGTATTCGTCCCTCTGGGTTTCCTTAACTCAGAAGAATTTGGTGATTGGAAAGGTCTGTCACTATCACAGACACAAATGGTCTAACATGTCATCGTCATAACGATCTGTATATTATATTTAAACTACATTTCTTCCTAGAACTTGACATTTCTTTGAGGGTTACTTGGCAGAGCTAAAGAAATAATCTTCGGGATTCTTTGAGGGGCTCAGTCATGTCCCCAGGACAGATGGAGACAGAAGAACTGTTTATTCTGAACCAGAGAAAGCACACCCTTAGAAATGGAACTCATTTTACTTTCTCCAGGAGTTAAATAG
This sequence comes from Myotis brandtii, assembly GCF_000412655.1. Classification (NCBI taxonomy): domain Eukaryota; kingdom Metazoa; phylum Chordata; class Mammalia; order Chiroptera; family Vespertilionidae; genus Myotis; species Myotis brandtii. Next base: position 6,781,072 of record NW_005371410.1, read on the forward strand.
CAGTAACTATGCGGTTGGTAATTACAAATGATATCAACAGGCCCAGAGGCGTTGATAACTGGTTAGCTAGGTTCTGTGCCTGCTCTGGAAGCCAGCATCCTGCCTTCAGCATTCCACCGGTTCAAGGAGGAATTCGAAAGTCCCAGGGAACAATTTCCATTGGGCTTGAATTCTAAGTTAAAGTTGAACACACAGGACTACCGCATTGTGTCCATTTCAGCCGTAGTGAAATGACCAGTGAACATGGGGGTGGAGTGTTCTGAAAGGGCAAGGCCAACACTAGGGGTGGGCACACTCTTCAGTAAAGGCTTCAGAGAGAGTGGCTCATGTGGTCTCTGTGGCAGCTACTCAACTTTGTTGTTGTGGGGAAAAAACAGTGGGCTGGATTTGGCCTTGGGGCCATAGTTTTCTGATCCCTGATTTCCTTTCAAAAGCAGTACCCCCTCCACCACTGCATGAGGATTCTGGTGTTTTTCCAGGTGAGTTTAAAGGGATGGGGAAGAAAACGCGGGACGGTTACAGTTCTAAAGAATAGCACTTTTGCTTTGTACAGTTACTTTTTCCTCTCACTATATTCGTTGTACATGTACTTACTAGTACACAAGCAGCCACAGATATCAACCCCTGATAAAACCCATGAGTGCAAACACAATCCACACACAGATATATCCAGACTTGCGCAACACCAGATGCGTGTTCTCAAACACATCTGGGTGCACATGAGCACATGCACATAAAAGCACTCAGTAATCCATCTGACTTGATTCCCACACTGGCTATTTCACCCAACTCTTGAAAATCATAACTCTGCTTAGAAAGTCCTCAGGTACCCAGACTCTTCACCTGGTTCGCTTTGTCACCTATTTCTTGCTACAAAGAAACCTGAATGGTGACCCCAGAAATAACAACATTCTGTATCAAAGGGGAAAACTTCTTCTCATTCCCACACCGTTCCTTTCCATCTCTCTCTCTTGCCTGCCGGCTGCCTTGAATAAAGGCCAGGAAGCAGCAGCTTTCCCACTTCACCTTCTGTGCACAGGGCTGAGGTCCGGGCGTGGAGAGCTGCAGAGAAAATTGGTTTTCAGGTTCTAGTACAAGGCTTTCTACTCCTGTGGGCCATCTACATTGTTTCCTTTTTCGGAGTGAAGGACTAGGACAAGCTGCAGAGTCAAGATGCTCATTCTGTTTCCAAACACATTTCACAGTTTACTTAGGGCAAGAAGCAGAGTTGCCCTGGGAGCCTGCCTGCTTTCTCTTCTGGGCTCTGCAGGTGGGGAGGAAGCACAGTGGGCAAGGTTGAGTGGTTTTTATTCCAGGATTCAGTCTCCTGGCCAATGCAGGAATGCAGAATTTAAAAGTCTGCAAGGACGTGGTTGGGCATGGCGATGTCCATGAAGAATGGAGTGTCCTGGAATTAAGGGCAGCCGGGTGGGGGGACAATAGTTCCCTAGCAGAGCTCTCTGTTGGGTGGGAAAGGAAGAGCCATCCTGGCACAGGTGGGCACATCAGCAGAGTCACCTGTGACTCCCAGGTTACTTTTGGGGATACTGGCAGAGGAGTGGCATGAACCAGCAAGGTCCTGCTGAAGATGTCAGTGGCAAAGTTTTGTGAGTTCAGAGTGAAGAGGTTTGGAATTCATCAGCAGGTGGTGAGGGCCCCTGTCCATCCAGGGTGAGAGATGGGGCTCAGTGAAATTGAGAGTAATTCTCTACTTATGAATCTCATCCTTGTAAAAAAATCTGCAACCTTCAACATCCACTTCTTCCTCAACATGCAACTAATTCTTAATACCTGCTATTGAAGAAAACTCCCAAAGTTAGTTGCATAGCTATGCATTTAAAAAACTAATTCTTAATACCTGCTATTGAAAACTCCCAAAGTTAGTTGCATAGCTATGCATTTAATGCATTGCCTTAGGCCACAGTTTGCTAAACTTGGTTAGGCTTTAGAAAGCCAATGTCCTGACACTGTATACCAAAGTATAAGGGAATTTTTCTATGTGCATATATGAGTTTGTGTGAGTGGCTGTGGGTGGCTTCATAGCTTTGATTCAGTTCTCTAGGAGATTTGTGATGTCTACATCACAAATTAAGAATTAGTTTCTGAAGCCAAAGGAGTCTTGCCCTAGTGGTTGAATTTCAGGTGCCATCTAGTCAATGTCCTGACACTGTATACCAAAGTATAAGGGAATTTTTCTATGTGCATATATGAGTTTGTGTGAGTGGCTGTGGGTGGCTTCATAGCTTTGATTCAGTTCTCTAGGAGATTTGTGATGTCTACATCACAAATTAAGAATTAGTTTCTGAAGCCAAAGGAGTCTTGCCCTAGTGGTTGAATTTCAGGTGCCATGGTAGATGGGTGCAGAAGGTGCTCCTGATCCAGGAGCTATGAGCTTGGTGCTCCTCACCGCCCTGCATAGACAGTCTCTGGTGTACAGGTAAGGTAGGATAGGCGATAGATTGCCCAAGTCACCAGGGGACATGCCAGTTTGTAGCAAAGAAAGGGCTGAACTAGATCCTTGGTCTGTGATGGCAAAGCTAAAACCAAATGCATGTTCCAACCATTTATGGACTCTCTTTACCACTTTGTAAGATAAGAAACACCAATGGCAGCTTGAGCTCTAAGCACCCTGCATGTGTTAACTCATGTAATCCTCACAACTGAATTATGAAGTCCCAAGTCAATTTCACTTTGCAGCTGAAGGAACCAATGCACAGGGAGCTAGGTAACTTGCTCAAGTTCATTCAACCAGGGGAAAAGTTCCCTCTCTCGTGGTTGGAAGGGCTGTTGGCACAGAAAGGGCTTTTTGCCCAGGTCCTGGGCAGCGTCTTTCTTTGTGGTGCCAGGCTGGGCAGGCACCCCGGCACGCACAGCAGCCCATTCTCACACGTGAATGTGCCTTTCAAGAGCACACAGCTCCTCTTTCTCTGACCTTCCCACCCGTGGCTGCTTCCCTGGTGGCGTGGCCCGCCAGGTCCCTGGTCCGAACAATCTAGCAGGAGCACACTCCGTGCTGCCTGCCAGCATCCCCGCCTGGACCTGCTGACTCCCGGTTTGCAGTTTCATACAAAAGCTAGAACCTGCTCAGGCTTAGCCAGAGGGAGGGCGGTGATTTCTCCCCTTCATATGATTGACTGTAGCCTGAGAGGACATCTTTCTGATACCGTCTCCATTTGTATTCGATTTTCCCCCTCTTTCAGAACCCGTAGGAGATGTCCATAAGTGGACGTTTGGGAGAATGTGCCTTAGGGGAAGTATGGCTGTGCTGGGGAGGTGTGTGAGATTGGCACGTTCCTTTACCTCTCTGAGCCTTGATTTCCATTTCTTTAAGTGGAAAAGTAAGAATAATAATAGTTACTCTCTTGATTGTTGGAAAGGTTAAAGGAGATCGTGCAGGTGAAACATGATTGGCGTAGACATGGCCAGAACAGTTCATGAGATGTTTTCGTCACTTAGTCCAAGGTTGTGGTGTGTTATTGAGGTACAGAGAATGAGAGGTCACTCTGGGCTGGAGCGCTAAGGGTGGGGATTTGTAGGTTTTGATATTGGCAGAGGTGAGGAAAGGATTCCAGAGTAGGGAAAAGCCCGAGGCTAAGGCACAGAGGTTTGGGGGAAAGTGTGAAGGGGAGGGAAGTTCCTGTAGCCACTGGGCTCATGAGGGCAGCAGACCAGGTGGTTGCAAGGAGCCTGGGTCACTGAATGGTTGTGTGGATCAGGGCCCCCTCTCCCCTTGCTGCCTATTAGACTTTATGTGGGTACAAAAGAAACATGTGCTCTGTCAAGTTACTAAGAGATTGGGATTGTTTGTTACAACAGTTAGCCTACCTGACGAATATAGGCTGGAATAGAGACGGACCACAAAAAGAATCAGGTTCACTGACTTAGGGAAGAAATAAGACACTCTGGCTTGTTTGGTAGAGGCTGAAGTGAAAATTAGTGAAAGGTGTTCTTTTGGGCAGATTCACATGACTTGATGACTAAGGTGTGTGTGTGTGTGTGTGTGTGTGTGTGTGTGTGTGTGTGTGTGTAAGAATGAAAAAGAAGAGAAATCCATTTTAAAATGCCTGTGATTTTCAAGTCCAGTTACTAAGAAAATGATAGCATGGACATGAATTAAGATATCAGAGGATGAAACAGGTCTGGGAAAAATGAAGGTGAACTTTATTTGTGGTGAATTTGTGGTGACAGTGCAAAAGGAAGTATCTAGGCAAGAATTTCTTAACCTTGTCACTATTAATATTTTGGGCCCGATGATTATTTGTTTTCGGGGTTGTCCTGTGTATTGCAGGGTGTTTAACAGCAGCCTTGACCTCTGTCTGCTAGGGACCCCCCTCCATCTCCTGCCAGTTATGCCACCTCACAATGTCATCATGTCCTAATGTCCGCAGACATTACCAGATATCCAGGGAAGCAGGTTAAAAAAAAATCTGTTCTTGTTGAGAACCGCTGGTCTCAAGGGAACTGGAGACGTGGGTGAGTCTGAAAGGCCTCGGTTCTGTGAAGAACCATATGCCATCAGGGCAATAGTAGTTCCGCAAGGCTCAGGTACTGGCTGATTGCCAGAGCTAGCTGCTCAGTCCAGGTCCCATTGGACAGTGTCTGCAGGATGTCAGGCCGCATTTTGGCGAACCCCCCTGTGCTCTGGATTCTGAGCATCAGAGAGGATAAAGTGGGAGGACACCTGGGCCCAGGCAATGGAGAGCCCTGGTGAGGACCAAACCTGCCTTTCCTCCCAACATCCCCAGGCTGGGGCAGTGTGGCCTCTCTCAAGCCCAGGAGAGGAGCAGGACCTCCGAGGCATGTGCGTTGCTTCAACATATCATCAGCTGAGCCTGGAACAAAGCTTTCCAAATGGCATGAGCAAATCTCCCAGACCGCAACTGGCCGCATGGTTTGGGAGGATTCCCTTTTCATTTCCTATGTTTTATGGATCTTTTTTTTTTTCCTGACGCTTTTCAAAGAGCATTTTTACAAGCTAGTATTCTATATTGCTCTGCCTGTACTCCGAGAAAAGATAAATATTTTCAATGTGTTTCCTGAGGCATATGCTCCCATTGAGAAAATGTATCCCTTATGGACATAGCTATTTTGACCTCATTAGCTGGGTAGATCAGAGGAACTTGGACAAAAAGGCCCCCTGCATGCCCAGAAAGCCTCCATTCGTTTCCAGGGGAGCTGGAGAGTTGGTACCACTGGGGACGCCCTTTTGTGTTTCCTGGAGGGCTGCAGCAGGGAGCTTAGGGGAGCCTAGGGAACAGCTTCATCAATGCAGAGGCCTAGGAGAGTGACCTTGCTTCTGGTTCCAAGCTAAGGGTCCTCCTTGGCAGGAGTTGTGAGGAGAGACTGGAGAATAGGCTCAGAATCCTACAGAGGCTCCAGGACCCGCCAGGGAAGCTCACACAGATGGCAAAGCCTCCAGCAGGGAACTATGGTTGCTTCCTCTCGAACAGCATGTGGAAGAAGGTTTCACTCAATGGAGGGTGACCAACTCCCTGACGGAGACTTTCCCAGTTTCAGCAGTGAAAGTGCTGCATTCCAGGAAACTCCTCTGCCCTGGCTCACCCAAGAGGGTTGGTTACCCAACGAGATGAATGGGCCCAGGCGGCAGCTGTTTGTGCCCTGAGGCAAGTGGGCAAAGCCTGCTGCTCCCTTCGGACATTCAGCCTTTGGGTCTTTCGGCCACCCTGAATTATATTTTGGATCTGGAGTCCCAGTTTGAGACTTGCTAGGTGGGTGACTTCAGATGCATCACATAAACTTTCTTCGTCTACGTTTTCTCATCTGTGACTTTATGTCGTTATACCTACCTCAATGGTTGTTGTGTGGATCAAATTAGATTATTGTATATAAAATACTTGTCATATAAAGTGTAGAGAATCAGAGAGAGTTATTATTTCTATCATTTATATTTGGTTCCCAGGATCCTTTATTAATAGGCAATAAGTCTAGAGAAGGGTGATCTTGTAAACCAACATTGGCTAATGAGCCAGGTCAGTGTCATTCCTCATCGTATTTGAATTACCAGCAGCCTTAATGCAGTTGATAACACCATCCTGGAAGCATTGTGGACCACTTTCTCTACTGGAAGTAGAAGGCTGCTTGATTTCTTCTTTTTTTCAGCCTCCTTTAATAGATCTTCCTGAAATTCCCAACCTGTACATGCTGGGGTCCCCCACGTTTTAGTCCTTGGAATTTCCTATTTCTGTCTATTCTCATTTTTAGATGATCTTAGTGGCTTTAAAGACCATCCTGACACTTAAATTTTTGAATTCACATCTTAATCCCCGACCTCCTCCCCTTTGAGTATTTGCATGCATGAGCAGGTGTAAGAGTTCCCTTTGTTTCACATCTTTGCCAAACCTTATATTGTCAGACTTGTGTGTTTCTCCCCTCCGATGAAAGTGAAATGGTACTGCATTATTTACTCCTTGTCCGTCATTCTATCACCTAACCCCATTTCCGGTCCTCGAAGGCATTCTCGCTCTCAAGCCTCCTTGCCATGAGACCGTATTATGGATTGATGTGTCTGAGTCTCTAGGATCCTTGAGGGCAACTTTGTAGTTTTTCCTTGAAACACAAAGGACTGAGGCAAGAAGAAGCCAGCTTCCTCTTGTCTAGAAGCCAGGACTGGAACCATTATGTTTCCTCCAATTCTGCCCAGGGACATTACCTATCTTGATTTATTTATCTTTTACTGTTGTTTCCTTTATCTTTTAAAAATTAAGGTGTGATGGTCAAATCAAGTATCTGACTTTTACACTCATACACAAGGATTCAGTCTAAATCATGTAACATTGCTAAAAGTTTTATCATCATCACTACTTTGCAGTTCTTGTGGAGATGCCTTTCTGTATCTTAACTTATTTATGGAACAAGGTGGGAATAAAAAGAATAAATAAATATCTGTTTATACTTGTGACCTATTTTTTGAATAATATTAGAAATTGTAAATATTGTTTCCTTGAGGGTGAATATAATGTTTGGAAATCACTAAGTGGTGACACATTAGTTTAAGTGGCTGTGTGACCTTGGACAAGTTAACCTCCCTGAGCTATTTTTTTTTACTGTTGTGCTAAATAAAGGGGTCATGTTTTCCAATTATCAAGGGTCTTTCTAACTCTTCTATTCTATGGTCCAGAGGGCCATTTAGTTATCTGACAGCTCAGAGATTAATGCTGACCCCATGTTGTCATTTGGGTATATATATTTTTTGGGATGTACATGTGTATGAGGGGTGTGTGCTGTATATGGGTATATATGTGTGCATGGGGCCTGGGGATTACAGGATTGCACAAAGACTGATTGGAACATTGAGTTACCATCTAGTTTAGTCCCTGTCTTTAGACCAAACCATACCCAAAAGTTATTTAAAGTGACCAATCTACATTGAAAGACACAAGTCTTGGGGTTTTTTGTTTTTATTCATTTCTTTAAGAAATTCATTCTCAAGATTAAACTGAATCTCTCATGCAGTCCTCCCATCATGTTCTCCCTTGTTTTGTTTTGTTTTTGTTTGTTTGTTTGTTTTTGGAGATGGGTGGACTTGAGATGAAATATGGAACTTAAAAATGTGAATTTGCATCCGTGATCTACCTCTTTAAGAAGAGACCAACATGAAAGAATGATAGGTGCCTGGTAAATATGAGAACAGCAAAAACTTCCCCTTGCAAAAAAAATGAATCTGTCTATTTTTGCCTGTCTGTCTATCCATCCATCCACCCATCCATCCATTTATCTATATATCTATCCACCCACCCATCTGTCTATCACCTGTCCATCTATGCTTCTGTCTTAGCCTAAAGAACAAATAGGTAACATTTTCTTTGGCTTGCCTGTCCCATTGTTTTGTTAGTGGTTTTTGTCTTCAGAGGGAAAGTGATGTCAGAAGCAGTCATCCGTGCTAATACTAGACACACCACCAAACAAAAACTCACACAGAAGTGTGAATTTGAGGGCCATTTAACACTGTAAATTTCCCCCTTGTATAACAATTATGGAAACATGCATGCTAATTGACAATGCAGTGTGGCACTGTGTGAATGTGAGCAGTGTTCACTCGTCCTCATAATTCCTCTTGTTATGGCTGGTGGTGAGCTGGTCCAGAGGATGTCTGACGTACCAAGCCTCTTACACAGGAAGCTGTCTGCAGCTGAAAATTGTCCAGTATTCCCCACACGTCTGCTCATACTGTTTGGTCCAATATCTGACTCATTGTGCCTACAACTTAAGTTTCAGTCTCCAAATACACGTAGCCTTATTTCTTGGTTTGGGGGCAGGTTATTTATTTTACTTTCCCTATTTAGTTTAGGGATAATATACTCAAGAGAGGAGCCTTGAGAGGCCTTAAACTACCTGGCTCCCTACAAATGGTGGTAGTGGACTACATTTCAGTACAAAAATCACTTACTGGGGCCTGGGAGGGGTATCCACAAAGACAGAATTTTTTTTAAAAAATATTTTATTGATTTTTTTTACAGAGAGGAAGGGAGAGGGATAGAGAGTTAGAAACATCGATGAGAGAGAAACATCAATGAGCTGCCTCCTGCACACTCCCTACTGGGGATGTGCCCGCAACCAAGGTACATGCCCTTGACCGGACTTGAACCTGGGAGCCTTGAGTCCGCAGGCTGATGCTCTATCCACTGAGCCAAACCGGTTAGGGCAAGACAGAATTTTTTTAAAATCCAAATCAATCCTGTTTAAAATCACCAGGATGCTAATCTTCCTAAAGAACTATGCTGTCTCTTTGATGAGTCCAAGCAGAGTTATGGCTAAAGGCTGGCTGACCTCCAGGGTTTTAATCTGACTTTGCCCTAATGGTTATTGGTGTGACTTTGAGAAAGGTACTCAGTCACCTTGAATATCACTTATTTCATCTATATAATGGGCATATGATTAGAGTTGTTTTGAGGATTCAATGAAGATAGTCTCTGCAGAACACTTCACAAAGTATCCGGGGTATGTTGAGCCCCCATAAGAAACATTAAGTTGTCTCGGCAGGAATCTGGAAAGGGAAAGGAGGACTGGGGTCAGCCAGGTAGTCCTGAAATTCTAATTCAAAATCGATAGCATGTTATCTCACTTGGCCCTTGTTCACATCAACCCTATGAAGATGGACCCCAAGTTCCAGACACAGAAGCCCCCTTCCCCCTGTCTCTCATTGTTGGGATAGTCCCTGCTGAGCCCTTTACAACCAAAAGCACCCACTCTGCCAGCTTCATGCAATTGTTCTGAGGATGAATGAGTAAAAACATAATGTGTTTGAAAGTTTTAAGTATTATATAGCCCTAGCCTGTTTGGCTCAGTGGTTAGAATGTCAGCCCACAGACTGAAGGGTCCCGGGTTTGATTGTAGTCAAGGGCACATGCCTAGGTTGCAGGCTCAATCCCTGGCAACCAATCGATGTGTTTCTCTCACATCAATGTTTCTCTCTCTGTGTTTCTCCCCATCCCTCTGCTCTCTCTAAAAGTCAATGGAAAAACAACCTCCGGTGAAGATTAAAAAAAAAAAAGGAAAGAAATAAGTGTTACATACACATCATTCATATTTTAGGCATTGGGTATTGTGTTTTATTTCCCTGAAAGTCTTCAGAGTGCAAAATGTAGGTATGAAGATAATGTGTGGACCCCAGGTATGCACAGGGCTTTGAATTTGATCTCATGCCCATGGTGACAAGAAGAGAAGCAGCCAACATGCAGGTTGGCCTTGGCGTCCAAACTCTCTGGGTAGGTTCTCCAAACCTGCCCCAGGATTACTCCCAAGACAATGACCTTATGAAGTCAATAGCGCTTTTTAAGAAAAAGACTGATGTCACAGAGAAGAGAACAGTAAAGGAGGGTTGGGAATGTGAAGGAGAAGAAGAGGAAAAGAAATACTGTAATTGCTAGTAGTGTTTCAAATTGATTTTAGTTACTATTAAAATTACAACTGGATGTGAATTGCCAATTTCTTCCCCTTAAAGTGTCCTGGTACACAGGATAAATACTTAATTTAGTTGATTTAGAAATTCTCTATGACACATCACTAGCAGGCAGATTCTCACTGCCATGTGCTCACAGATATACTTATGAATGCGGAGGTATCCCTCTTGCATTTGTGTTTTTTCCCTGTTTTATTTTGTGCTTTTGTTTATTTTGTTTGTATAGTCTCTCTAATCCAGCCACAGCCAGATCTTTTTAACATCACTCCTGTTTCCCTTCCACCCCATTCCCAATTCTCTTTTTTTGCATAAGGAGTTCTCAGGGGAAATGGAGGTTGGGGTATGGCAGAAAAAGAACCGATTAGATGATAACATTTTATGGATTGTGAAGGCTCTAATGACATTAGCCACCTAATGGCAAGGTAAGACCCTTTGTGATGTCCTATAACAGGTTGCCATGGGCTTGACAAACCTTTGTGAAATAAGCAAGAGAAAGGAGCTGAAAATGCCCACAACACATGCCTCTCCCCACCCCTGAGAGTCCATGGGCACCCATGGCCAGTCCCTTCTTGCTTATTAGCCCCTGGAGGGCATTTTAAATATAAAATATATATAAAGTCTTTCCAAATCAGAAAGGTCTCCAAGTGTCCAATTTAATTGGAATGGAAAATGCTAACTAATTGGCATCAAGATTTGATTTGTGGGAGAAACCTCCTTTTTTGTTGGAAACACAACAGCGTGTCTGGGAACACAAGCCCAGTCCTTCAAAAAATCATCCGTGAGCGCCGCCGAGGAATCAATTAAAGTTGATTTGGCATATCTGCCTTTGACAAATATAAAGAAATCTCTGATTAGGCCGAGAAGAAAAGCAGCTTTCTCTTTCTTGCTCTCTCTTCCTCTCTCTTTCCTCTGCCTCTTCCTCTCTTCTCCTCATTTCCCTTTAAAGGCAGTAGGTGTCAGAAGGGGGTGGGTAGTGATATGCAAAACATGGCCTCCATAACCAAAGTAGCCTGCAAAATTAGGTGTCAGCATGCAAAGCTTATTGATGTATGAATGCGGAAAATGAAAGGCGGCAGTAGACAGCCGGGGCTAAAGGTGAGACAGGCACAGCGAGAGCAGCTGTAGATCCACGTCAAGGTGTTGCTATATGAGCTCGGGTTTTTTCTGGAGGGCCACAGCCTAACAAGGTAAGCCTGGCCATGAAATGATGGAACAATACAGTATAGGCACACACAGTATGAATACCAAATAAATTGACATGGTGTCTCACCCCCCCCCCAACCCCTCCTCCTCCTGCACTGCCACCCCCCTTCAAAATATGCCTGTGTATTCATTAATAAATTCATATTCTGAGTTTTCAATAAAAGAGGAAAATGCAGTGTAAACTGGAGTTACTTAGTGACACCCAGCTCATTGCTTTTTATTGTTGCTTGCAGCTACGGAGCCTTCACAGTGCACTAGTAGAATTTATTACTGTCTGTCTCTGTAGCAAGTTGGCGAAGTGCGCCTTTTGAAGAAAATTGACCCACACTTCATGAATATGATGAAAAATGCCAATAACACTACAAAGACGAAGCTCTTGACATTACTCTGCAAAGAGCTAAAAGACAGTAATGAAAGTATTGCAATTACAAATCATTACCTCCTCTCCAGCCAATCGCCACCTTCCCTCCTCTTTTTTTTTTTGGACCTCTCTCCAGCTCTGCAGGCTGCCCCAGGTGCTGTTTTGCACAGCGGGATGGGAAATGGAGGGTGGATGAAAGTCCCAACTGACTTCTCAAAGAAGGGAAAAAGGACACCAGGAAAAAGATGGAAGGGTTGACGGGAATGTGCTAAAAGTGCCCCTCCTGTTGCTCCTGGAAGAGGAAAGTGTAAAAGAAAAGTTCTTAAAGTCAGTGGTCAGAGGTCATGACTGTATGTGGCTTCTTCCATCTGAAAAGTGGGAAGAACACTTCTTTGCTAGAACTGTTCTGTCTTGGCAGTGTCATTAGTCGTCTGGCTTTAGGGAGAGCACCTGTAATCTTTTTTATTAATAATTAGGACTCCAATTCAGACATTGGAAAATGAAATGAATGATCAAAAACATATATTGCTGTATGTTCAATGGAAGAAACTGGCCTATCTTCATTTCCTAGAGGTGATACTGAAAAAGTGAAAACAAGAGGAGAGAGGGGGAGGGAGATACTCACTTTAGAGTATAACCTTAGACTTTAATGCGTGAAAAGGATGAAGTCCCTTGTCCTTACTGTTTTGACAGCTTTCTGACATGGGCCTTCTGTTGCATATTCTTATACTGTTGATCTTTAGTGTCTTGGTTTGTTTTATTTGTAATTTATTTGGGGGAGGGTGTGTGGAGGGAGTATGTGGATACATGCATTTTTAAACTCTCATCTGTCTTACCTAGAAAGCAGAATTATCTTCTGCTTATGCTATGTATGACAAAGGCTATTAAAAAATTTGGAACTTTATGAAAGTCAGAAATAGAAGCAGTGGAGAGATTATAAAGAAAAGAAAGTAGCAGCTTAGAGAACGGCTTTGGGGAGAGGAGAACAGAATAAACACAGATACTGTGGCTTAGTTATTTGACGTTGAGGTGGTCCAGATACCCTTTCCAAGCTCCTGCTGAAAGGTTCATTTTTCTTTGTGATGCTGCTGGAAAGTCTTCTAAATAGAGAGTCAGTCTAATTCTACAATACCCCATTAAAAATGCAAATTCCTCTGGGAAGGATAGACTATAAGTCATTTATACACTAGTAAGAAATAGCTACATCAGATTTATTTTCTTTCTAAAATCTAGCTAAACTTTTCTTTAGCTATAGGATATAGAGTATCTTGCAGCATGAAACACTGAACTAAGGAAAGGGTGGAGACTAAGTCTCGACGGATCTGAACAATGCAGAACTTAGAATACCCTGAAAGAATTTATTTTGGGGAAGAAGAGCAACAGATGGCAGAGATATATCTAGACGAGATGGTGGAAGTGGGGCTAAAATAACTTAGCCCATTTCAACTGTTGTTTGAGGTTAGCCCTTTGACCAGAAAATGGGCAGAAACATACTTTCTCGTCCTCTTTCTTCTTTCTCCTATATTAGATGTTTCTTTGCCTTTTTCTAGGACTCATAATTCAGGTGAATTGAAATATTATTGTGAATTAACTTTTGTGGTCCAGTCTGGGGACCAAGCCATAAAACAACAACAACATTGTTTATATGTTAAAATGCATTGTAGGACCCAAAAACCCAATTTGTTAATTGAGTGAAATCATGACACTCCCAGCATGGGATGGGTACCGTGAGCTGTGAGGGGGTGGTTGGTTCTAAGTGCCTAATGAGTAGCCATGCCTGCCAGATGCTCATCAGATTGAGGAACAACATGGCCATTTAGCCCATCATCCTTCCTTCAGGCAAGAAAATGCTTACACACCAAAATACTGAACTTTTATAGCTTTTATTTCATCTTTTATAAAATCTCTTACATTTATTAGCTTATTTGCTTACCTGTTGGTCTCAGAGCTGAGAACATCCAGGTCCAACAATCTCTGCCTATGAGCCAGATTGTCAGCTAAGGACCCGCAGCAGGAGTGATATTAACTGGCATGCACAACACATCTCTACCGTATCCATGGCATCCATACCAATAGACCAAATAGTCATCTTCTGCTAAGCCTCAGAACCTTTCTCATGCTGTGTTCCAGGGAACTCCTATTGACTGATCAAAGTTGGTGTGCCAGAGTAGACTTATTAGTCATCCTTGGGCTCCACCAGGTCATCAGTCTCAATATCCCTAGCAAAATATTCTTTCTAAGAATAGCGATTGACCAATGCTTCTCAAGGGAACACCAAATCTCTGAGTGGTCAAGCTAATAACATAAGGTACCCATTTCTCCTTCATTTTTTTTTATTCCATGTAAATACAGTGGGTACCTATTATTTGCCTGGGAATTCTCCTGGGCCATGTAGCTGTATCTGTGAAACTGGCTAAGGTTTGACTATGAAGCAAGAGTTACTAGTAGTGGCTAAGCTGCCTGGCACACTGCCAGAAACTGGCCTACCAAAGAGCAGGGCCCTCTGGGCAGAAGTTAGAATTGGATGGAGCCCCTCGCTCTGTAGGGCAGCTGTGCAGTGGAGGAGCCTGCAGTAGGAAATGCAAACTACCACTGGGCTCCTGACTAGCACCTGGATTAGTATTGCATGGAAGCTTCATTTTACTTTTTAAAGATGAGATTTGTAATATATTACTTGCTAGAAAAGGACAGGATGACTAGGAGAATATGCAACCACTAAGCAACAGAGCTGAAATGCATACATAAATACAATTATGACACAAACTGTAGATCTACAAGTATCCATGTTGCTAAAATTGCCCGGCCATGAGAAGATTTTGCATATGTTTTTTGACTTTCTGTGTGAGTCAAAACATGTCAGATCCTCTCTTTCTTATAGAAATAGTGGTAGAATGAGGCTGGAAATGGAAATTGAACAGGCTCCTTGGGAGAGAGGACTGTATTCGTATCACCAGGTCTAGCATAGTGCCTGGCACATAATTGGTCCTCAAAACATGAGAGTTGAATCAAATTGGTCAGAGGGTCAAAGGAAATGGGAGTGCCTTGAAGGGTTGATTTTCAAGTCTAGTCCACTGGATATTTTATGGAAATGTGGTAATGGAATTGAATTTGATATGATACTAGAGAACTTGCATTAAAGCACCAGGAAAGAGTAACTAAGAATTATAGACCCAGTTACTCATAAATATAGGTTCATTTTCCCCACTTCTTTCATATTCTCTTGACCTGGTGTAGCTACATCAGAAATTAGGCTAACATAAGGTTAGTCTGCTGTAAACATAACTCCCCAAATTTCAGTGGTTGAATACACTAGAAGTTTATTTCTCACTAATGTAATAGTCCTATGTAGGTGGAGATGATTATTTTAGGCCAAAATGAGCCCCAGTCTTCATAACACCCTTGTCAGTGGCCTTTTGCTTTAACCTATTGTTTCTGCCATGTGGAAGTTTCTCAGACCAAAGCCCACTGACTATACTTCTCCCCTGTTTCCTAGTAAGGCAAGCCCTCCTTATCTGGAAGAGGAAGAAGATGGTACTAGGACAAACGATGCAGGCAAATTGGGAAACCTTGCTGCCTCCAGACCAAACAGACCTCGAGAAGTGCGTCTGAGGATTCTCTAACTGGTGCTACTGCCGTAGACTGGAATTGGCATGCGTTTCCCTCAAGCATTCTCAATTGTTTTATCAATAGCACTGACCTAACAGGCCACAGCTTGGGAGAATGTCTTCTCAAATAATTCCATCAGCTTCCTGAAGACACTACTCTTCTTAACTTGCATTCCACATGGGGTCTGGACCAGCCGTGGGCAAACTACGGCCCGCGGGCCGGATCTGGCCCGTTTGAAATGAATAAAACTAAAAAAAAAAAAAAGACCGTACCCTTTTATGTAATGATGTTTACTTTGAATTTATATTAGTTCACACAAGCACTCCATCCATGCTTTTGTTCCGGCCCTCCGGTCCAGTTTAAGAACCCATTGTGGCCCTCGAGTCAAAAAGTTTGCCCACCCCTGGTCTGGACATTGAGAATGACCCTGGACAGACTCTAAAGTTGGCCTCCATACAGCTTATTTCTTTCATGGTACAGCCAGGGGGTCAGCATTCTCTGACTGCTTTCCTCAGTGTGATCTTCCTAAATGTGTTATTGCTTCTTGAATTTTGGCCTAAAGCAATCATCTCCACCCTTCTCATACTATTTTTTATATATGTTTTTTTAAATTGATTTTAGAGAGAGAAAAAGGGAGAGGAAGAAAGACATAGAAACATCAATGATGAGAGAAAGTCATTGATTGTCTGCCTCCTGCACGCCCCTTACTGGGGATCGAACCTGCAACGCAGGCATGTGCCCTGACTGGGAATTGAACCAGTGACCTCTTGGTACATGGGAGGACACTCAGCCAACTGAGCCACACACTTCTTTTGCCAGCTTAATCTGTGTTAAAATTGTCACTCAGAAACTAGAGAGACGGTCCAATTCCAGCTTTGGGGTGCTTTTTTTTATTTCATTAGGCTCACATACTTCTTGAACTTGGATTTTCTGTAAATAATATTTGATTGGTTTCCATCAAGGCTGGGGACCGTTTTATGAGTGGGAGGTGAGCTACCCTGATTCTAGGGGTGGGGGCAGCCTTAGAGCTCAGGAGGGGCTGCTTTACTGG
Organism: Myotis brandtii; assembly: GCF_000412655.1. Taxonomy (NCBI): domain Eukaryota; kingdom Metazoa; phylum Chordata; class Mammalia; order Chiroptera; family Vespertilionidae; genus Myotis; species Myotis brandtii. The sequence goes on from NW_005371410.1 coordinate 6,797,212, forward strand.
GTACAAATGCCACACTTCTTGGTGGAAATAAACACCCAGATTATTGAAAGAGTGTAGAAATTCGCTGGCAGTTCTGGGTCAAGGTAAGTCAGTAGTTATATGTTTTTTATATTTAGAATTGCACTAGGGAGAGGCTGGCCTTGCTGAGGTGCTCAGGTAACCGGCTATACCTCCTTGTCACTTGGCCACAGAAATTTGAATGGGTTTGTATACAGGGCTTCTAATATTTCAGGCCACTTACTTGCTTTGTAAGTAATGCGGCTACCCCGTCAAGTTTTGCATTTGCTCTAACCTAGATGGCCATGGTGCCTTGGCTAATGCCTTTTAATATCTAAGCCGTGTACATCTAGCGCTTTGTTAATAACAGGGGAAAAGCTCCAGTGACTCACCTTGACCTCTAGAGGGGAAAAACATCCTTTTAATAATCTGTGAGTTTATTTGGATCGAAGGCTTACTGCATGTTACACAATCTTCCTGTAGACCCGCACGGGTCACAAAGCGGCACCCTTGTTTTTTATGAAGTCAGCAAAGATGAATAGGGGCCAGGCTGGCTGCTTCTCTGAGAGCCTTCAAATTCATCTTTAATATGTAACCTACCGGCAGAGCAGAAACCCTCCCTAAGTTTAATGGGCTTTTCTCTGAGAACTTTTCTAAGTGTATAACCTTTGTTGCAATCAAAGGTACATTTTCTAAGTGTCCTTAAAAAGGAGTGTGCACCCATTTTCTTATAAGTCAACTGACAGGCTTTCATATCTTATCACTTAAAGTTTTTCTCTGACATTAGACCGGGAACTACCTGAGGGTAGGGACACATATATTGGTCAGTGTTCGAAAGAGAAGAACGGCTAAATACCTGAATCATAAATGAATGGAGGAAAGTTTATGGTACACCTGCATCATTGGTTCTCAACCAGGGGTGGTTCGCCCTCAGGGGTTATTTGGCAAAGTCTGGAGACATTTTTGTTTGTTTTGTTTGTTTGTTTTGTTTGGCATCTAATGGGTGGAGGCCAGGGATGCTGTTACCTTCCTACAGTGCACAGCACACCCCCCACCAGTCACCTGGCCCAAAATAATAGCCTTGAGGTTAGGAAACTGCCATATGCATCGCACAATACCACATGCACTCAAATATCTGGAAGATGGCCATTGGTCTTTGGAAGATTCACTTAGTAAATTGCTTGTTGAGCATTTTTCATGTTGAAATTCAACCAAGGTAACTACTCAGAAAGTCCTCTGACATGTTCTTTTCCCCTATCCTCTCTCTCTTTTGCTTACCCCCCTTTCCTTTCCCCTCATCATTTTTCAATATCCCTAGGAAAAAATGAAACTCTGCCACAGGAGGGAATGTCTGGAGTCAAAAGCACGGCTCTTTTTAGTTGCTAATTTAATTATAGCCAGGTCTTTTCTGGACCATTCCTCCTGAAGATAAATATGTTGATGCTGCACGTGCTGCCTCGCACAGCTTGGGAAGCCCTTTGGAGATGGGCATCGAAGGTAGAGAAACACATTCACAGGATGGTTGCTCTAATGATGCTCTCAGAAGCATTGGGGATCTTTAAACATATGCTTCCAGCATCTCTCTCTGTCTTCACATTGCCGCGAAATTGTGGAAGAGCTGTAAATAGAACTAATAGACTCAGTTTGTTTTTAATTAGAAGGCTGCTGCTTATAGCTGAAATCATGACACTACCAACCATGTCTTCCTCTCATTTGGAAGGAAAGCGTGGAGAGTGCCTAGGGTTTTGAACTTGACCCAGGTTCCCTGAGTCTCTCGGTCTCTGAGTCCCTGCATATCTAATGCCATTCATTGGCATGTGGCCAAATGATGATTTTGTGCACTACTTAATAATGTCTTTAGATATAGCAAGTACAGGTCTCCCCCTGCTATCCGACAGTCAAGTGTTCCTATAGAAACCTTTTGAGCCCAAATGATATAAAGTGAAGAAGCAATTAGTGAACGGTATTTTTGATTTTTTTGTAAAGGGGAAAATCCTCTTTGGATTTCTTGCAGTTAGCAAAAACAGATACGAATGTAGGTCTTTCTTAAGTGAAGTGGCTTACCGTGAACTTCACAAAAGCAGGGGACACCCGTCATGCTGTTTTTACTTTTAGAACTAAGAAACACTTTGAGGAGCTGTTTTATTTTTCCTTTTTTTCCCCATATCTAATTGTTAACATTTATCTCTCAATTCAATAAAACTTGTAGGTCATATTTAAATCTTTTTTTTCCCCCAGGGAAGTTTCTATTAAATTTTTTAGGTATGTGGATAGAGTAATCTTATCATGTTGCTCTCTATCTTCCAAATACACTGTATTTTGGGAATATAATATTTATTTGGAGAGAACATTTCTGAAGCTGGTTATTTTCCCCCAACTGTAAGCTGACACGAGGGCAGAGCTGCCTGGTGTCCTGTTACTTTAGAATTCCCTGGGTTGACAAGAATCTTCACTGTTGTCTCAACTTTCTATACTAAAGGGAGAAACTGTCCATGTAAACAATGCCCCACCTGGCATTCCTGGTGGTGGGACAGAGAGTAGCCACGTGAAGTCCCAGATGTTTCCCAAACTGTAATGAGGACTACCTGCATTTAAAGAGATCTCTTCTTTCTGGATATTTGAATTTTTTTCCTACTGGGTTAACATTTTCTATTCTTCAATGGGATACCACACTCAAAGTTACTGATCCATGAAGTGTTTTACATTCACACTATAATGAGAAGGTCTAAGAAGAGAGTTTGATGGAACACAAGAATCAGCATGTTTACTGATGCCTGATTAGGTTTAAATGGATATAATGGAAGGGAGTTGGATTTAGAGAAAAGGAAACATGAAGAGAGGATTTAGGACTGTGCTATCTGGTATGATAGCACATGTGGCTATTGAGCCCTTGAGATGTGACTAGTCTGAATTGAGATACAATGTAAGTATAAATTGCACACTAGATGTCAAAAATGTAGTATGAAAGAAGTGAAATACCTAATTCATAACATTTTATATTGGTTACATATTGAAATAATTATATTTTGGATATGTTGGGTTAGATAAAACGTATTAAAATTCATTTTACCTATTTATTTTTATTATATGACTACTAGACAACTTAAACTTACAGATATGGCTCACTTTTGTGACTGGCATTATGTATTCTGTTGGAGAGAGTGCTTTCTAGGAATGGCATGCCTTCCAGAGTGCATAACCATAGCCTACAAGTGAAAGTTTTAAATTTGCCATAATTTGGTTTAACCTAAACTATACTGTAGTTTCAAGTTCTATGAGCAGTAAATGCCAGTGTCACATAAAAGCCTTAGGGCAGGCTTAGACTCTTGGGTAAGTGAGCCTTTAAATGGCTAGTGGGTGGATGCCATTGTGTCTGTGAAAACTCAAAAATTACATAAGATAATTTGTGTGTGTGTCTGTGTGTGTGTGTGTGTGTGTGTCAGTGGGTGGATGCCATTGTGTCTGTGAAAACTCAGAAATTACATAAGATAATTTGTGTGTGTGTGTGTGTGTGTGTGTGTGAATTCCACTGAGGAGAAGTTTCTTGACTTTCGTTAGATTCTCCAAAGGATCCTGTACCATCATTTGCACCTTGTAACTCCTGGGGACCACCCAGCCTGTAGAAGTGAATGGTGACTGGCATCCCCCATTGGAGCTGGGCAACATGGTGAGGTTACCCTGATCCCAAACTGTTTAAGAACTCTGACCCTTAGTGAGGACTCTCAGTGTGGCCCTGTCAGTCTATTGTTGTTTAGTTCTTGGCTTATATTATGTTCCAAATAAAACTCACATTTCCTAGGATGGCAGTTAAGGCCAATTATATATGAATACTGTTCTAGGTTTATCCCCATGTATGTTCCAATCACAAAAGTCTCTTTATGTTCTCAGAGTCTAACCTCCATTTAAAAACCGTGTGTCTTTGCAGATGCTGTTCCCCCTTTGAAATTCCTTTCTCATCAAACCTTCTTCTAACTTCTATTGAATGTTAAGCTAGGTTATAAGACAGGATGGGGAGAACATAGTTGCTTATTTCTTATGTAGGTTAATATAGCAAACATGAAGAGACTTTCATAAATCAGTAATAAAAATAAATAAAATACCAGAAATATAGGCAAAAGGTAAGAATAAGAAATTCAAGGAATAGCAAACTATGGGAATAATTGTGAAAAGATGCTCATCATTTTATTAGATTTTGATGTGCTCCATACTGTTTAAATCTTTTATATAGGCTAATAATTTAATCTCAATATCCAGTGACACGAATACTTAAATAAATGCAAATAAAAGCAATAACAAATACTACTATTGGTGATGGCAGGAGAGATGGGCACCCATAGAGAATCTGTAAGTTTGTAAATTGTGCAAACCTTTTGAAAGCTACGTTGGTCCTATCTAATAAAAATTTTAAATGCATACACCCTGTGACTTAGGACGATTGCATAAAAATGTAGGTATAAGGTTTCTTAGTGATAATATGATTGACTAAATAAATTCTGTAATAACCCTATAATACAGTCATTGAAAAAAACACCAAATTGACCAATATGGACTAATTTGTGAAACAAGGCATAAGCATTATTAATTGGAAAACATATACAGTATAATATCCATAGATAGCTTGGTTTTACTTTTTAAAACAAAGTATATGTGTGTATGTGTAATAGTACTACATTTATTGAGTACTTAGTCTGTGCCAAGAACTGTTTGTATTCATTTTCTCATTTAATTCTTAAAACAGACCTAGAACGTATACTTTTATTAACTGTACTTTTTGTACTGGAAAAGTAATAAGCACAGAGAGAAGTTAAGTAGCTCACCTAAGGTCACACAGCTAGTTGGTGGTTGAGCTAACATGAAGTCGGCCAGTTAGATTTCAGAGCTAGTTGTCTTAACCTCTGTGCACACCTGGAGAGGGGGTGGCATGGCATACTTACAAAAGAGCAAATTACAAGTCTTAAAGCCTGAACATGGCACTGTCAATCCTCTAGAATCTTGGATTGAAAGCAGGAAGAAAGAAACTTAGACTTTTTGTTTTATACACTTCAGTAGAATAAGGAATGAAGGTCAAATTAAGGGTGATTTTTATTTTGTGTCTTTCTAAATTTTCAGGCATTGTCTACTTTGTTCAAACATTATGTATGGAATAATGAATGTGTGGTGCTCTTGTAATTGAGAGCATGTCTATGACTGCTGTTTTGATGGGGGTTTTTTGTTTGTTTGTTTTTCTTTTTGGTTAATCCTCACCTGAGGATATTTTTCCATTGATTTTTAGGGAGAGTGGGAGAGAGGGAAAGACAGAGAGAAACATCAATGTGAGAGAAACATCGATTGGTTGCCTCCTGCAGGAACCCTGACCAGGGTCTGGGCCAGGGAGGAGCCTACAACCAAGGTACATGCCCTTGAACAGAATTGAACCCAGGACCCTTTGGTTCACAGGCTGATGCTCTATCCACTGAGCCAAACTGGCTAAGACTCTGCTCTGTCTGTGTGAAGCCATTCCTAGTCTTCTCTCTTAGAATCAGCAGTGATCTGGCCTGTACTCCTTTTGGAACTTTTCTCATTGTGTCTTGTACTGGATTTTTTTTAAAACATGTCTTCCTCCTGCCCTAGACAGGAAGCTCCTTGAAGGCAGGGTTAATGCATAGTAGGCATTGAACTGGTATTTGTCAAATAAATGGATGGAGTGAAAAGGCAGGAATGCCACTGAGGAAGTTCCAGCTCAAGCTTCAGCTTCACTGCAGTGTTATCACCTTAGTTTTCTCATAGGTAGGACTGCTGGCAGCTCCCTACATCACCCAGTGTTGTGTCTACCTTGATGTTAGAATGAAGTAGGGCCAACGGTGGCAAGTGTTGTTTACTGTGATTTTGGGGGGGGTGGGCACACCTTTGGGCTTAAAAATAGGAAAAATGTGGCAATTAGTTTATTTGAATATTTATCAGCTTTCAGTGCAGGTTATGAGAAATGGCCTAATCCTAGCAGAAAAAATTAAATTTAGGAGCAACATTAAAATGTCAACTCTACTTCAGCCTCCTGTGAAACATTCCCAAATAAAAAAGAGAGTATTTTGAAAGCTTTTAATAAAGTACCTAGCACTTAGTAGGTATTCAGAAAAGGTGTCTGTGTACATGTATATCAAAGGAATAAAGCTCCCATCAGTTTTTTTCAGTAATCTTGTATAGGAAAAGAAAAAAAAATTTCATGGGAATCATTTATTATTTTATATGACTTGAAAATTTACTCAAGAAAACAGCTATAATCTATAAGGAAGAGAAAAATAAATGGAACTCACTTGATTATTGATCTGTTCATATATTCTTTCTCTGTCTCTCCCCTTAAAGATAAGGGATTGATTAGTTAACTGGGGATGCAATCACACTTCCGAATTATCAGTTTGATGCCACTATAAATTTGGAGATATTATTTCCTTAAAAAGGACTGTCCAGAGTTGAAAGTACAAGCTGTGTCTACAGCCCTCAGCAATAGACTTAACTGGTGGTAGCCACGGGCAGAATTGGCCTCCTTGGTCTGCTGATCTTGGCTTAACCCCTTGAATGCCCATCTGATTTTTAGTAGATGTGTATAGGGATGGTACTTGCAGTGCTTTTCATTGCATGTATGCTTTCTGTGGGATCACTCAATTAATTATAATTGTCCTGCCTTAAAGAGCATGGCCCCCGGCAGACTAGGACGTGTGGTTCTCCAGGGGTTTTATTTGAAACCTTATTTTTACTGACGGCAAGTCAATCCATGGACTCTCTTCCTCAATATTTAATCAGGCAGCAGGAGCTTCAATCTCACAGATCTGTCTTCACTAGAGAGTTGCTGAGTCTTTGTGGCCTTCTTCAAAAACAAGAAAGTAGGTTTGGTTTGCAGGTCAAGAATAAGCAGGGTGGGTATTACACCCCCTACCCCTGTACATGTTCCAACAAGGGCCAGGATATTTTGAATGAGCTAATTGCTCATACCCAGGAGCAGGAAATCTGTTTGTAGCATATGTTTGGTATAAGTCATTTAACTGAAAAGGAGGATAAAGAGGGGATTTGGGGAAAAGGGATTGGGGGAAAGGGATAAAAAGAAAGAGAGGACAACTATGATGATGACCACTTTAAATAGAGCTATTCCTAGAGCTTTTGAACTATCCCTTGAGCAGGGAAGTTGTATAAGGCATTTGAGCTAGAATTTGACCCTTGGATAGAGTTTTGGTGGCCAGAGAGGAAGGGAAATTTCTGAAGAGGGGACTGCATGAGTAGGCAGGTGAGATTTCAACGAGGAGTCTTCATCTGTTAGAGCTTCAGGAGATCCTGATTTATCCTCTTACCTCATAGATGGGGCCAGTAAAAGGGAAAGGACTTGAATTCAGAACCACGGACCTGGCAAATGGTAACCCTTACTCAGGTCCTAAGAATTTCTTCTGCCTTTATTTCTTTATCTCAAGAATAGAGCACCACAGTCTCTGAGACAAGAATAAACCTCAGAGGTCCCCAGTGACAAAAGCCCTGGCCCAGTCCTTCCGAGATACTGACAATCATAGAAACTTGGGATATATCAAAGAGTAGATGAAGATCAGAGGGAAAATAAAAGGGGGAAAAAGGAGGATGGGGGGAGGTGAAGGAAGAAAGGAAGGCGGAAACAATATGCTTATCATGGGCCAGACACTTTGCTAAACTCATTATGTGAATTGCCTCATTTAATCATCATATGAATCCTATGAACAAGGTAAATATTGTGTCCTTTTACACATAAAGGCACTGAGCTTTAGAGCAGTTATATACCTTGCAATCTCACACACCCAAGAATCCAACTCATATTTCTTAGACGTCTTAGTTTGTACTCTAACAAATGCATTGATGGCAAAGAGAAGAGTATCCAGACCACCGTACACGTTGACCTCTAACTTCTCTGTGGGTCAGTGCCTGGTGTGGTTCTCCCTGCCTAATATTTTGAGAGAAGGCGAGAGTGCCAGATGTCATGATTTTCATTTGAAATTTTACTTGATCTGTATCTCTTTCTAAAATGTTATTATTATTCAAGTTTTGCAGCATAGGAAACTGAAGCAGGGAGCTCAAACAAATGGATTCAGGTCACCTAGCTTGTAAGGAACAGAGTTGGAATTCTGACCAGATTCCTCTGACTCCAAACCCACGTTGCTTCCTTTATAGTATGAGTTTCCAAAGTATGAAAGGGAAGGTTCTCTTTCAGGTGATTGAGGGCCAACTATAGCATGTCTACCATTTCCATCTTGAGAACGGAGCCCAGAATCTAAGAATTTTATCAGCTTTATTGCTCTGCCTGCCCTGAAATTCTTCCCTTGTATTATATCCTGGAGATAGTTTTGAAGAGTTGAATCTGACCAGTAATTCCAGAACAAGATTTCCAGGCTCCACATGTCCTGCTAAAACCTCAACTTCATAGAGGTGTCTAGGTCATGCAATCTGTCTGCATAATATCTTTCCTTTGTAGAGAAAGATATTAGGAAAAAGATGACTTTCTAATGGCAAAGGACAGGACAGGCACCTCCGTTATCATATGATAACCATCTGCTTAAGGAGTTAGAGCTACTAATTGGTCTCTCACCTTCGATATGAAAAATACACCTCCAACTTGGGGTTACTGAACAGTTCACACATCAAAATCTACATTAAATGAACCTTCAAGTTGTGGTACAGACCATGACTTTTTTTTTCCTCTCTCTCTTTTTTATTCTGTCATGGAAATTGAAATGAGTGCCAGGAAGGCATGGAGAAAGATTGTGTGACAGATGGAGGTATTGCTGAGGCCAGGGAAGTCTGGAATTTATATTTCTTAGGGCTAGTTTAAGGAACTTTCCAAAGAGCCCTGCCTGGAGTGCTCCGGGAAGCTGGGTAGGGAGTTGCTGCATGTAGATAGATCATTTGATAGCTTTAGAATTTCAGGGTGTAATGACCAAATAAAGTCCTTGTCCTCATGAAGCTTATACTTTTCTAAGTTTTTACCTCTCTACATAAAGATGGACTCTGGAGTAGAGTTTGAACTTACAACTAGACAGTGTAAGTGGCACCCACATAGGATAATTAGAGTAGCATAGTCTTCCAAACCCGCCTTCAACAAAGAGGGAATGACTATGTTGTGAACTGTGACAATGTCTGAAACACCAACTTTAAAGATGCATTGCTCTTCTGAGTTTTGAATTTAGGACTAATCCCTTAGTAAAACACACATTTCAACATGGTTTTGTTTCTTTTACTTCCTAGTAGAGACATTTGAGATCAAAGTTCTGGATGCTGGGGATGACCAAATGGGAGGGGCAATTTAGGGAGGTATCAACAGTGAAAATAAAATGATTACAGTTCTGTTGAGGTTGGACATTCATACAGGATTATCCACCTGAAGTTTGCTCATTTCTGAGGATGGGATTTGTCGTTGCTGCTGGTCTGAAGTTGGGAAAGCTTCAGAAGCCCATGGTAATGCTTTCATTTTCTTTATGAGGCTGATTTTTATCCAAGTCCTTAGGCAAGGCACTCTGTTTTCCCATCTCTAAAATGGGATAATAACTTCTCTGACAGAGATATTATGGAAATAAATCCCTTTGCCAGGCCCTGTCTTTGAAGTCAACAAGGATGTGTTATCAGTACTATAACTATTCTAACATTCTGTCTTTGAAGACATGGGCATAACCCATAACCCGGGGGCATCTCAAATACATTTAATTGAGCCCATTTTTCTCCCAGCAGAATTATAAGAGGGATGGCTACAAAGCTTTAGTGGGAAGAGGCAGCCATATGGATGGAGGCAGAATAAAGCGGTGAGGGCACATCTTCACAATCCTAATGGTATTCATAAGCCCAGTAATGATGATGTTAATCAGGGGTACCACTTGACTTTTTAAAAATATAAAGACCCTCCATGAGCATGCTGTAAGCATCAGTGAAAATTTTGGATAGCCTCTGCGGCTGGAAGCTGATTATGGTGGCACAGTTTACAGGTGGGGAAAAGGAGACCTAGAGAGCCATTGTCAGAGTCAAATGAGGATTGGAGGTGGAGAAATTTGCCTCATAGGGCCAGCTTATGGCCCCCTACTTCGATGGCAAAATGATAATTCCAAAGAGAAGTCCAAGTTTCAGAGGCATGCCTTTATTATCCAAGTTCAACCTCCACACAGAACCTGGGGGTGATTTTTGCCTCTCTTTTTTCCTTTTCACTCTTTCTGGGCTGATTCTATTCATTTCCCCCAATGGCATGTGCAGCCCTGCACTGACGCTGCCATTGATGATTTTCTTATTCATCTCCTAGCAGAGAGGCCATTTGGATGAATATATGTTCCCCGTTTTCTTTGCATTATAAATTCAGTGTTGTGGGAAAAGGAGCGAAATGTAATGGCAAGGCCTCCACAGAGAAATGTCCCTATTTGAGAAGAAGAGCTTTATAGGGGGAGCCACTGACAGCCTCTCAGTATAGTGGGCATATTTTTCTGTACTACTGCATCCCCACTAATGATAAATGGGAAATGTTTGATAGCTGGCTCTGTTGTCTGACAGCTACAGTTTGGCCAGAGGGCCGTGGCAGGCTTTAGACTTCTGTTCAAAATGAGTTAAACATATTAGGCATTATGAAGGCACAGAAGCCTCGAGAAGGAGTGCTGAAATGAGTGATCCGGGTAGGCTCCTGGGTACACAACTTGCAAAGCAGATGTCATTCTAATAATGTGTGATATAGAACATGCCTGGCCTAAACCCTGCTGGATGAAATATGAAGCCCCGTTGGTGATATTTAATACCACTTTATGAGGTGCCATCTTATAAAGACAATGCCCGCCGTATGTGGAATGCTTAAGGTATTTTGCCAAAGGCACAGGGAGGTATCTGGAGTAAGTAGAATTTTTATTATTTTATAAGCCTTTACTTTGTAATATTTCTGTTTCCACATTATTGTGGGGGCTTGCTGCCCTAACCCTTTGTCGAGCGAACTTGATGAGCGGCTTGCTGGTAGATTGACGGATGGCCTTCGCTGTTTCTGGAAGAAAAGGCTGGCTCCCACCTAAATGCATTCTTCAGAAAGCCCTCAAAGCGGAAATGCAGCTTTGCCACAAGCATTCTTCGAGCAGGGACTTTGAGGCTGGCATACAAAAATATTGCCATTTTTCAAGTGGGCCATTTCGAGGGTAATAGAGGATTTGTGTGGACTGCAGCTGCCACAATACATTTTCACCTTCCTGTACAGTTTCTGATGCTCGGTTCCTGCCAAAGCTTCCAATTTTGGGGTCCTTTTCAGGGTATCCTAAGGTCATCAAGGCTTGTGAATCTTAGCCACAGCAACGCGGTGGATCATGCTGCCCCTAAAGCGCTAGAAAATCTAAGCGTGGGAACCTCGATGGCCCAGGGCTGGAAGTGATTCCCAGGAGAGGTGTGTGCAGTGCAGAGAGAATAAGGCTGTTGTTGGAAACAATGAAGTGATAATAAGAGTACTCAGTTTAAAACATATCACATTTGACATTTGTTTTCTAAGTGCATTCACATTTACAACTCACATACCTCATCAGGCATTCCAGAAGTTGAGAACCAGATCCAGGATGCTTGGAAAGGCACCACACACTACATTTCCGAAGCCGTGTCTGTTCTCCTCACCCCGATGTCCTGGGCAATAACATTCTTCAAGGACACATTTCTGAAGCCGTGTCTGTTCTCACCCCGATGTCCTGGGCAATAACATTCTTCAAGGATCTGTTAGGTAAAGGGTCCTGTTTTAACGATGGATGAAATGGATCAAAGGGAATATTTTTTTAAATGAGGGTGTGTCTGATTTTGGGGGGAGCTTGCAGAAATAGAAGATGAACCAATGAAACAACTTCCCAGCATATCTGTAGGGTAACATAAGCAAGGTCAATCACTTCAGAATTTGGGACAAGCTCTTTGGACAGACCTCTGTCTGCCAGCCTGTGCCGCTATCTGCTTTAAGCCATCGAGGATGCTGTGCACAGCCTGCTGGGTGTGTCTCTCTGCCATTGTGAGTCACGCTCTTTGCTAACACAAAGTGTGGTATGTTTGCTTTCTGATGGGTTTATATTGTTCTTGTTCTTGTGTGAGTTCGTTAAATATTTAGTAATGGATGAAATATGACTGCACAAAGAAGGGGCTTGTTCCTCTATTATTGAAATGCACACGTTGGGACTACTTGATGAAAGCAAGACACTAAAAAAATATTGCTGTTGAATTAGGCATGTGTAAGACATCTGCAGAGGATTGGGGAAATGATCATAAAATTAAGAGCACTTTACATTCAGATTGCTTCACCAGTGTCTCGGTTCTCACCCCACTTTAAAGAAATTAAAATTGGAATCTATAGCTGATGGGCACTCTGGGTGTGGTTTATGTTAGAAAGACTACGTGAACTCCAAACAGCTGATTCAAAGATAGCTGAGGTCTAGATCCAAAGATTGGCAAATGATCTGCTTTTAAAAGTTTTAACCAATCTAAAAAGTTTAAAGTCTATATAGATGATCTTTGCGATTCTGTGCTTTAACAGACTTTTCCCATTGATCAGCCACTGCAGGTCCTCACCTACAGTAGATGATCTGAATCTCTTCAAGCTTGAACTATCAATGGGATTCCAGGGAGAATGGTTACCTTCATGGGTGAACTGGATTTATTCCTATTTTTCAGGAAAGAAAGGGAATTGGAAAAGTTTGGTATTCAAAATAAATGAACAACCTTATAGAGCAGGGGCAGGAGCATAAGATTTGGAATTTGATGACCCAGCTCTGCTACTTAGTACAAATGACCCTGAGGAGGTAGGTCACTTAGCCTTTTCGGACTTGTTTCCTCATCCGTAAAACAAGGATAATGACCTTCTTCCCCACCCACCTTGAGTCATTGTTCCGACCAGCAAATGATATAATGTGCAACCTTTGCCATCACCTATGAACGAGTTACCAATGCTGCTGCGATAACTACTACTACTCGTTACAACTCATACTCAGTACTCAACACTGAGTACTTGGGAGCTGACATGACTGGGAGAGCAGGCATTGGTTCTCCTCAATTCCGCATGGTCTTTTCTGGAAGGACAGCTTTGCTTTGGAGAAAGGGAGTAGGCTAGCCTGCAGTTTAGAAAATCAGTTCCTAGTCTCCTTACCACTCACGCTGTGTGGGACTCTGGAGAAGGCCTCTCAGCTCTTCCCTGTGGGAATGAAAGGCATGTTACCAACCAGCCGTTTTGAAGCTGCTTTTCTTCGGAGCCCCAGGTATCGGCTTCCATCTGATTAGTTCTATTATTATATGACTTTATGTAGTGTTTCTGTGTAAGATTGTGTTCTGAAAAATGGAAAAATTAGTTCTGATATTTAAAAGGGCTTACAAAGCGCTGGATTAGAGGTTCCCTAATGTCCCTTTCAGCTACAAAAGCCTTCAATTTTGTCATTCTTTGGATTGTTACCACCCCCATTCCCTGACTCTCAGACCACTGTGGTCGCTCAATTCCCAACTCTGTCGTCAGAGCCAAAGAGAACAAATTGTCCAAGCAATTAATTGTCTCGCATATGTGTAAGTGCCAGCGTTCAGCATGTGGCCTGGCTTTTCCCTTTGTGGACAATGGCAGGCTCAAGGTCCATATGATAGCACTTTCTATGCCAAACTTCAGGTCTGTCCTTTAGATGGGGCCCGGCCCTCTCACAGAAAAAGAGATTGGCAGAGTGGTGACTGCCCGTCATTTTTAACAAAGGTGTTTTAAAAACATGTGTACCCTTCCCCAAAATACAGGCATTAAGGCAGAAGAGCCATGTGAGTGCTCCAAATCCTTTAAGTCTCTTTGTATAAAATACTGATTGATTGTTCTTTTGCTGCAAATATCCTGATAAGTCAATCGGGGAGAAACTCCTTCCAAAGGAGGAATAGAGAAGTTGTGACTGGATGTTACCACAGGGCCCAGCCTCTGTCTCAGAGAAGCTACTAAAAGGAATCGGATTATCTGCCCGTTCACCTCTCTTTGTTGGAAAGTCCTGAGGTTGTTCCTCCAAGAAACTCACCATAGCCTGTGGTCACAGTCCTCTGTAGCTGCCCACTGTCAGGTGAGCCACTCACTGCACCTTTAGGTTCAAGATTGTCTGTCCTTTGAAGATGCCCTCACCCCAAGTGGGCAATGACTGATAGTTCTTAGCACAGGGCATTAGGGGCGACTGAAACCCCCTGGCCGGGCTCTTCCTCTTGAGTCCTGTGATTTCAAATTCATTGTGATCAAAAGAATCACAGAACTATCTAGGCCAGGAGGAGAAACATTCCTAATTTTCACCAGTTTCTGAAGTCCTGTTTCTGAGTACGGATCTCAATACGCCCAACCCCTTCATTTGTGTTCTGTGCCTCTTAACAGAGAAGATAGGGTCTCTCCATTCTGATTTGCATTTGTCGTGAAGAAGGGGCTCTGCTCGGTTTGCTGGCCAGGAAGAGCAGTCTGCCCCCCTAATAAAGGTCTCCTTTCACAAGGCGAGGTAAAAGCGTTTGCCAGCAGGGCCATTTACCCGAATGATTCAGGTAAACACTATTTTGGTCATCAGAGAGCTATGACAGGTGCCATACGTGGTTACTTATCTCCAATGCTTTAGAATTCAATACTTAATTTGTTGGGGAGGTGAGTGGAGAGTAGAAAGTAAAAAGGTTATTAATAGTACAAATTCTCCCCACAGCTATTAATGCTGCACCAGTAGCATGGTCATTATATACAAGCAAATGAATTTTGATCTCTTTAATCTTTAATGAAACTAAATTACTTCTCTTTCTTTAAGTTCTTCCCTTGAGCAGAATTTTAGGGAGACTGGGTGATAGTGAAACTTAGGGGAACATTGTAGGAATATCTCTTTAGAATATGAAATAAATATATAAATGATATAATAATTTATACTAGTACATTGTAGGTATATATCATTAGGATGTTTCATTTGTTTACACATTCACTTATTGAACAGCTGTTTATTGAGCACTAGACACTGTGACAATTAAGGAAATAAACATGAATTTGACAAGGTCTCTTTCTGCAATGTGGTTGATAATGAACCTTATTTCTCTGAAACAATGAACTCCCAACACAAAACCTGTTTCATAGGCTAGGTTCAGTTTATTGATAAAAGTCATTGTTTCCCAAAGTGCGCTCTGTGGAACACTAGCCTGGAGGTGCTCTGGGAAAATAAACAATAAAATCGTGATACCTGGTCAAAATGTTTGGAAAATAGTAGCTATTATCTTTCTCTCCTGCATATTCACAAAGCACAGATATATTTAAGGCTCTGAGATATCTTACTGAATTTTGTTTAATCCAGCATTTCAAAGCTCATTTAATTTGTGTACCCCTTTTAAACGTAAATGTAATAACCCCCATGGAACACATGTTAGAGAATACTGGGCTAAATGAAAGTGAAAATCAATGTCAGAAAGACTCTAATGGTTTAAACAAGCCATGGAAACCTCCAATCCTCCCCTGACTGCATGACTGAGGCCCCATCCCTCAGAGGCCTCATTATTGTGTCTTTTTGACTTAGTGCAGAAGAAAAATTTTGACTCAATAACATTAGTAATATTGAAATATATATGTGTACAACACATACACATGTATATATACATAGTTTCATATATATATGCTTTATTATGTATATATATATAATCACTAGACAAAGCATACCAGTTTTAAAAGTTCATTCTTTTCCACAATTGTTTTTCTTATGGAATCATGCTTTAAGAAAATTCTAGGTATAGTTCCATCCCAGGTCACCTGGACACTTTTTACATTATTAACCGCATGAGTAGAATTTAATGGGAATAGCTCAAATAAAACTTGCCCTCACACTAACTTTGATTGTCAGTTTTCATTTCCTGTATGGCACAGATGGGGGTCCAACACAGAATCCTTCTGAAATATTTGAGGAATTCTACATTTAAGATATATAAACCAAGGTTAATTGACAAAAAATGAGAGAGAATGTGTTTTTAGGTTGCTCTGCTAAATCTGTGGCTAGGCAATAATTACACAACAATACATAAGTGAAAAATAGAAGCTGACAACTCCAAGTAGCAAATGTTGATGAATGGCATTGCATTATTGCTCAGGATCACTCAGTTCCCTGGGTATGGCATGCCTCCATGGGAAAAGCGTGGACACCAGGTGCATATTTCTCTCTTATTTTAGTTCTATAGGTGTTTCATTGAACAGAACTTTTATTTTTGGCTCCCAAAGTTGACTTCATTTCCTTAGCAGTGGGACTTGAGTTTGTTTCATGTACAGCCCTTATGTTGGGCTCCATGAGATTCCCCCCCCACCCCCACCGCTTCCTTAAGATATTGTTGCCACTGTCAAATGGGAAATACATAGAAATAGGAGATTAAACATGTAAATTTTATAAACAGAAATCAAAGGTCTTAAATCCTTAGAAAAGAAAAGCCAACATAAGTAAGAACATTAAAAAACATACATAAATAGTGCTTCCAGGCTGAATATGTTAAATAATTCAACGGTTAAGTCATAAGCGTTCTTAAACTTAAGTATAAAAATGCCCTTGACAATATTTTACAGCCATGCATTTCTTTAAAATATTTAGCATTCTCATTAAAGAGAATGACTTTAGTTTATATATTAGTTACACTCCTGCTTGTTAATATGAAGGAATTTAGGAGCAAAAAGCATTCTTATGTATATAAGCAAAAGGCAATTTACATACCAAGTTAGACAACTATTCACTTTTTATTTATTTCTGGCTCATCAGCATCAACATATAGCTCTACAGCATTTAAACAAATTTGTTCCTTAATGTGCAATATTAATATTCGTCGCCCCAAAGTGCCACTTGCTAATGCCATTGTGAAGACAGGTTCCTTCAAAGCTACACGGAAGTCCCTGCTTTAGAAAGGCTTAATGAACCTTACATTTTTTGGAATACTGCACAGCGTAATGCCTATTACATATTCATTGCTAGAATAGAAGATTTCCTTTAACTCTGAGCTTCCTGGTCTAGTTCTCTGTAAAACATTGTCAAAAGTCACCAGAGACTTTCGTGGAGAATTGTGACTCTTGATAGCAGGATGTAATGGGGAGGTTTAGAGTAGAGAAGCCAGGAGTCTATCGCCCCATAGGGAGACGTTCTGACAGACAAATGGATGGATAATACAATTTTTGACATAATGGGATGAAAAAGTTTATGCCAGAAAGAACTGAATTTAAAGTTATTACTTTAAAAGAAAGTCTGAAGTTCAAGACCATCACTATTTCCAGTGTGTGCTTTGTTTTACTGCTTATATGCAGAAGAGATTTTAAAATAGAGATGCTGTCCACTGATTTACATAGTTACTAACAAGGCTGCCATAAATTTTTAGTTATCTCTTTGGAAGTATCCATAGTAATAAACAGTCTTCCTTTTTTCTCTCCCCTATTTTTAATAAAGAAAATCTAGCATCATATTTTATGTTCCTGCTTTCTCAATACAGAAGGAAGAGAGAGAATTTTCAAAGGCACGGGATACAGTTCCAGGGGATGGAAGAATGGAAGGTACCATGGTATAGACTTTACCTTTGTAGAAAATGCTCCCTAATGAAATGATAAGCTTGGAACTCAGCAGTAAGCACTGGGCAGCAGGCCTCCGTGGGTGTGGGGAGGACTGATTTGGAAGAGTGACCAACCATCTCCCCTTTATATAGACTCTGGGTGGCAGCAGCAAGGACTAGTATCAAATACAATCACCACCGACATACACCCAACTCATCCACTCAGCTCTGGATGTTTGGAAATAAAATGCTACCTTCATTCTCTAATGTTCTCCATTTTATTTCAGACCCTTAAAAAAATCACATAATCTTGTAATTGGTTTTCATTACGCCTCATCTTGTGTACGCTTAAATTATTCCATATCGTCATTTCACCAAACACAGTACCTACCCCTATTACTTCTCTTGTTACTTTGTATGGATATTATTCATTCACTGTTTGTCTCCCTTTCTGAGATGATTCCATGAGGGTCACACTAAATCTTTTTTGTCTGGATACCTCAGTGCTTAGCAGCTGGGATTAAGGAGACATGCACTTCTGTGAGTACCTCCACAATTTGGCACCCTCGCTGCCTTATCTGCTTCGCCTCACTCTTGACCTTGGTGTTAGCACAGTGCCTGTTGGGAGCTCAGTACACACTTGACAACTGTCAAAATGCCCTACTGTTTGAATAAAATGTAAAGCATACTATTTATTGTTGCAATAATAAAGTTGTCCTCTTGGCCTTAACATTGTTGAAGGTAGACAATTAGCATCATATCATATCTACCAGAAATAGGTTTTATTCAATTCTGTAGGAAAAGAGAACATCTAGACATCGTGAGGAGGCATTTCTCAAAAAGTGCAAAGCATTTCCCACTCCTGAGACTAATTGGTAGAACTCTTAAGATCCAAACCTCATTCTAAATTAATGTTAATAGTTTAAAAATAATGTAATTCATCAAAATTAAATATATGGAATTATGGACATCAAAAGAAAATAATAAGGGGAAAGAAAGGGGAAAAAAAAGAAAGGGTATACAAGAAAAGAAAAAAAATAGTAAAGGACAGAGAAAAGTAAATAAATTCAACACCCTCCCTTGACTGAATTCACAAACTGACTTATGTGTATGAAGAGATATTCCATGGCATGTATGTATGACAGCAAGAACTATTATGACATTCAGTGACTGAAAAGCACTAGTGTAGACTCCCAGTGCCTACCATTAATGGGAAAGGGGAGAAAAAAAATGTAGGCCCTGGGAAACTTGTACTTTAAAAGTGTTATGTAACAGGAAATAATAGTGTGATGCTCTTTGACTTTGTTAACATAACTCTGTTCAGAACAATGCTAAGCTTGACATGTACTTTGGAGAAATAAACTCTAGTTTTTTAACTTTACATCACCTGTCAACTTTAATTTTTAGGCCTTTGAGAGATATCAGTTTATATTATAACAATGATATCTAAGGAAAAAACATTATAATCTGCTTAGAAATAAAATGATGATGATGTTCATGATGATAAATAGCTATTAATTTCCCATAGTGTTTTATAATATGCATTCTCCAATGTTATCCCATTTAATTCCCATAGGAAGCCTATGGCATGCAGTTCTTGGCTCACTCAGTATATCAAAAGGGAAACTGAGGTTCACAGAAACTGAAGAGCTTAACTCAGGTTAGCCAGTGAGTGAGTCCATGTCTACAACCACTCAGCCCTCAAACCAAGTGGGAAGACTATTTCCTTCCACGCTGTCATTTAAATGTATCACAAATCACATCACATAATTGAAACCACCACTGAGATATTCTATACAGTATGCCAAGAGCTACAGACTTGACTTATGATATTTTAATTTCATGTGTGCATTAACACATCATATCCATTAAAAAAATACTGTGGGGAGTTATTTTGTTGTTTTAAAAAGAAGCAGTTTGGGTGAATGGAATTCATACCAATATTTGAGGTGACCAAGGAATAGACAACCTGACGTGAGCTCTTTTGTATGGAAAAAAATGTCATGCTTTCCTAATTGTAACAAGTACAAAAGCCACTGTTTTTAGTCAATGCCCAGGAGCCTCACAAAGGAATGGTTGGACAAGCCAACAGCTCTCAGTGAGGCACTGAACATTTACTGGGACTCTAGGACAGGTTGCGCATTGCTCAGCGGTGCACTGGGTACATTTGGATGGCATTTATTAGGAAATGATTCAATGACCTTCCAAAGCACTTTCGCAGAAGCACTTGTGCCCAGTGTCAACTATTCAGCCTCTGACAGTTTAGTGGACATCCTTTCTGGGATGGCTTTCAATCATGCCAAGACCCCAGTTGGTGCAAACAAAGCTGCAAGTCGAGAGAGAGAGAGAGAGAGAGAGAGAGACAACCATTTGATTGTGAAACATCAAAAGGAAGTAATATGGGCAGGGAGTTGCCAAGTGGTGCTTAGCAATACAATACAAGCAGGCCACAGGGCTGTTATTACTGCTCACAAACAGTTGATACACACCACACACATTGAGAAACATTTGGAGACTGAAGAACTACAGCAGCAAAAGAATGGTATGCCAAAGAGTCAGGGGGAAACTCTCGGGTTCTTGGAGAGAGAAAATTTGTACTGTCCACATCATTCCAACAATATCTATTTATCTCTCTTTATCTCTCTCCCTCAGACACACATGCACATGTGTGTGTGCACACACACCTACATATATACTCAAGTTATGCATGACTAGAAAAAACAAGTTGCATCTGTCCAGTGCTAAGCACCTATATGGTCAACTTGTTTTAGATTTCACGTGCTGTGCTTGGAAAAAAACTAAATCGGTTCTCATTGGATTTTCAAGCAGTCGTGTACTACCCATGAGGAGCATCATAACCTACAAAAGTCAGACTCCAAGTGTCCCCTTAATTTATTTGAAGACTGGGTTTAGTATGTGGATGTTATGTTGTCAACATCCAGAGCTATATAGGAATTCATCCCATGGCACCTCTTTGCCCTGGTGATCCTGAGAAGTTTACATTTTTATCCAAAAGGGGAATTTGGAATGCCCTGGAGGTGGTAAAGCATTACATTGTTTAGAAATAGTACTGCTTCACATGACAAACCACATAGGCATGTCGGCTTCTAGAACTATTTTAAATAGAAGGAGTACACTGTATTACAGTAGGTTGTTTATGAAAGATGCACATTGGGAAACTGTGCAAACAGAGACACTAGTGACCTAGCTCCAAAGGGAGAAAGTGAATCTAAATGAGGTCCTGGAGAACCAAATTTGAGAAGTGGCACAAATGGCAGGGTGGCTATGCCCTGTGGTAAAGTTGATGTGAAGGCCTGTTCTACCCTTCTAACTATTTGTGAACACAAATCTCCCTCCATAGTAATTTCTATATTCCAAAGTCTTTTTTGTTCTTGATAGGTTTTAATTTCTCAGACTGGGAACTTCATTATGTTGTTAGATGATGATGTTTGATTGAGAGTAGTGCCTAGGATTAAAATGACTTTGTGTCATAAAACATCTCTGAGTGGCCTCAGTGGGGAAACTGAGTCTTCTTTCTCAGTCTCTGGGAAAGGGCAGGCTACTCCCTGCTCCATGGGGAAAGTGCTCATTTGCTTTCTGGATTCATCAATCTGCTCTAGCATAGGGCATGGGCAACAGTTGTTCTTAAGAAATAGTGAAATCCAGATGCCAGCTGGACTCCACCACATTGTGACTGTGAGGTGCTCACTAACCCTACCTATGCCTCAGCTCCTCTGTCAATAACATGTGAAGATGAGAACCGCTAGCTCTCTAAGGTACTGGGTGTTTACAGTTCTGAAACCCAACCCCAATATTTGAGCTGCCTTTATTCACACATCTGATACCAAATATGGTGGTGGTGGTGGTGGTGTTTCCATACTAACAACCAATTCTCCAATTCTCCTGCACCAACTGGATGTCCAACAATTCAGTTCTATCTGACACTATCTGTGGTCAGTACAGACTCCCCAGGGTAAGGGCTCAGTCCCACAAGGCTGTCCTCACTTCTGACCTCCTGAAGCCAATTCCAAATCCTACTACTTCTGACCAACTGGCTATAAATTTAGAAGTTTCCATGATCCCTCACCTCCCAAGTTCAGTAATTCCCTAGAATGATTTACAGAACTCAGGGGAGTGCTTTGTTGTGACAGGTTTATCATAAAGGATGCAGGAACAGCCAAGTGGAAAGGTGCATAGGGAAAGGTAGGGGATGCGGGTGGGATGGGGGTGTGGAGCTTCCATTATCTCTCTGGATGTGCATCTCTCCCAGAATCTCAATGGGTTCATCAACCCAGAAGCTTTCTAAATCCCACCATCTACGATTTTTTATGTAGGTCCCATTACATTGGCATGATTGGTGAGGTCACTGGCCCCTGGTGATTAACTCAATCTCCAGCTTCTCTTCCTTCCCCATAGGGCCAGAAGGTGGGGCTGAAAGGATTGGTGACCAGCCCCCATCCTGAAGCTATGTAGGAGCACCATGAGTTCATTAGCATATCAGTAACACATTTATCACCCCAGAGATTCCAAGGGTTTTAGGAGTTGTGTTCAAGGAACCAACCTAAGATACAAACCAAATATTTATTTTTTATCCTACCACATTATTCATTGAAAAACTTTCATCTCAGGAGTCCTACATTTTCCACTCTATTCCATGCCCTGTGTTTTTAGAATGACTTTTAATTCAGCTAAACATCTGGGTTCTCTTGCTGAGTGTCATCTTGTGTGTCAGCACTGAATGCCTCCTGTCCTCTTTGTCTATAGCAGTGGTTCTCAACCTTCTGTCCCTTTAAATACAGTTCCTCATGTTGTGACCCAACCATAAAATTATTTTCGTTGCTACTTCATAACTGTAATGTTGCTACTGTTATGAATCGTAATGTAAATATCTGATATGCAGGATGGTCTTAGGCGACCCCTGTGAAAGGGTCGTTAGACTGCCAAAGGGGTCACGACCCACAGGTTGAGAACCTCTGGTCTATAGGAAGGAGGACAATGGGGACCTTTCTTCATCCCATGACTCACAGCCATCATCTTCAGAATATCTCTTAGAACTGTCTTTCAAAGGACGAGGACAGCAGGAAATGTGAAAAAGAGCAATGAATAAAGGGAGTCATCTCTACGGTCATTACCAGAGGCATCCTCCTCCTTGAAAAATCGATACGTGTATAATACCCAGCATGGCACTACTGAAAACGTTTTTCTAAAGCTACACCTCCTGCCCTCTAGGGGCACAGACAACTGGCAATAGCCTAGTTAGCACATACAGGGAAAATACAGAGACAGCAGTAATTGTATAAACATCAAATAATTAACCCTACTTATTAAATAGGTAAAAAGAATAGTTCAATTGACAAGACACAGACCAGGACTCTGGATTGGGGGTTGCTCTGTGACCAAGGAAAATAAATCACTGAACCATTCTGTGATTTTGTGGGCATTGATAACCCTCTCTGGAAAATAGAAAGTGGGAGAGCACTAGTAAAGATGGTGGTGAATACTTGATAATATGAAGGGCATCACGGTGTCATGTCGAGTACTTTACTGGACATGAATAATGAACTGACAGGTGATTTCAGGAAAGGGCAGATGTGGACACATAGGTAACTACTGTGAAACAGACTGGGATCAATCTAAAGAGGGGATACCCAAAGTCCTCTGTGGTCTAATCAGCTGTCTCCAGCCACCTCAGCCTCTCTGTCTTATTACTTCCCTGATGCCCCCTCTCCATGGCAGTCTCACTCCTTTTGATTTTCAGGCCATGGCATTGCCTCAGTTTTATTAGCTGTCTTTTGAAAGTAGTATTATAAGCCATTTTTAAAAATGTTGCCACGCATTCTTAGTAACTACAATGCATAAATGGCTAAATGATATTCTGTGATGTGGATACATCATAATTTACTGAACCTGTAGGTAGATACTTAGATCGATTCTGTTTTCACTCTTATAATTATCCCTTCAATAGGGGAACAGGTCAGAGATAAATATGCATAATTTTCAGAATGTCCTCAGTGGTGCAGAGGCCTGTACCTGTTTACATTGTGGCCAGTCACAAGTAAGAACCATTCAGTATGTTACTTTTTTCTTTCTCCTTCAAATGGACTCTCGATACTTCAAAAACACCTCAGCTGAGGGCTATCAAATAGTTACCCATCTCTGAACTCTCATCATTCATTCATCCAACCATCCATCCATCCAACTATCCATCTATCTTCCCAGCAATTACAGGCCCCTCTACAATGCACCATAATGGTCGACCCCGTTATGGACTTTCTCCAGAGATACAAAGATGAAAACATGGCTCCTGTCCTTAGGGCATCACTAGACTAGTGGAGATGAGGAAGAATATAGACACATATCTGATTAAGTACAGTTTATACAACGTGGCTGGATGTTCCTAGTTGGGGCATCCAACTCAATGTGGAAAGTGGGAGAATGTTAGGGACAGCTTTCCTGCAGCACGTGACATCCACACTGAGTTTTGAAGTGAGTATTAGCCAGGTTAAGGGGGATTACAAAGAGTATTTTAGTCAGAGAAATAGCAAGGGGAAAGGAAAGGAAGAGAGGGAACAAGGCATACATGGGGAACTGCAAGCAGATCAGGAGAGAGAGTGGGGGTGGGGGGGAGAAAGAGAAAACCTATGCATGTGTATGAAAAGCCTGTTGAATATTGAGAGAGAGAAGACCATGGTATTTCCTTTTTTTAAAAAAATTATTTTTTAATTACAGTAGACATTCAATATTGTATTAGTTTCAGGTGTAGATCATTCAATTTCTTGTTCATCACACTAAAATTTAAGCTTTCCTCTGAGGTTAGTGGAAAGCCATTGAAGGATTTGACATGGGAGAATCACATGGCCAGGTTTGTTTTCAGAGTGGAGAAGAAACTACAGCTGGGCAAGACAGAGGTAAGGAGAAACTTAGGTACATGATGGAAGAGGTGATGAGGACCTGAGCTAGGTAACAGTGAGAATGTAGAAAAGGGAGGAAATACTAAAGTTATTATTAAGGAGGTAGAATTGACAGAAGAATTGATTGACTATTTGGGAAGGCCCAGGGGCTGATGAGGAATGAACCGGAGGCATTTATGACTCCCAGGTGTTGGTCTGAGTAGCTAAACTTTTGTTTGGCTTCAGTATAGATTATAGCTGCTGATATCACATAAGAAGAGTTGGTCAACCTTGAGATGAGAGGAAGATCAAGGAGAAAACCCTAAAGATCACTAACATTTACATGGCAGGTCTTTCCCGTGGAGGATGCTGAATTTACAAGGGCCCCAAATGAGAAGCTTCTCTCTTTAATTCAAGGTTCTTCTACAATAACTACAGCTACACTTCTCTAGCATTCAATAATGCTATAAGTTGCCAAAATTCTTGACATTTTTATGTCCCCCAAATGGTATAAGGTTGGTTTTATTATGCTTCTATTAATGATGACTAGAGAGGCTAAGCTACTTTCTCAAGTTTGTTCAGCTAGTAAGTGGAGGAATCAAAATCTGACTCAGGTCTTCTGATGTCTAAGTCAAGCTCCTTCTTCTGTGCCACTCACTGCCTTTGAGTGACACCTCAGCGTGGCCATTCCCACCATCATGCTAGTTCTGTCTGGGATGCACCTCTGCTCTATTTCCATCAACTCCCACTGCAGACGTCCTCCAGGAAGCCACCTCTGTCCTCTCGGGCATTCTCCCTGACTCACTTGGTCCTCCCTGGTGCATCTCTCTTAGTATCTTTAAAAAAAAACACTGTTTGCATTTTGTTTTTTTTCTGGCTTAGATTTTGTAGCAATTCATCTAGAATATACTGAATGCCAACTGTGTGCCGATGGACAGTAAGCACTTTCTAATATGTCACTTTGTGACCTGGATCTTTGACCTGGTGATTAAGCTGCTCCTTGATGAAGTAAAAATTGTCCTGTATGTGTATTTTACCTCCTTTTAAAGCACATGTCAGTAGCATATAACTGAACATGTATTTGTGCTTGAAAAGTGCTCACTGAAGGAATGAAGGAGTAAATGGTAAGTTTACTCAAGAGAATATTGAGCATTTTATATGCTTTTATTATCCTAAAGAGTTATCAAGTACCAGTAACAGAGGAATAAACATACTTATATCTTTACCTATACCTATATCTATAGTCACCTTTTTATTCAGCTACCATTTATTGAGAACATACTGTATGCCTAACATACTGCCAGAAAGTTCAAAGATATCAAATGTCACTGCTATTATATCTACTTTAGAGGGAAAGAAATAATCTCAGAGAGGCTGTGTGACTTGCCCAAGGAAGCACAGCTACTGATGACAATGTTGGAATTGGAATTTAGGTCCATTCTATTCCAAAATCTGTGCTTAGAGGAAGAGAGTACCAAAATCTGTGCTTAGAGGAAGAGCGTAAAAAGGAGGCAACAAAAATAGGGAAGAGACCAGAAAACAGGAATAGCAATTTAGAATAAATAAACATGTAATATAGGTGATCAATTTGGGGGCAGAGGTCTGGACCGGACAGGCGTTTCAAGAAGGCTGTTGTGCAAACGCAGATCACATGTGGTCATAGAGGCTCAGTTTCTCTCATTGACTTGAGAGAAAAAAAAATGCTTTTCATGCATGTGACTTGCCATGTTGCAGACCTTAAATCAAAATCTTAGGAAGAGATATATCATAGAAGACAAAATCCATGTCACCCATGGATGGCCCCCCTTTCTCGGAGGTGCTGCAATTGAGGCTTCATTGATGCGGTACACACAGCAGAACGTCTGATAATATCAGATGAGCTGGGAAACCTCACAGCCACTTGGCTCTACTGTACAAATATATAAAGTATCAAAGTTAACAACTTATATAATAATACAAAGTAAGGTAATGTCAGAGGTGGGAACTGATTTATTCCAATGTCCTAGCTTTGGGGTGCTGCTAAGCTCTCTGCTACACTGTTCTATTACATTGGATGTTCACTTTTAATAGAACTACTAGTAAATGTTTTACACTTTCTCACCCTACCATTCAGTTTCTCACTGGAACAAGTGGTACCCAGTTTCCTCTGATCTGTGCATACAGCCAAGTCACTTATGAAGCCATGCTTAGCAAATTTTTTCTGTAAAGGTCTAGAGAGTAAATATTTTAGGCTTTTCAGCCCTATAGTCTCTGTTGCAACTACTCAAGCCACTGCAGTGTGAAAGTAACCACAGAGGAAACACAATGAATGAGTTTGTGTTCCCATACAACTTTATTTATGAAAGTAATACAATTTTCCCGTATCAGTAATAGGAATTCTTTTGATTTTTAAACCCACTGACAAATCCAAACTCTATTCTTAACTCGAGGCTGTAGGAAAGCAGGCAGTGGGTTGGATTTGGCTTGTGGCCCGTCGTTTGTCGTTTGCTGACCTGTGCACTACAGCGCCGAAGTCTTAGGGTGGCTCGAGTTTTCCATGTACTTAAGACAGCTTTTCAGAAGGAAGTGGTTAGCTAACTCCATTAGTGCCTCTGAGCTTCAACTATTAATTGACATTATTTCTTAATTCCCAGCTATATTTTAAGGTATGAACCTAAGGAATTTTAAAGTCATTATGTGGGTGAGGGACTGTTAAAAATAAATCCTTCAGGTTTCGAAGTGGTGGAGAGGGAATAGAAGGTGTTAGCAAATCCAAGGGTTTTCAGGCAAGTGGTTCAAAAAGCTTTGGGGTGAGCCACAGGCACTGCTAAAGGTCATGGTACCACTTTGCGTCTTCTCTTTATGTACGTTATGCCTCTCATAAAATAAAGTTAAAGCAGTTTCATTTAACAGTCTAATTAGTAATGGATTTTTCATTTTATCTTTTTGACTTTGCAATACAAAGCTGAGATCTGGATTTGACGAGGGCCAGGAAAGGATATTTATATATTCATAGTTAAAATTAGGGCTTTCTGACAGCAGCAGAGTTGAGTGTGGGGAGATAGAGCTGTATATTTTCTCCAAATAGGAGGTCCAGGAATGGGGGTGCCTGTAAGTCTCACTTCAACCCGTATGTCTTTCCTTCCTTATTTTATGTGCGGTCAACAGAAAGGATACAGGCGCTGTTACCCAGGCGGCATCCGGGTGTGGAGGCGGCTGCGTTTATTTGTCTCCACTAACAGTTGTTCTTTGTAACAGTGTTCCCTGTGGGCTGAGTGTGAGCTCCCTTTCTTCCTCTTTCCTTTTTTTTCTCCCTCATATTTGAGATGAGGGGGGAAAAAACTTGCCCAGCAGAGAATCATTTTCTTAATTGGTTTTACACCTCTGAGCTACAGCGTGAGGGCTGGGACAGAGACAGGCCTGGAGTAAAGACTTCGTCTTAAACTTGACCAAGAACTGAGAGAGCCATCCCCCGGGGCTGCAGGAAGACGGTATAAGCCCTCATTTTAAAAGGTGAAGGATGGCTGAGAGGCTGCGGTTGAGCCATGCTTTTCCGTGTCTAAGCCAGAGAAGTGGCCACTTTTAAATTTGACTTTGTGGTTCCATCTCTCTGAAATCATTTCATCCTCTTCCCCCATTTCAAATGATCAGCCCCCAAACAGCAACAAATATCCCACAGATGTCATATTCACTTGAGAACGTACAGTTTTTTAAAGCTGAAAATAGGATTTTTTAAAAAAAGAACAACCCTGTCACAACACAGAGTAAATCTCCCAGCCCATTAACAAGTAAGAAATCTTGAAAATGTCCATATTTCCATTCACACTCCAACAGATATGTCCACGAGGGGGTATCTTTAATTGATTTAAAAAAGAAGATGCATATAATTTCCTGAGATGTATTTTGTAAAGCAGGTGTGACAGCTACGTATCTTGCAACGAGTGGTTTTCCACTGATGTTCATGCAACTTTTATTTTGAAAAACAGTCCTTGTTATTCCCCACAGCGCCCTCTCTGTGACCTCAGGCAGGAGAGCACCTGCATGCTGTGCCTCCACTGGCCCTCCAGGCGTCTGGGTTTCAGAAAAGAGGGCTTTAGCCTCCAGGTATGGGGCATCCCGGTTCCCATGTTCTGTGAGTGCCCCGAGTTCTGCTTCTGCTCCAACGGTAAGTTAAGATGGACTTCTTCCGCTCATTGGGGATTGCAGCCCCAGGATCCTGGAGTCAGTCAGCAACTCAGTTTAATTGTAGGAGTTTTCTTTCCCCATCCACAGAGATGAACGGGCAACCCAGTGTGGCCATTCCTCTGCACCCCTGTGCCCTCTTGAGTTGCTCTAGTGCTGGACTAACCTAGACCAAGGCTAGAGTCACCCAAACACAAGTGGGCAAGTCATTATATATAAACTGGGCACTGGCTTCGTACAGTTGTATTTCTCCTTGGGGATGAAATCATGGGAGGGGAGAGGAAAGTGGTCCTGAAAGTGAGGGGCATGGGCAGCATGCAGGGCAGGGGAAAGGTATGTGCTTCTTGGTAAAATTAATTTGTTGCTGTAAATGGCAGAAAGAACGGTTTGAGATGGCTTCACTCACTCTGGCTGATTCATTTAAATAAGATTGGATGAGGCCTTGGTGGTGCTTTTTATCATTTACATCCCTAGCACCAGGCATCCTCCTGTAAATAAGCCTGCTTGACAGTCACCTTTCCCTTGCTGCTGGGCTCATATGGCTCAAAACCTGAAAGACTCAGACACTACTTCCCAGAGGAGGATGTGTTCAGAGCGAGACAAAGGGAAAGGCACAGGAGATTGAGACATTGAAGTGGTTGCATCCTTGCATCCCCTTTGGGTTGGGGGGAGGGGGGCTGTGTTGCAGCTAAAAGAGGAACAAAGGGTGGCATAGAGAAAGTGGGCTTGCTGCGAGACTAACCTTCTTACTCGGGGAAGGTAAAGAACCAGCACAACACGGTATGGAAGGGACCACTGGCACCTGTTATCGGTCATTAACAAACGACCATGTACTGCTAATCTGTGATCATAAAAAGGCCATCTGCTAATGCTCAAAGGTCATTAAGATGCCAGCCGTGTTTACTCTGTTCTCATTGGTTGGGCCCGTCATTTCTAAGAAAAAAGGAGCTTAAATGGTTATTGTGGTGGTGCCTGCTAATGCCACTCTAGTTATGGGCCTGTCAATGTTTCCATTAAGACCCCTATGCTCCATGATTTAAAATACAGCCACAAAAATAACAGGCTGGCTGTGTATGCATGCATGGGTACATGCATGTACATATCCTTCCTTTTTTTTTCACAGATGAGAACATCTGAAGTGCAATAGCTTGATGCTGTCCATGTTCAAAGGTACTCATTAGAAGGGAAAGAGAATTTCTTCATTTCAGGTCTTTTTAAATTTAACCTGACAAATGGACCTATTTTGGATAATAGCCTGCCCACCGTTGGCTAAAATTCTTTTCCTTGATAAAATAAACATCTTCATCACACCAACGTGACAGACACCTCAGCACTTCCATGCTGTTGAGAGAACTGGATTATAGGTGGGTTGACCATGGGCTGGATTACAAGGTTGGGAAGGTACCTCAGTGAGGGACCTACTGAATTAAAGCTCACCTCCCATTTTGCATGCTTCTCTGGTCCCCAGAATTTAACACTTGGGTTATCTAATAGTTTCTTTAGCCTTTTCAGAATGGATTATGTAGTGGACATGGTTTTTTTTTGCTCATTTTTCTTCAAGGCACCAGTGAATGCACAGAAACTTGTAAGGGTGATTAGGAACATGTTGAATATTCAAAGGTTTTAATAATATATATATTATTAAATAATATATATATCCTTCCTTTCTTCTTTCCTTCCTTCCATCCATCCTTCTTTCCATCCCTTTTCTTTCTTTCCCTTCCTTCCTTCCTTCCTTCCTTCCTTCCTTCCTTCCTTCCTTCCTTATATATTTTCTTGTTTCCTCTTCTTGGAGGCTCCTAGAAAAGGAAAGATAAAAATAAAGCTCTGTGTATAAATGAATTGACCAAAAGAATAAAAAACAAGTTATGTAATTCTGAAAATCTATCCCCAATGGGCTCACTGTGGCTGGTAACGAAGGTGGCTCTTACCAATGGGTGGCCTGACAGACCGTATGTTCTGCTGCCCGGCCACTGCAGGTGGCAAAGACAGAGCCCACTTTGAAAATATGAATGTAGCAATATTCTCTCTGTGTGTTTGTGTATGTGTGCATGTGTGTGTATTTTGGGATGGTCAGACCTTCAAGCTTATGCTAACAGAGGCGTGTGTGCTTAAGTGTGATTTTCAAACACCCGGGCAGATTTTGATGTCTTCGGAGATTCTTTAGTGATGGAGGCCAAGATTGCTGTTCTGATTTTTCCTCCATTTCTGATAACACCACTGTTTCTCATCATATCCTTGCCTTTCATCTCTGCCAATTAACTAAGTAGCCAGAGCCTTGTTTTGAAAAGTTCTGAGTAGTTAGTAAGCTCTTTTTTTTTTCTGAGCCAAGTCAACGTGCCCTCTGGAGGCCTCTGAATGAGGGGTCTGTCCACTGCCCCCACCCCTGTCTGCCTGTTAGTGCAGGCCTGGCCTTAATCTTTTGCTTTCAACGCATTGCAAGGGGGGTGGGAATTATAGAGCAGGGGGTGGGGTGGTGACCGCAGGTGGCTGAAGAAAGGGGTCTTGTTCTCATGACGCTAAATGGCTGGTTAGCACTGCTTTTACTGTGAAATTCAGCTTCTGTCACTTCGTGGTTAATTGCTTTATTATTCTCAGATCCAGATTGGACCTGATTTAGTTCTATCAGGAGCCATGACTCTCCCTGGCATTTGGCCAGGATCCTTTCGATCCTTTGATCTGAGGTTTTATAATCACATTATCGTTTCAACTGCAGCAGGAGGCATGGGCCTTTGCTGCCGCTTTCTACTTAGAAGTGTGCAGGGTTGCTCAGTAGGTGGGTGCAGTGTGACTTTGACCTGGGCAGGGGCTTGGGGAATGGGGTCTTCTCCCTAACTCAGTTTCTCCTTCTTGGTCCTTATGGGTTTGATGCGTTTTCCTCCCTCCTTTCAGCCCCAGATGGTGGTGGGAGCAGCCACATGAACTTGCCCCTTTGGTAGGTTTATTTCCAGCCACCTCAAGGTTGAACCCTAGGTAAGCTTCTGCTCTCCTCTTTTGCCATAGCTTTTCTGCATCAATTGGCTGTCCTTAATATGAAGCAAGTCAACAGGTAGTTAAAATGACCTCCCATCATTGTAAGCAGAGGCTGGCTGGCTCCCATCAGTGGTTCTGGGACACAGACGCCAGGGCTGAGAACGTCAGGCGGCCCACAGACTGCATTGTTAGCGAGCCTGGTGAGGGCGAGGAGCAGGAGCCACTGTAGCCTGGGCTTTTTAATAGGAAAGGCTGTAAAATGTCGGCCAGGCCTAAGTCACAGATGCACCACAGAGCTCTTTCAAGCCCTTATTCCAATGCCCCGCTTGTAACTATTTTTAACCTTATTAAAAGGGACTGCAATAGTCCAGCTTCACGAGAGCATGCTAGACTCTTGCAGTAAATTTCTTTGGTTTATAACTCCACCTTTGATTCCGAAGGCCAGCGGGCATGGGCACTCAGAGAAGCATAAATCTCCTGCAGGTTTGCTCCAGGGGAACCCTATGCAGCCAGGGATGTGCTGGAGACCGGCCCTGGGTCCCTGGCTGGAGCAGAGGGGAAGGAGAAGCTCCCCTCTTCAGATTTCAGGCAGCTCAATCTTCAATTCAATCTTGCAAAGACAGAATTTGTGGCATTTGTGTAATAGAAACACAGACAAAAGTCAGAAGCAGGTGATGTCTGATAACTTGAGCGCCACGTGACCAGTTTCCCAGCACAAGGTCAGCGGGCTCGTGGAAGCCAGCTGCTGGAGAGGGAGGCAGAAGTGGGGCTGGCATTGCAGGACTGAGGGATTTGTGTCCCTTTATTTCACTTCTCACGTGGCAGCTCCTCCTCTATCAGTGGCAGGGGCTAAAATCTCATTTCGAATTTCTTCTAAGTGTTCTAGTTTGGAAAGTCTTTGCTAACTTTTGAAGGAAAGACTTTTTGGGGCACGGTGTCTTCTTGGTCTGAGGTACATGCATGGGTCTCTTCTTTGTCAGGATTCAAAACAGAAAGAGCCTCTTGCCGGCCATACCTTCTTTGGCTTCCGGGGCTCACTATGTGAAGAAGCCCACATTGGACTAAATTACAGATAGTCAACAAGGAGGCCTGAAATGAGTTGATATGGAGGCACTAGGTTCTGGCTTAAAGTCACTGTGGAGTGTCTGTGATGGGTACCAGTCCAGGATCGAAGGAGCATTGTATAGGACAAGGAAGACAAGATGTCCGTCCTCTAGCAGCTCGTCA
Source organism: Myotis brandtii (assembly GCF_000412655.1). Classification (NCBI taxonomy): domain Eukaryota; kingdom Metazoa; phylum Chordata; class Mammalia; order Chiroptera; family Vespertilionidae; genus Myotis; species Myotis brandtii. The sequence goes on from NW_005371410.1 coordinate 6,829,953, forward strand.
TCTTATTAGAGATGCCACACGCAGTTATGGAGCTGTGTGGGACAGTGCATGACTAGAGGTTAAGACCACTGGAGGTCAGAGAGGAATGTATCTGTGGTGCCAGCACAGTTCATGAAAGGTTGATAAGAGCAGGGGTACTAGGTTCTGGGCTACTTTTAAGTGGAGGCTGTGATGGGCTTCTGGAATTTTCTGACTGTTGATCATTAGTTCTCCTATTCACTTCTGGCAATTCTTTTTTTTTTTTTTTCATCCTGAGGGAGAATCCATTGCACATGATTCATTCAACCGGGTTTGCCTACCCCAGGGTTGGGCATGTGACTGAGGCCCAGCCAATCAGAGTATTTCACCACTTTGGCTATATTGATTGGTTCAAGGTTGGACAACTGACTCAATCTGGCCAATCATAATCCTCCTGAGACTTTCTGACAGAGCTGCAGGGAAGGCTTGCTCTTTCCTCTGTGCTTGCCAGACTGGAAGTATGTGAGATAGGGGCTGCAGCAACTCTCCTGACACAGCGTGGAGAGAGCAGTTTGAGCTGAACAGAGATAAGACGTGCTAGGAGATGGCAAGAGGAATGGACAGCATTTGGTGCCATCATTTGAACTACTGTATCTAGCTGTGAATGAAGCCAGCTTTGTGGGCTGGTAATTTGTTTTATCCCTGTTAGCTGGAGTCAGGTTCTGTAACTTATAACTGGAAGAGTCTGACTAATATGGGATGAGGGGCATAGACATGTTTCACGGAAGTAGGGTACTGGTTTCTGTGAAAGTGCAGGTGGCTCATAAACAGTGTAAGTAACTTTACCCCAAACAAAACAGAACAGCAACAACAGAATTAGCCTCCCTTCTCAGCTCTTCTCTCTTGAAGACAAACTTCACAGGAGTCTACAGAAGCAAAGCAAGATGAAATGTTCATTGGCACTTGGGCCAATGCATCCATTAAAAATATATTTAACAGGCTGCGTTCCTGCTCAGACATTCCTCAGCTTCCTCGGAACCCTCATTATTATCATATATTCTTCCCAGAACACACTTTGAAATGTGATACTTTGACTGAAACATTCAATTCGATGAATATTAAACTCTATGCATCAGGCACTGTGCTAGGTTTGGGGTTACACTGATGGACAAGATGGAAGTGGTATCTGCCTCATGGAAATCAATAAAACAGTATAAGCTGACATTATTTAATAAGAAGAGTTTTTTTCCATGGCCTTACATTTATTAAGCACTCAATATCCAAAATCTCTCTCCAGATTTCATTTATACACTGAGCCTCAGGACACACCTGCCTTAAATATTAGATATCCCTAACTCCTACTTAGAGTTTGTCTGTTCGTTTAGCTGTGCTCTATGTCATAATTCACTGGTCTTGATTAATTTAAGTATTAAGCTTTTAAGGATTGGGTCATGTCTATTACTATAAATTGCTTTCCACAATGTTGACTAAAGTATCATGCTCAAATTAAAAGGAAAGGAAAGGAAAGGAAAGGAAAGGAAGGAAGGAAGGAAGGAAGGAAGGAAGGAAGGTAACCACCTAGTGTTCCTTCTCCAACATCCTCTCCACTTTCTGTTTGGGCTTGGAATTGTACCACTGATATGAGTACTTTTATGATTTCAAGTAGTGATATGCTCATGGTAGCAAAATAGGATAACCAGGGGCCTTAAGTAATGAACTTTAAATACTGGTTTGCCTCTTCTTTCATTTGCAAGAATGGTGGAGTCAGACTTAGGTCCCAGTCCTGTTGTCCTGGGTTGAGTTCCTGAATCCCTCTGAACTTCAGATTTATCAATGATAAAATAAGGCTAAAAATAATAATAGCTTCCTGAGAGTCTGGCTATGAGCATTAAATAAAATAACACAGGAAAGATGCTTAGCAAAATGCTGGCATATAAAAAAATCTCTAAAGGATGCTAACATTAATACGTGAATGTATGATTAAATACAGAATATTTACCATTTCAAAGTATCTCCCCAAGATACATGTAAATTATAAAGGGAAAAGTTGTAATTTGATACTGGAGAAACCTAACCAATACCACCTATATCGAATGATCAAAGCTCACATCACTCATAAGAATGTCTATTATCTAATAATAATGGGGCAAATCTAAATCATGTGCCTCTTGATATAATGCACTGAGAAGGACACAACACCATGTTGGTGATATTCTTGCAAAAAAAATGCTTAACCGGAATTTAATCTTAAGGAAATATCAGACAAACCCAAACTGAGGGACCTTTTAAAAAACAACTGACCTATACTCTTAAAAAATATCAGGGTCACGAAAGACAAATGGCAGTTTGCAGACCTGTCTCAATGCATGTATGATCCAAAATTGGATACTGGACCAGAAAAAAAAGGGGGGAGAGGGGGAGACTTAAATGCAACAATTGGTAAAATTTGAATATAGTCTTTAAATTGGCTTATAACATTGATTTAATACTAATTTCCTGATTTAGGTAATTGTATGATGGTTATGTAAGATGTTAATAGTTGAAGAATTTCGGTGAAAGTTATGTATACATTTTTTGTGCAATTTATCTAAAAAAATTAAAGTGCATGTATTAGGCATTCAGTGAGCCACATTGTGACCCAGGGAATCTTCCTGAGTCGGGGCAGCCACTTAGATGAGGTTGGCAGCTTGGGAAGCTGTGTCTGTGTGTCGCTCCGCTGGAAGTTCCCTGAGCTCTATGAGGGTGTCACACCCTTACAAGCACATTCTTGGGCTGGTCCATCTGGTTCTCTCCTGATGGTGTGTCCTCCATCCCTGAAGCCTCTTTGAGAAAGAAGTTGAAACAAATGGAAGTTACTCTCTGACAGTTTTTAGAAATTGAGCTCCTCCTTTTGGGTCAGTGAGATTGTCCAGCAGACAGAGATTCAGCCAGAGCTTCCTCTGTGGCTCAGCCATTAGTTTTGCTGTGGAATCTACCATCATTCTTTCACTTCCTGGGCCTTGCCTCTCAATTGTGGGGAGCAGGAGGAATAATGTTGGACTTACAGAAAAGCATTGCATCCAAATCTGATATCCACATTATTAATACAGTATGTACAGTAGAAGAAAACGTAGAAAAGGTGATTAAAGCTACCATAGGGGCATTACATGAGGATGTACAGAGTTATAGAAAGAGGTGCAGCTGTAGAAAAACTAAGCCAGAAAGAGAATCTATATAAACAAAGCCTAAGTGACTGTTATGATGGAACTACTGGAACAGCCGGTCGCTATGATGTGCACTGACCACCAGGGGCAGACCCTCAATGCAGGAGCTGCCCCCTGGTGGTCAGTGTGCTCCCACAAAGGGAGCGGCCACTCAGCCAGAAGCCGGGCTCACGGCTGGCGAGCACAGCAGCAGTGGCGGGAGCCTCTCCCACCTCCGCGGCTGCGCTAAGGAGCAGCAAGCCCAGTGGTAAGGAGCAGCTAGCAGGTGGGCAGTAAGGAGCAAGGTCTTCCAGACTGTGAGAGGGATGTCCAACTGGGCCTAAGCCGGCAGTTGGACATCCCCCAAGGGGTCCCAGACTGCGAGAGGGCACAGGCCGGGCTGAGGGACTCCCCTCCCCCCCTAGTGCACAAATATTGTGCACCGGGCCTCTAGTATGATCTATAAAATACATCAGATCATGGAAAGTAAAATGTGTCTTCACAATCCATGACAGAGACTGGCTGTAAAAGGACAGGTTCTCAGAAAATGAGAGAAAAATGATTTTGCAGAGTAAACAAAACACGTATGAATCTTGATCTCAAGTAATGTCTGACAGGGATGAGGTCAAGAAGGGTTGAATGAACTCCAAGGTGATAGATATCAGAGGAAAGGAAGTGAAAAGGTGGAGTCGAGTTGCCAGCAAAGAGCATGGCAGATCCTCCACCCCAGCCTCCTGTGATGTCCTTGTTTGGACCTGCATCCCAAACTCTGAATTTTCCTGTTTCTAACTTTGCACATTTACTCCTAGCCCCTTGAACATGGGTTGCTCTATCAGGGTGAATCGATGGTGGCGATTTCACAAGGAATGTTGTGAGGTTAACAAATACAATTTGTAATGTGCACTGCAAATATAAAGTGCCATAAAAATGCTAATGAATGGTAATGTGTGTCCACTTGTTAGTGAGCCAGATCAACAGGCCAAGGATAACAGAAAAAGAGACTGCCTTTTGAACACAGAGAGTGCTGTCCTATTCATGTGGCCTCCGCATGCCACCTCAGAGACTCTGGCTCGGCCCTCATTATTCAGCCAAACAACTTCCTCTCCCTCTCTGGGTCTCAGGCTGCTTTCTGAGCAAGGAAAGATTCCCTGAAACCTTTTGGTGCCGTCCACAATAGTGGTAACAAAAATTTGGCTTGAGAAATGCATTCAAGGAGTGAAAAAATACAATAGAAATCTATCATTACTATGATGTTTGGAAGAGAGAGAAAGAGAGAGAGAGAGAGAGAGAGAGAGAGAGAGAGAGAGAGACCTGGGCCTTGTTTTGCATTTTGGTAAGAAATGATATATAGCTACATAGTAAAAACAGTTTTATTAAAAAGATCTTCTCACCCTGAAATCAAAATTCGAATTGTACCTTCTTATCATCCAGTCACTTTAGAATGAAAGTTAAAAATGCTGATACTGTGGAACTAGCCCTCGGTATTATATCTCATCGCTGATATATTTGTCTAATACTTTGGTTTCTGAAGGCCCATTACTCAGGCCCTGTGCGCAGGGCTGTTCATTTTAATCCTTTCTGGTTTCTGAAAACAGGAATGCTAGGTGGAGCTGATAGATAAGATTACATTCCCAGCTTCTGCGTGTAGGTAGGTAGTGGGGTATGATCCAGATAGTGAAACAAATGGAGTTTTCATCACCCTGAGAAAAAGGTCTGACCTCGGATTTGTGTGCTTTTGTTTAGGGAAAACCTACTAAGCTGTAGGGTTCTATGATGGCTAGGATGAACTCTTCATCCGGTGGAGTGGAACATTTTAACAGCCCAATAAAGGTTCAGATGTATATAAACTGAGTGTTTAGGGCCTTTGTCACCTTAGTTTACCAATAGAACAGATACAGAATTTCATAATGTTTATTCTGCCCTAATAAAAAGAACCTCTTTGTCCACTGAAGCAATACATTGAGGACCAAATAGGCCTCCTGTGCTGTGAAAAATACGGGGAATTATGGAGTTCTTACTCCAGGCTCCTCTGGCCTCCATGAATGGTTCAGAGGGAGGTGGGTAAGTGACCAGATTAAACTGTTTAACAGGCTAATACTTGTTTGGTTTACACAAAGCCATCCAGCAATTATTTCGATGCTTGACAGTGTTATCATCATTATTTATTTTGCTATAAGCTAGATTTATGCATTTGTAATACTAAGCATAAGAAACATTAATAGCTTTACTAATTATATCACTACTTTACAGATATAAATAGCGATTAAAATGCCAAGTAAAGTGAACTAGTAAAACATTTTTAAGAGAATTTTAAAATCAGTTGCTGATTGATGATGTCTTTGCCTAGTCTTGGGGTTTGAATGGAGAAGAAGAGAGCCTTCTCTGGAGATTTAAGTCTTACTTTCTTGCCAGGTCATAATGCTGGCAAAGTCATTCTGCCTTAACCTGACCATAATCAGCTGAACCATGTATTTAATATGTGACCAGCAAAATATATTTTGTTTTAGATGAGAGCAAAATGAAAATCCAAAGTGTAGAGTTGGGAAGGGGGGTGTCAGAGAGAAAGGCGGGGGAGAGGAAATAAATGATCATAAGTGAAGTGGGGGGAATAAAGAGAACTGAGTAACATACGCATCTCCCCATTCTGGCTATTGATCTTGCTCTGTGTTCTCCAGAAAACACCTTGTTATAAATGAGGATATTGAGTGAATAAAAAGAGTTAATAAATCCACAGCCTTTGCCAGGAATGCTAATGGAAATCCATGAGCAGTTTAAGTGCTGGACAAGTGAAAAGACCACACTGGGAATGGAGGACATGGTGGATGAGAATGGATAGGCAGCATGTCTGGATGCCTGGTCTGTGAGCTGAAGCAATGGATGGGCAGCGTCCTTTGATGGGTTGTAACTCTTAGAATTCCTGAGTTCCTATCTGTTGACCTCTATAGCAAGTCAGCTCCAAAAATGCATACTCTCGCCAGAGCAAGGAACTTTTATAAATTGAGTTTTACTGGGACACAGCCACACACATTCATTTAAGTATTGTCTATGGCTGCATTTATTTACACTACAACTCGGAGTTGAATCATTGCAACAGAGACCTTACGGCTCACAAGGCTGGAAATATTTACTATCTGACAATTTATTTTTTAAAAATATAGCCGATCCCTGCTCTCAAGCCTCAGTAAACATTAACTAATTGGCTAAATAAGTTGAAGAAGTTTTTCATAGTTGCTCCAAAGTGCCCACTTTTCTAATTATTTTTCACTGGGATTCAATATATGCCTGCTTCAAAATTTTTCACAGCCTACCACAGTGCTATCTGAGCATGAAAAGATTGTGATGGGGTGGGGAGTGGGGGTGTATAATAAGGCCCTTTTGTTTGTGCAAAATAAGATGTGTGACACTTTGAGAAAAGGCCTCCGGTTGCATTAGATAATTCTGATTATAAATGATCATTCTTAAAGCTATAATTCAGGGATAAAAGAGTGTGAGTATTTTCATTTGTGGTTTGTGGCAGGACTTATTGCATTTCTCTGTCTTCTTAGAGCTAGCCAAGAGGTTCATAGTAGGGACTAACTTACCTAAGCCACCTTGAATGAATTCTCCACCACCATCTCCCTGAAAAAAATTCCTAACATGGAAAAATTCATTTTAGCAGGAGAGGTCTTTATTTTTGAAATGTTTTGACCTGATTTAGAGGCTAGTTATAAATATAAAGGAGAGAGCTGTTTACTCAGTAAACATGATAAAATATTTGGGAGCTCATACATGCTGGATGTAATCTAGCAGTATCTGCAAAGTAGACATTGCATTTCTGTTGCTTTCATTTTTCTTAACAATTCTTAGATTTTCCATCACAATCACACCTGATCTCATTGTTGCCTCTGTCGAATTGTATACCCTGTAAGATCTAACTGAAATTCTACCACTTTTATGACTATTTCTCAGCAACTCAGCTGAGGATACTGGAAAACTCACAGGCTTTGCAATCAGATAGCTTATCCATGGCTGAGGGGCCATGAACAAATTACTCCTTTCCTCTGAGGATCTGGTTCCTTATTTGTAAATGTGCAACAAACTAAATTCTCAGAATTGTTATGAAGATTAAATAAGATGATGCACATAAAAGGCTTGGCAGACAATAGGTTTTCAATGAATGATGATAACTATTATTTTCTTAGGTCAAAGACTTCTGTTTTGAATGATAGCAATTGCTTGCACCAATTAAGGGCTGCTTTCTGTATACTGTGGTACATTTTTAGTTTATCTTGTCATATACATCTTTCCCCACCTAATTGAATTCTGACCTTTTAAGAGTAAGTACCACATTTGTGTATCTGTTCAAGCGTATTACAAATAATAGGTACTTAATAAGTATCTGGATTGATTCTGGGTCTTTGATATGTTGGATGAATGCAGAGAGAAACCAGAGCAAAGAGACTGTGTGTATTTTGCCAGTTCACTGGATCATCGCAGAGACTGCTGGTGAGGGCGTGGAGAGCCCTGCTTTGCTCGGTGTCATGAAATATCCAGATGTCTACATTTGCAAAATCAGAGATGTAGGGAGTAGAGAAAGTTTTGAAATAGATGGTCCTACTCACCAGGGCTTGAATCTCTAATCTTTTCTCTGCCTATAGTCCCAGGAAGACACTGCTTTCCCATACAAAACTGAGATGAGATGATCAGTGGAGAGAATTTACTTAACAAATTAATTATTTCTTTCGTTGGGAAGATAATGCTAAAATTAATGTTAAAAAATCTATCACCTTTAGATTCTCTCGACTGAGAATCTACACTAATAAAAGAGAAACATGGTAATTGGCGTACGACCGCTACCCTTCCCATTGGCTAATCAGCATATCCTTATGCAAATTAACTGTCAGCCAAGATGGCAGCCGGCAGCCAGGCAGCTGGAAGCAAGCAGGGAGGCTCACTTGCTCCAGTGACTGCAGACGCCAACGTTCCCCGCCTAACTTGCCGGCCTCTGAGTTGCAACTCTAAGCAACTATGTACTATGTTGCAAATGTAGTAGCTAAACAAAACCCCAGAAACCAGCTTTCAGCCTGCCGGGATCTCAGAGCTGAAGTTATACATTGTTTCGATTATAGAACGGCAAACAAACCAGATACGAAGCCTCAGAGCTAGAGCCAGAGCTAAAGCTGGCCCAGAATAAAATAAAAAAAAGAGAAAAAAAAGGAGCGGTTAGGAGCTTCAGTCAACAACCGCCAGCCTGAAAGCAGCCCTCAGCCCCTCACCCAGACTGGCCAGGCACCCCAGTGGGGACCCCCACCCTGAAGGGGGTGTGACCAGCTGCAAACAGCCATCATCCCCTCATCCAGGCTGGCCAGGCACCCCAGTGGGGACCCCCACCCTGATCCAGGACACCCTTCAGGGCAAACCAGCCAGCCCCCACCC
>NW_005371410.1:6838708-6914261 GCF_000412655.1 Myotis brandtii
GATCGGCCCTGCTCTGTGGGTGATAGAGGGTGGCGCCCCAACCCCCTGATTGGCCCTGCTCTGTGCGTGACAGGGGGCAGCGCCCCAACTCCCCAATCAGCCCTGCTCTGAGCCCGACCAGGGGCTGCACCTAGGGCCTGCCCTCTGCCACCCAGGAGCAGGCCTAAGCCAGCAAAGTTGTTATTCCCGAGGGGTCCCAGACTGCGAGAGGGCACAGGCCGGGCTGAGGGACCCCCCCTTCACCCCCCGCCCCGAGTGCACAAATTTTTGTGCACCAGGCCTCTAGTGTATCAATATTTCAGTAGGCAGTTTTGAGATATAATTTATATGCAATGATATTTACCCTTTTAAGGTATATCCTTCTCTAAATTTTGACAAATTTCTGTAGTGTGTAACCTTCCCCACATTAAGATAAAGAATATTTCTATTATTCCAAAAAGTCTTCTCATGCCTCTGTGTAGCCAGTTTTTCTCCTCCTATCCTCAGCCTCCAGAAGTCTCTGATTGATTACTGAGTGTAAGTTTGCCCTTTTGAGAATGCCGTATAAATAGAATCACACACTATGTGTTTTTTTGAGTCTGGCTCTTTTCACTTAGCAAAATATTTTTGAGTTTCATCCATATTGTTTCTTGTAGCCATAGTCATTTCTTTTACTGCTGAGGAATATTCCATTGTATGAATGTGTTGTCATTTGTTTATCCATTATCTGCTTAATGGGCCTTTGTGAGGTTTCTAACTTTTAGTGATTATAAATGAAAGTACTCTAAATATTTGTGTACAGGTTTATGTGTGTTCATGTATGAAGACATGAGTAAGGGATTCCCTTGGGTGAGGGATTGCTAGGTCATATGGTAAGGGTATGTTTAATTTTATAAGAAACTATCAGATTACATTGCTAAGTGGTTTTACCATGTAGCTTTCCTACCAAAAAGATGAGATTTCCAGTGGCTCCACATCTTCATTAGCATTTTGTATTATCATTTTTAAAATTGAGCAATTCTAATAGGTATATAGTGGCATCTCATAGTTTAATTTGCATTTCCATAATGGCTAATGATGGTGAACAACTTTTCATGTATTTATTTGCATCCATATACTTTCTTTGGTGAAGTGTCTATTTAAATCTCTTGCCTATTTTGGGGGGGATTGGGAGTAGGGGAGAATGTTGTTTGTGCCTGCAATAGGCATTTTTAACTGTACCATATTTTGGCTAGTCACACTCATCATTTCATAACATGAAACTACAGTGAGTTAATCAGTCCTTCATCATCTTCAAATATTTCCTTCAGTACCTCATATATGTAAACTTTAATAGAAGCAAATTACCTCAATGTCCAGACTGAGGAAATTACCAAGAAGGTTTTCTTTCAGCATCTTGGTGAGATACCCTACACCAGTGGTTCTCAACCTTCCTAATGCCGCAACCCTATAATACAGTTCCTCATGTTGTGCTGACCCCCAATTTCATTGTTACAAATTGAACATAATTAAAGCATAGTGATTAATCACAAAACAATATGTAATTATATATGTGTTTTCCGATAGTCTTAGGTGACCCCTGTGAAAGGGTCGTTTGACCCCCAAAGGGGTCGCGACCCACAGGTTGAGAACCGCTGCCCTACACCATCGAGGACCCCTTCTGCTCCATGCTCACTCTTCCTCAGCTTTGCCCCCTTGGCTGCTGATGAGGGCAACTGCCCAACATCCTCTTGCCTCAGGGCCATTGTGCTAGGATTCATTTCACCTGGAAACCCTTTCCCTAAAACGCTGCATGGCTTTTGCATTGCTCCATCCATCACTTTGTCTCGGGCTCTAGTCAAATGTGGGCAACAGTGCATAGGCCTTCCCTGACCAGCTATGCAATGCATCCACTTCCTCCATACCTTCATACCTCATACTTCTTGTAGCATTCATTACCATTGTGTATGCTGTATCTTATTCATTTATTTGTTTTCTCTCTGTCCTTCCCACTGAAATGTAAGTGCCATGAAAGCAGGAACATGACCTGTTTGCACAGTCTGCAAAAGTGCTGAGTGACAGCAGGCATTCAAGAAATTGTGGGTTGAATGAGTAAGTCTTAAGGAGAAAGGTGAGAGAAATGCTAATTTCCTGGGTTTTTAGACAGTGCTGCATATTACACCAGTCCTGGCCTGCTCCCAGCACTTAAAATTTTATTAAGCTACTTCAAGTTGACTCAGGGGAACTCCTAAATCGAGCTTGTCTGGCCTCCCTAAGGTTTCCTTGAGTAGACTGGAGGAGTCATGAGGAAGTGTGGTTCCCCATCATGCAATGGCTGGGCTATCCTTGAGTTAAAGGTCTGCAGGCTAGGCCCTTAAGAAATTCCTCTTCTTTCCAGGGGCTTATATCATCATGGAGTCAACTGTGGGTTCTCCCTACTTTTCCATACTTCTCAGTGTTCCTCTCTTAAATAGTTTTCCATACCTGGTTCAGGTCTGGAGACCTTCCTGATGATGGATATGGTAGTCCACACTGGATTGGGGCAAACTGGGGAAAATAGAAAAGTTCCCAGGAAAAATAATCAACTAATCAACCGATCAAAGGAATACCAAAATTCGCCAAACATTCAGCAATAAATGGCTGCTTTTGAAATGAAGAATATTTTAGGATTACCCCCTCAAAACTAAAAATAAACAGTCTCTAGAAATGTACAGTTTCCCTTTTTCATTTGATGAAAATATTCAGCTTGTCTACTATATTTCAGCTCAAAAATTGTCAGAGGAAAATGATGGCCTAACCTACGTTAATAAAGCACAAAACAGCATTTGGGCCTTTTTATTGTTAAGACTTCGCAAACGGGAGGGTGTTATAAAGAGAGTGGGACATTGTTCGTAACCTTTAGCCTGGGCTGAGTTCCTTCATAAAGTGGAGCCTTGTGGATTCTGGTTGCCAGAAATCCTCTAAGCTGAGCATGTTTCATAACTGAATTTTGCCTTCTCAGTGATCTTAAGCAAAATTATGAAAATCTACCCCAATCCTGATTTTATAACGACAAGACAAACTGACAGTGATGCTACAGGAGGTTAATGATGGTCTAATTATCTTGCACCAATAAGGAAAAAGAGTCAGCCTTTTGGCAAGATTATGTCAGAACTCATCAGATAATACAGATATTTCTACCTCCACCCATTTTCTAAAGGGGGATGTTGCCATTTTAATTAAATGTTATATGAATACATTTCAAATAGATCCAAACACAGGGCAAACTCTGTTTCAGAACTGATGTTCCTACATTTCAAGCATATTTGAAATGTAATTAAAAAAAAAGATAATGGGAAAGAAAAACGAAAATAACTCGAAACAAGCAGAATATAGTAGCTCATCATTACACTAATATATCAAACAATGTGATCTTAGCTTAATTATCCCCTTTGAGAGTTGAGAAAACTAAGCACAACCTTCAATTTACAGCTGTTTGGTGCCGGGAACCTGAATTATTATTGAAGAAGACAGGGGGAAAAGTTTATTTATTGTGACCTCCACTCAGTTTTTATTCATCACGGAGAATCTGTATATTCACAAATGAGGGCTATTCATCCTTAGACCGCAGCATTCTTCAGCTGTCCCGGCCGACATCAACTGCACTTCTCCAGCTTTTGTGTTCATCTCGAAGGCTCTTCATCCAGATTGTTCATCATCTTGATGGTCGAGCTTTATCTCGCTTTTGTGCAGCTGCATTCCGCTTACCCAAAGTGCTGAGGGAGAGGAGGGAGAGAGAGAGAGAAAAGAGTGAGCGAGCTGCAGGACCGAGTGAGCAGGAGAGAGTGGGAGAATAGAAAGGAGAAAAAGCAGTGGCCGGTGCACATAGGAGGATAATTTGTAGTTTCTCAATAATAATATATATAAAAAAAAGGAGGACAGGCTAATTACTGGCTTAACTAGGGCAGCCTGTGGATCTTCATGTCAAAAGGACTGCTGTAATTGCCATCAAAGCACATTCATAGTGTGGCACAAAAGAAGGGCCTTTTGCAAATGGATCTTGCTAATAAACAGGGCTGAGAGGAGCATTATGTGTCTCCCTGGTTGCAGGCACATTAACACAGTGACATGGAGCATAACATGGGCCTGAGGAAAAAAAACACCAGAATGATAATTATCACCCTCCCCTCCCCAGCCTCCCTCGCCTTTCCCTTTGTGTTGGACGAGGAAGCTGAACATGACCTATTGGAGGGCCCAAGGCAGGCTATTAGTGACCCCTGAGCCCTGACAAGGTGCCTCTGTTCTTTTAAAAGCCTGCCTCTTGATGTCAGGAGGGTCACGTGGAACCGGCCGGCTCAGCTCGAAATGGTCCAGCAAACACTTCAACCTTAAAGACACCTGGAAGGTCATGACCAGTTTAATGCAGACGAGGACAGCAGAGACAAGGCTCTGTGGAATCCTGGACTGAAGTTTTCCACTTTCTGTTTTCTGCTGCTTCTTTGTACACTCGATCACATGCATTTATTTAAGTCCTCAAAACTAAATTCAGGGATGGGAAAAGTTCTCTTTTTCTGTTGGTAAATGAAGAGAGTCTCAGGGAATCAGAAGGGTGGATGCAAATACAGTCCCTTGGGTTAACCCTCCTCTGGCAGATGTAAACACACTGACTTCCCACAGGTAGGGGTCATGGGGGTGTGCAGGGGGCTGCCTTTCTTGCTTCTTGCTGAGCAGGTCCTAAGAGGCTCATCAGAGGTAGAAGCTCACCTGTGAGCTGGGCCTGCCAACATTGGCTGTTGCTGGAGCTGCCAATCATGACTGACAATTCCAGGCTCTTTCCGGTTTCACACAGAGCAGTTGGTATTAAAGAAAGGTCCAGCAATTGACTTGGAAAACGTGCCTGAGACAATTAAAATTAGATCTACTTTTCCCTTTCCTTCCTCTTCCCTTTTTTTTTCTTGTGACTTTTCTGTGAGAGGTGTCTGTTTTACCCCAGAGGTCTGCATGGTCAAATCATTCAATGCTATAGAGGAAACCAGCAGCAGTTCAACTGCCAACTCCTAATTCCCAGGCCTGGGCTCAGGTCAATAATCTCCCTCTGTCTCCACTCCTCTCTACTCTGTCCATCTCTATCTCTATTTACAGTATTTATATCTTAATCAAAGGTTGGAAGAGGAATTGAGAGGAGCACTCAAAGAATAAAGATATAACCGTTTAATCAGATTAAATCAGTTTGTTATTCATCACTGGGTGCTTCTGGGACATAGAAAAAGGCAGAGGAAGGGGAAACAGATCAGGATGCCATTTGGGGTATCTAGTCTTACTCTTGGCTTGGGTTGAATCCCCATGAGACTGGTCATCTTGGAAGTGTGGCCTGAATTTTCCTGTTTCCAAAATCAGGAGAGCTATTTCTTTCAAGCATAGAGACGTCCTCTCAGCCTTCAGTACTGTAAAAGTGCAGCAGGCTGGGAAGTGCAGTGTTATCTCGGAAGGCCTGGAGTCGTGTCTGCTCCAGAACACAGAGATGGTCCAGTACCTAGGATGTGACTACCAGCACCACACCTGAGTCACCAGTGTGGAGCTTCTGTCCTCCTGGGCCTGGGGTATGCCACCCTTCAGGTGAGTGGATGCTTTCACCAGCCTGGGAGATAACCACATCTCTTTGTTGGGGTTGCTATAGAGTTTTAATTTCTAGCCTTTCCAGTGGGTAGGACTGAATGTTCCAGCTCTCTAATGACTTGTTCTCTGGTGACCAGCTCCATCCTGAGGCTGCATAGGGTCCCCACCCCAATTCACCGGATTAGCCTAAACTCAGGTTTGCTCAGAAGGGGCTCCTTATGAGTAACAAAAAGATACTCCTATCAGGAAAAGGGCATAGGAGTTTTGTGCCAGCAACAGGGGACAAAGACCAAATGTATTTCTTACTATACCACACCCCTTACTGTGTAACTGTGGGCTCTGTCAGCAACCTGGAGGACATTAGCACATTCACGAATCAGCTTACACTGCTATTGTGAAGGAGAACCATTTGTTAGCTTAGGTAAAACCTGGATTAATTACAACTGTCTGTTTGTGAAAATATTGACTAAGGAGGCCCTTAGTATACATTTAAGAAAGGTGAAAATCTCACAGACTCATGAAATTCGAGCCCTCTTTTGGTTTATTAGTAGTTGGGGCAGTAATAAGAGCAGACACTTTGGTTCAACTGAAGGATGATACAGGAAAATATAATTAGGGTTTCAAATGAATAATTTTGCAACGTTTTTTCCTGAGTTATCTTTGTGAAAATGGGGTATGTGAAAGGGTGGACAAGCAAGACTAGAAAATGCATCTAAAGATGATTCTCCTGTGAAGTTGTTCTTTCAATCTTCCACGTCCCCACCCCCCACCTCTTTTGTGTGGCTTTGGAATAAACAGTCCTAGAATACCTTATGAGAACAGTTTTGGGAAGATCTAAACACTGTACTTCCTGCAAGTTAACATATGAGAGAATAGGATTGGTAACATGTTGTAATGCCAATCCTAAATTTCCTAAAGTTTCAGTTTGAGTTCAGTTCCCTGTCCATGTTTTTAGCTCCTGAATGCATTGCTGTTGAGAATCATTGACTTAGATTGAAAGTTATGTATGTGATACCAGGTATTGACTTAAAAAACATACCTGATTAAAGTGTTTATTGATACTAGCACATGCAGAAGAATCTTTGTTGAAGAAACAATACTGCCTCTTGAAAGATCTGGAAGCAGAACTGAGGGCTCCCACTGTGTGTCTGAGCACCTTGAATGGGGTTGAACAGTCTTTCCGGGCTGGGAAAATTTTTTCAGGGACATTTTTGCAAAGTAGGACTTCCTTTCCCTTTCTAGACCCTGATTGGTAAAACCAAGAGCAATCTGTCACATAATTGTTTCCATAAGAAGACGCTTCATTCTGTGTCTGAATCCTTGATGCCCTCTTGTCCCTAGCCAAACTTTTCCAGAGAGCAGTGTGCAGAAAGTCAGTGAAATGGGTGTCATGGTCCAAAACCCCTAACAAAACAGAAGAAAACAGAGTCCCAAGATATGGATCAAAGGAGAGGAAAATAAAATAGTTATTCGCCTCTCCTTAGAAGGCCTATGTGGATCTGGCTACTCATTAATACTATCCTATATAATAAAACCCTAGTATGCAAATCGACTGAGCTGCGGAACGACCGGTCGCTATACGTGCACTGACCACCAGGAGGCAGATGGTCAACACTGGAGCTGCCCCATGGTGGTCAGTGCATTCCCACAGGGGGAGCGTTGCTCAGCCAGAAGCTGGGCTCATGGCTGGCGAGTGCAGCGGCAGTGGTGGGAGCCTTTCCCGCCTCCTTAGCAGTGCTAAGGACTGTGAGAGGGCACAAGCCAGGCTGAGGGACCCCTCCCCGCCCCAGTGCACAAACATTGTGCACTGGGCCTCTAGTCAAGTAATATAGATGTACAGTAGGTCCTCAGGTTACCTCAGAGATCCGTTTGTACAACTCCATGTAATGTGATTTTCGCCGCGAAACAACATACGTTGAGTCCGACGTAACCTGAAGACTGTCTGTATTTATTCTTGAAATAAAACAAATCACTCATAGAATTTAAGAGAGAAATCCTGATATTTAGCTCAATTTTTCTAGGTAAAATTTTTGGTTATTGTTACAGTAGTGATAAAATTACTTAATATTTATTCTTTTTTTAGAGGGTAGTATGTGTGATTATGTCTCCTATAGCAATGTTGAAACCTAAATACACACATATATGTGTACATACAGAAAATGTATATATATGTATGTGTGTACATATTGAACAATGTATGTATACATGTATGTGTATTATATGTCCATATCCATATCATATATATGCTTATATATATTCATACTAATATAAGATATATATTTAAATTAAGAAAATATGACTAGGCCTTCCAATAATGCCCACAGCATATTTATAATTTGTAGTGTCTTTTATGCCTATAGTATAATATACATTTTTCCTTAAAACATTAACTTTTCATATTGATTCACTGTAGACCATTTGGGGGTAAATGCAAGTACAAAGAAGAAAATAAAAATCACGTAAAAATTGCATAATAACAATATGTAAAAGAAACTGCTATTACTTTGTTGTTGTTTTTACATAGATTTATTTTTATTTTGGTTGTTCCCAATCTATTATCCTCTGAGTGTAAGGTGGTATATCTTTACATGAAACAAACAAATTGTGGCATAATTGGTCCATTTATTTTGGTATTTTAAGACAATGCACTTTTTTAATTGTTGTTCAACAAATATCCTTCTCTGAAGTACATGCCCATTCACCACCTACCATCCAGTAATCCATTCATCCATCCATCCATCCATCCATCCATCCATCCATCCATCATCATCAATCTATACATCCATTCATCCATCTTTCCTACATATTCTTACAGAACTTCAAGTAATTTCTCAGTTTCCTTTAGGATTTTGTTCCATATGGGTCTTTCTGTCTAATCAATCACCTGCATTATCCATTTATCTAAACTCCATTTTGATAATGTACTAATATGCTAGTGATATGTTTCCCTGATGTTTATTTTCCCACTGTCTGTCACCTCCAGTCCTTTACCAACTCATCTGAATGGCTAGGATTATGACGTTACTATTCAACCGCTTTAACCTGTTATTCAGAGTTTTTTCTTTCTGGATACCATAGATAGTTCATCCTCTCATGTCTTCATGTCAGTTCATCTCTGTCAAAATATTTCCATCTTCGTACCCATCTTTAGACTCCCTTTTACAACCCTTCCTCCCATCTGACCTTGGTACAACAGTCAGTCATTTCAACTACATTTTTATCTCATATCTTCAGTTTATTATCAACTTTGTCCTCCTCCAAGTTCAGGTCAACACAAATACATTTCTCTCTTTTCTTGTTGGTGCTGAAGGAAATCTTGGGATTTCACTGATGGATAAAAATGTACGATTTTCAATCTCAGCTGAACTTTTAAAGCTGCTTTTAAATAACAAGTCACTCCCTTTCCATTCATTTCTAATATTCTATCATTTGTTTAAACTACCAATTTGTCCTTAGACATCCTTCTTTTTTTGTTAATCCTCAAAGAGGATATTTTTTCCATTGATTTTAAAGTGGGAGGGAGAGAGAGAGAATCATCAATTTGAGAGAGACACATTGATTGGTTGCCTCCCACATGTGCCAAGACTGGGGCCAGGGATCAAACCTGCAAGCCAGGTATGTGCCCTTGACTGGGAATCAAACCCTTGACCCTTGGGTTTGCAGGCCATGCTCTAACCACTGAGAAACACCGGCTAGGGCTGTCACCCCTTCTTTTAGTGGGAAACCTGCCTGCAATTTTCATAAAGAAAAAGAAGGTCATGGGTGATGGTCTGTGTGGTGGAAAAATAAGGACTCTGGATTTTGCAAAATTAGAATTCTGGCTCCACTAACTACCACCTGTGTGACTTTGGCCAGGTGACTTAGTCCCTCTAAACTTTCATGTTGTTATTTGAAAACCATACTTCACAGGATTTGTCAGAAAAACTAAATGGCATTATGTGTTCAAAGAGCTCAGAACACTGTAGACCCTTAATTGTAGCTATTACTATTTTTATTAGTAGCAGTGCTCTCAACTTCCTTTTCTATTTATTTATATCTTTGTCCTTTCTTATTCCTTCCCTATTGGTTTGGAAAAAGATGGACCAACTCCTCTCAAGACTAGTTCCTGGAGACTGAATCCTGCATCCTGGACCATTGCTCCATCAAATATTCTCTCTCTGTCTTGCATCTTCAATTTGGGTGGCCATACATCTTTCTCATGTGAACACCCATTGTCTCTCAAGTTCTTCCTTCTCAATGGTGCTTTTTGAAAATAAGTCTATTCATAGATGCTCCATGGCATCTCCTTAACCTTTTTTCTGAAACTGCTTGTAGAAGTTCCCAATGATTCCTAATTGACAACTTCAGTTGGAACCGGGCCTCAGTTTTCAGCCAAGCTCCAAAACTACATCCTTAAGAATACAATGTGCTTCCATTGGATTCCGTTTCTATTCACCTGATGACACTATCATGTTGTGTCATTATTGGGGTTGTCTCATCTCTTAGAGGATGAATATCCTGAAAAGAGGAAATAGGCTTTATTCCTAATGACACACACACACACACACACACACACACACACACACACACACACATCTTTGTTGATTCCAAAGACTATTGTCTCAAAGAGGAAACTTGACATAAAAATATTGCCTTTATATACACCCTGCAGTTTGTAAATGCTAAGAATGGGCATCTTTTCCTGTTTATTGAGTGTTAACAGAACATTTCTGACATTGCCATCAGCCAGTCAGCAAATATTTATTTAATGTCACTGCTAGATGCTGTTATGAGTAATGGGAATTCAGTTCTGAATAAGACCTAAGATAGACATAGTCTTTGTCCTTTGGAGCTGGTTGAAGATTCAAGGACTTGAATTGTGTACATCTCTTCCTCCCCATATCACATTAAACCAGTGGTTCTCAACCTTCTGGCCCTTTAAATACAGTTCCTCATGTTGTGACCCAACCATAAAATTATTTTCGTTGCTACTCCATAACTGTAATGTTGCTACTGTTATGAATTGTAATGTAAATATCTGATATGCAGGATGGTCTTAGGTGACCCCTGTGAAAGGGTCGTTCGACTGCTAAAGGGGTCGCGACCCACAGGTTGAAAACTGCTGCATTAAACACTTAAATTATACAGCTTCACAATTAGGGGGAGGGAGTTATACTGGAAATTTCTATAATTTTTGACTTGGGTAGAAAATATATTTCTCTCCAAACTCATCTGGAGTTAGAGATTGATTTAGTGAATTCAGTTTAAGGTTTAGTAAGTATTTTGACTTCCACGCAAAATTATTCCATAATAGGATAATATATTTACATGTTATTTAAATATTGAGCATCTGTGAACTTAGTCAAGCCCCTGAGTGAAGTTTTTGTATAGATGGTATAGGTCTAGAAGGAGTCATAAGCACTGGGAAAACATATCCAGATTGGAAAGTTTTACTTTTTTTAAGATCCTCTATTTATAATAAAGTATGGGGTGGGGGGAAATCTCCACTTTGAAAGGATCAGCTTTAAAAATAAGACTATTTTGCTTCAAATCTCAATGTGTGATTTTTCTATTCTGAGGTTTTTATTCTGAGATTCCTTGATATATATAATTTCATAACTTATGTGTATAATTTTATAACTTAGTAACCTGCTATTTATTGAACAAGAGATACATTGGAAATATCCTTATCAAATCATTATGTAACTTCTGAAAAGCTGTACCCTACTTTGAAAATATTTGAGGTGATATAATGCATTATTGATACAAGATGATATTGCACAGTTTGTTTTAAAATTGGTGCTGTTACTGGAGTATGAAACATTAATCGTTGCCACCAGGTTTTTTAATTAATAGAATCAGAAAAGAAATATAATATGATTATCTCAACCAAAGTGCTGGAAGAACTGAAGCCACCTGTTAGCATCTTCTAGTTGACATCTTTGAATGAGTGTCAGTATTTTCAGGTCTTTGTGTGCTTGAACTAAACTGTGACCATCTTACCCTCTTCCCTATGTTGGCCACAGTTGGATACTCTCTCATCCTCTTTTTGTTTTGTGGCTCCACTTTTTCAGCAACTTGGGAAAGCAAAGTTTGCTGAGACGTTGGTTGTTGGGAACCTGTGGATGATGACAGAGGGAACTATCTTTCCATTTCTGATTGCACAGCAGTTGGAACCAGGTCTGACACCTTGTAAATATTCAACAGATATTTGCTGTGATACTGAATGGAGGGGAATGGTTGCTTTTTTAAGTCTATGTGACCCCGTGGTCTGCAGTCAAGGTGCTTTTCCCCTTTAAAGGACCCCTTCTCCATTATCTGGCTTCCGCGAAAGATAGAAGGTAACTCTCCCATGATTCCAGAGAGACTGTCTGAAGCTCTGAGAAATGACACTTAGAGAAGCTGTGGCTTTTATAAACTTTTACGTTCAATCTTCTTAAACAAACTCCTTATCTGGCTGGCCTGACCCCTTGTTCTTTCCCTGCATTTTAATAGCAGCCAATGCTATTAAAGTAAAGGAGTGGCTCTGTAACTCATTTAATGTTAGGTTTCGACAGCAGGTAGGGGAAGAAGGTGCTTTCCCAAATTGGGATTTCTGGATCCTCCTGAAATCAGTCCAGTGAGTTATATTACCACATCCTCTACTATCTGGGTAGGCAGGTCCTAAAACTGGATATTGATTGATGCTGGACACGGGCAGTTCCCCCATTGGCATAGATTGGAATCTTCCTTATTTCTTAAAGTTAAAAAAAAGATTATGATGAAGAATTTTTAAATTACTTGGACAGAAGTTCATTTTCCTTCTCACTGATAGCCCTCTGCCTCCATTACCATACCCATACCCATACCCTCACACACTCATGCTCACACAGGCACACGCTTCTTATGTCCATCACACATCAACACTTCATTCCGTCTCCCTGTTGAGCCTATTCAGCTATCTGGGCAAGGGTCCAGGTTGGAAACGCACCCCCTATCCAGGCACTCTCCGTTTATTGAATCTGCACAGCATTTATCAGGATTCTAAGACCAGGGACTGTTTGTCTGTGATAGCGAATGCCAGCCATAAACCCAGAAAAGGCTGGGAAATATCCTCTTCACGTAGCTGTCTTGTAGAGAATAATTTGCCCCAGACGTTTCCATCTTTGAAGGAATGTAGATTTATAGGCTTGATACCTTAATCAGGGTGAACTTTTGTTAATGTTTCATTGGCTTGGATCTATATGGTCGTGCCATGGACCCAATGGTGATATTAGCAATAAAGACAATATTATTAATATCACTACATCAATATAAGAAGAGTTATAGAGTTAACATTTGTAAGGCGAAAAAAAAGAAGGAAAAATCCCAGGCTAACAGTTGCCTTTTCTGCCATCAACTCACTCATTGGCAATATTTTATGCACTCATATAGTTTATATACCAGGACCAGTATTTGGCAAGAGTAAAGACACACAAAAACAACCGGTTGCTTTTTTACTATTTTTCTTGCTTTTCATTTCCCCTTCCTCCTTCTTATGATGAAATTTTATTATTTCTTTGAAATTGTGAATCAGCCTCCAGCGCAGGGCTGTGTCCTTTCAGAGCCAGAGTGCAGTATTTGAACTTTGCTATCACATAACACTTTCCGAGGCTGCTTGTCTGAAATGACTTAATTTGCACTGCAGGACCAGTCCTGAACCCACAAATACCCCCAAAAAGCCACAGTGAGCCAGGGCAGCAGACCTATTACTAATTTTTTATTAAAATCCCTGAGGCATCCAACACAGGGCCCCAAAGCAGCTTTAATAATAGACAACATACAGCACATTTTTCTTGTATTGCCATGTAATCAAATCTGAGGCTGCTGTTCACTTTCTTTGTTTTACCTAGAGGACCAGCTTCCAATTTAGTTGTGGCCTACTCTAAACTGATTTTTCATTGTAATTAATGCCTACTTTGGCCTCAGCCACTTATTCGACTTTCCATTAGAGGTTTGCAGCCTTCCACCGAGTATTTTACTAAGTTACCCTCACAGACCTGCTATAGCTGCAATTTTGTTAAAGTCTTTCTTTTTATTATTTTTTTTTGCAAAAATTGTTTAAAATTGCTTAGCTAAGTGGTCTTAATTTCTTTCTTCTTCCTTCTGTTTAGGAAGGAAGCTGCACCTATTATAATATTTAGGCAAAGGTCCCAGTTGGAGGAAGACATGCACACACACACACACACACACACACACACACACACACATACCCTACTCACTCCATTTGGTGCCCCCAACAACCCCAGCCTTTAACTGATTTCAGAAAAGCTGGTGGAACTTACTCAGATCCAGGGTCGGCTGCAGCTAATTTTCTTTCTGTGTTTTGTGCTGTCCATTTCCTCTGAAATAGTACCTGAGGTTTAAGGTTCCTCGGCAGAGGATGTTAGGGGACCTCTGCAAACATTCAGGCGGCAGCCTTCCCATCACTAACCGTAAAAGAAGATTATGGCAGCAGGCCCAGGGTCAGATTGAATAGATGGAAAAGTATATGCTATACCTTTGCTGCTCTCTCAACCTTTCTCTGTTGGCTAGGCTGACATTTTCAGAGACTTTTTTGGAGCCTTGTTTAGATTGTCTTCTTAGAAAATTCTGGATCTCTTTGCTAAATCACAAAGAACAACTATCAGAAATTGGAGTCCTCCGATGTAGTTTTGAAGAGGACCCAATGAATTAGAGAGGTCCACTAACACAGCATCGATAACATGTAGCTTCTACTGAAAGCAGCTTCATGGAGTCAATGTCTTAAAAGTTTTGGCTAAGAATACTCTGGAAAAAAAACTATGAGGTCTTTGTGCAGTTTTTTACTTTGGCATTTTAAACATTAGTAGTTTACCCTATAGGACTGATGGAAAAGAAAAAATCTTACTCTTTTGAGCATGAACAATGGATTTCCTTGTCGTAGCTGATACAAAAATGCTGCTAGCCATTGGGTATAATAATTCCCTTTAGAATCTTTAGTAGTCATTTCTCCTTGGCTGGCATTTTGCACTGTGGTATGATGCTGTCGCCCTTTTAAGTAGCATTTACAGACTCTTTTGATCACATCTGTGATGCGAGTTGTTGAAAGTGAAAAGTACACGAAGTCTTAATGGAACCCTGTATCTATGTTGTGGCTAACTGTCAACAACTGGGTAATGTTTTATGAGAAAGAACACATTTGTAGGTTGGGGAAGGTGAGATGCAGGTCTGTTTCCCAGCCCCATTGCTGTTTATTGAACAAATAAGGCCTGCTGGTCCCCATTAGGTGGTGTGGCCTCATTGAATTTATGGCAGGTTCTCTTCTCTTCCTCCTAGCTAGGATCCTCAGGCATCAAAAGATAAACAGAAGCGCTTATATAAAGCATTTGATCATTTGTACTTTTCAACACAGAAACATGGTCCCATTGGTTACCATTTACACGAGAAGTGAGACAAAGAGACTGATCTGTGTGCAGGGCTTACGACATTTGGTATGTGCTTATACTCACACCTCATGAATCTTATGTTTGCAGTCATATATACGATCATCTAAAATTTAAATACAGAGCGACACTAAAAGGGAAAGGATTTGTAGTTCATCAGGTGATAGGTTTTTCTTCTAAAGTGGAGGAATCTTACTTCAAGTTAATAATCTGGGTAGAATATGTTGTAATTACTATTTACCAAAGAGGAATCTCCACCAAGATTGAGAATCACATTTATAAAAGTTCAGCTAAGAAAAAGTGTATCACGGTGTTAATTTTTCTCCTCTGTTTTTCCCAGTCTCTTCCCCTTGGCATATATAACCAATATTATCTATCCTGCCTGCTCTCTGAATGTGATAGCCCAACCATACCTTTACTCATCACCAGCTTCCCCTCCCACCTGCCATTAGCACCCTGCCACCCCCTCTTCCTGCCACAAAACACTCCTCCATCCATTGTGCACCAAATGGCTTCTATTTTACAGAACTTCCTGGCAGTGCATGTCACGGACTGCCTAGTGCCAGTTCTGACAAATGAAGACAGCCCTCCTCTTTCCTTTAGAAACATCAGGTTGATTTTATTCTATCCTTATTTTCAAGTTAAACCATGAAGCTTGACTCTCTGGCTTTCGAGTCCTTCAGAAGAATGTTTGGAGATTCCTCTTAGTAGGTTTTCCCAAAGTGTGTGTGTGTGTGTGTAGGATGAAGGATGGAAGAACATTCTATTTGGGTCATTGACAGATATTACAATTTTTTTTAACAAATAGAACAATTGTGAATCCTACCAGCTGCCCAACTGAACCATCCCTTAGCAGCTTCTAAATGGAATCAGATGGAATCAGCACAAATGCATTTGTGTTTTCAGTGTGAGCAGGATATTTTCTTGTCTTTCTTTCACAAGATAAGATGGAAGCATTAGACAGGGGTGGGGCCGCTGTGTTTGGCCTGGGCCACATGGCATGAATGCTGGGCTGTTCAGAGCCCTTTCACAATACTGAGTACAACTGCAAGGGCTCTTTCTGAGTTCACTGGAATGACGTGGTGCCACAAAATATTTGTGCGAAGGGGACTGTAGACATAATCTAGCTCAACACCCTCACTTTGCAAATGGGAAAATGAGACCCAGAGAAATTAATATAATTACCCAAGATCTCATAAGTGGTCCATGAGTCAACTGAAAATGAAACCCAGCTTCTTGTAGAATATTCTCTCCCTCAATTTGCACAAGTAATTCTTAAGCTTCTCGTAAAAGTCCAAGCCTACGTGAGAGACAGAAATATTGACTTTTGAAAAAATAGTTTGAGGTACCACTAAATTTGCACATACAGTGAAAACCCAGTCTGAATCTCCAGAAAATGTTCCTGCTAGAGCAACCGCTTGAAAGAGACCAGTCATTTAAAACTGGAGCTCGGTGCATTGGAGAGCATGCCACTAGTGGTCAAGTGCGTTTGTCTAGTCCCGGCTAAAGGATTTCTTATCTGGACTTTTGAAATATTAACGGGCTTTGAAATCATCTAGAAAATGACTTAAAATGCACATCTCCAGGCCCCTGTCCCTAAATAGGTACTCCATAGGTCTGACGTGATGCCAGGTTAGCTGCATTTTATTGGCAATAGGTTCTGTGTGTTACTCCATACTTTGCACTATTCTCTGTTATCCTAACAAGACAGACAAATTACTCCCTTACAAAACTTTGAGTCAAACCTGGGTCTCCCTGTGTGTATGTGTGTTTGTGGGAGCATGGAAAGTAACTAATAAACACATCACAGTAAATAACTTAAATTCGGACTGCTAAATAAGATGAAAATTAAGATAGAATAAATGGATACAAAGTTGTGCTCGACTACAGTTGCTAGGATAGACAAGATATGGCTTTTCAAAGACTCAAATATGGAGGAAGAACCTCATACTGAGAGATTTGAGGGAAGAAACTTCCAAGCAGACAGAATAGCTCATGCAAGATCTCAAGGCAGGAACAACCGTCACATAAATGAGGGCCACAGAGAAGGCTGTGGTGGGCCGAGAGTGGAAGAGGGAAGAACAGCAACCGGTGAGGTCTGGAGGTGGACGACAGGGACATGTCCTGTGGCCTGTGGTGAGGACTGTGAAACCCAAGTGTGGATTTCTATTTGAATGGACAACTACTGAGCAGGGGCATGGTATTACCCAATTTATGCTATAAAAAGAGGCATTTGAACAAGAGGCTCTGCCGATTCTGATGCAGGGAATCCTTAGATGCACCCTTTGAAATCCTCAGCTACCCTCTGATCTTCAGTGGTGATTCACCTTTATGGGTTTCAGTTTTCTTATTTATAAAATTTAATTCCTGACCATCCGTATATCATAGGATTATAAAAACCAAGTGTTCCCTTGGGAATATTGTGCAAACATAAATGTTTTTTTTTAAATGGAGTTATGCATTTGTTTTTTACTCTTGTCTTGACAGTCAAACTGGGGGACAACCGACTGGGAGGTAATTCAGATTTTGGCCACTGGGTTGGGAAAGTCATAAGCGGCAGAACACCCACTTGTAACCCACTTATTTTTCTTCTTTCCAGTATTCGTTGTAAGTGGATTTCCCTTTTGTGTATGTGTATGTTTGAGACAGATGGCAACTTTACAGCATGATGTTAGAAGAAAAAGTGTTTGGAAAGGGGAGAAGGAAGGCAAACAAGAAAAGCAAGCCTTGAATAAGCAATTTTTCTTAAAAGGAATACATTCTGGGACAGTTTATTTTTGTGATCTGCCTGGAATTTGGGGACAATGTGCTAGAATTTTCTTTTTGCCTTCTGCTGGCAAGCTGCCCAAAAAAGGTGGGGACTTGGAAGAGAGACACAGTGTTTCTATTAAAATAAGGCTTTATTGAAAGCAGGACCAGTGGCTAAAGTTAGTCCTTGGCTTTTTTAAGACACGATGGCTGGGTCTGATTGAACACTGAAGTGGAGAATGGAAACTGTTATCCAGCCGGAGAGGCACTTGGGCTCAGATATCTAAGTGCATTCAAATCATTTTAGCCAAGCAGTGGGCTGTTTTTGGAAGAGAATATGAGTTATTTGGATAATTTCCTTAATTTCTCACTTTATTTCTGAGGCCAATATGGTCTGTATTTGAGCTGAGGGTGAGTTTAATGTATTATGTTTTTCCAGACATACTTTTTAGTTGTGCTCCTTCCATTCTGGGGGTGTTACTGCCAGTGCTATGGGAAAAGCTCCCTATGGATTAGGGGTCACCCTGGGCTCTGGTCACAGCGGACTCTTTCCTCCCATTGCAGCCATCCCCCAGGTGTGTAGGGCTTGCTTCTAAGCCAAGTTCTGGTTCTTATACAAAGACAGTTGCTTCTCTGCCACAATCAATAATTAGTATTTTTTAAGTTTCTACTTGAATCAGCCTTGAAACTTGGGAGTCATGGTCTGTTCCTCGTTTTCCCTATGTTTTCATCTCTGGCTGCAGTTTTATTGATTCTTCCGTTAACACACACTTTCCAGATAACTATGGTATTCATTAATATTTATTGGGGCTTATGATATGTAAGTTGTTATTTTAAGTTGATGAGTTAATCCCAATTAATTCTCATGATAACTTTATGAGGTTGATACAATCGCTTCACCATTTTACAGTTGAGGAAACTTAGAATATGAGATGTTAGAGCACTCATTTCAGATCACAGAGCTATTAAAAGTAAAGGCTTGACCCAATTAGTTATTGCAGTCGACAAATGATGATGATGTGAGTTCTATGGGTTAGGAATTTTCTAGACACTGGGAATTCATTTGAGAACAGGATAAAGGGAGAAACTATGAATTAAACCATGAAACTTTACTGAGAGGCATTAAGCAATTAATGTAAAGATATAACTTGCTCATAGATGGAAAAGCTGATTATTATAAAGATGTCAATTTTCTCAAATTATTTTTATTAGTGCAGTTTCAAGAAGGATATTATTTGATTTAATGTAACACAAAGAATCATAATTTATTTGGGAAATAAAAAACAGTCAGAAATATACAATCCTATATAATAAAAGCCTAATATTCAAATCGACCAAATGGGGAATCATTGGTCAGTGGAGGGCAGGGCCAGTGAGCAGGAGGTGCCAGGCCAGCCAAGGCGGGTGCCAGCCCGCAGAGGGAGGGCACTGCAATCAGGGTGCGGTGACCAGTGGTGGTGGGGCACTGGGGGGCGGGGCTGGCCACTTGCCAGAGTCCCCCAATCGGCCTGCAGGTCACCTCCCACAGAGGACATCCCCTGAGAGCTCCTGGACTGCGAGAGGGCACGAATTTTCATGCACCAGGCCTCTAGTATGTTTCATAAAGGAGAAGTAAAGGGATGAGAATTCTCTATTTGACAATGAAACCTACCAAACTAAAACAATCACAATAGTGTAGCCGAAGATACATGAAGTAAAGGAGATGGCCATGATCCAGATTCCAATGTATGAGAATGCAGGATGTGATAGATATAATATCGCACATCTCCAGGGAAGGAAATAGATGACCAATAAATGGTATTAGGAAAATCACTTCACAATTTGGAAATATAAACTTACAACACCGACTCTCCCCTTGCACTAAAATAATTTAATAATACTTTAAAAAGATACAAAGTAATTAAAAAATATACAAGTAGATACCTTTAATGGGAAAGGAGTTTTAAGTATAAAAACAATTATAGAAGTAAAAAATATATGTCAAAAACAGATTAAAAGACAAATGACATACTGAGGTAAAATTTTGCAATAATTATGCAAGACAAAAACCATTGTTTCTATAAAATAAGTTTCTACAAATGGATGAGAAAAAAAAGAGCATGGATGTAGATATTGATATAAATATATATAGAAAATGAGTGTTAAATGTATTTAACCTTATCTAAAATGTAAAAATAACAAAATTCCACATTTTATTATTAAGTCAGCATCACCTTAAGCAGTGGCATTATATTACTCACCATGGTCAGAGTGTGGGCAAAAAGGCTTGCTCACTCAGTAATGTGTGGGCATGAACTGCCAGTCTTTCCACATAGCAGATTTTTAACATGAACAAAGAGCTTTAAAATGTTCAAACATATGACTTGATAGTAGTCTTTAAGATTTTATCTTGAAGAAATAATAAGAGATTCATTCCAAAAATTATATAAAACAGGTTTGTTGCACCATCCTATCTACACTAATAAAAGAGAAACATGGTAATTAGCGTACGACCGCTACCCTTTTCATTGGCTAATCAGTGAGTATATGCAAATTAACTGTCAGCCAAGATGGCGGCCGGCAGCCAGGCACTGAAGCGAGCAGGGAGGCTTGCTTGCTGCAGACTCCAACTGATGAAAACACCTTGGCGGCTGCGGTGGCCAGCAGTGGCAGCCAGCAGTGGGGTGATGGGGGTGGCGCCTTCCCCTGATCAGGCAGGTCACCTCCCACAGAGGACATCCCCTGAGAGCTCCTGGACTGTGAGAGGGCACGAATTTTCATGCACCAGGCCTCTAGTATGTTTCATAAAGGAGAAGTAAAGGGATGAGAATTCTCTATTTGACAATGAAACCTACCAAACTAAAACAATCACAATAGTGTAGCCGAAGATACATGAAGTAAAGGAGATGGCCATGATCCAGATTCCAATGTATGAGAATGCAGGATGTGATAGATATAATATCGCACATCTCCAGGGAAGGAAATAGATGATCAATAAATGGTATTAGGAAAATCACTTCACAATTTGGAAATATAAACTTACAACACTGACTCTCCCCTTGCACTAAAATAATTTAATAATACTTTAAAAAGATACAAAGTCATTAAAAAATATACAAGTAGATATCTTTAATGGGAAAGGAGTTTTAAGTATAAAAACAATTATAGAAGTAAAAAATATATGTCAAAAACAGATTAAAAGACAAATGACATACTGAGGTAAAATTTTGCAATAATTATGCAAGACAAAAACCATTGTTTCTATAAAATAAGTTTCTACAAATGGATGAGAAAAAAAAGAGCATGGATGTAGATATTGATATAAATATATATAGAAAATGAGTGTTAAATGTATTTAACCTTATCTAAAATGTAAAAATAACAAAATTCCACATTTTATTATTAAGTCAGCATCACCTTAAGCAGTGGCATTATATTACTCACCATGGTCAGAGTGTGGGCAAAAAGGCTTGCTCACTCAGTAATGTGTGGGCATGAACTGCCAGTCTTTCCACATAGCAGATTTTTAACATGAACAAAGAGCTTTAAAATGTTCAAACATATGACTTGATAGTAGTCTTTAAGATTTTATCTTGAAGAAATAATAAGAGATTCATTCCAAAAATTATATACAGACAGGTTTGTTGCACCATCCTATCCTATATAATAAGAGAGGAATATGCTATTTAGCCATTATGCATAACAACCAAGCACATCATGACCACATCACGGGTCAGCAGGAGGGTGGGCCAGCGAGGTACAAGCGGGCTGCAGAGAGCTACAGGACTGGACAGGGCAGCAAGCTATGAGGGGGGAGGGGGGTGGGGGATCTATAGGAGGGCTGCAGGGACCTACTGGCTACAAGCAGGAGGTGGAGAGCTACAGGAGAGGGCAGGGCAACAAGCTATGAGGCGGGGTGGGTCAGCAGGCGGAGAGCTACAGGAGGGCAGCAGCGACCTACTGGCGCATGGATTCGTGCGCAGGGCTACTAGTTATTTATAAGGGAAAAGGTTTGGAAATGACATACATGTCCATCATAAGGGAATTGTTCAAATTATGATATATACAGTTATGAAATATGTAGCTATTTAAAATCAAATTTGAAAGGGTATTGTGAAAATACTCATAATAACAGGTAACATAAGCAAGATACACCTGTACATATTCATCCTTTGTAAAATCTCTCTGTATGTGTGAGTGTGTTATGTGCGTGTTTCTTTTTTCACTGAATAGGCACGATAAAATACTATAAGTGGGGAAATGTACATGTTACATATGAAAAGTGGATAAAGGACAGTTTACATCATATATGTCTGTATTTTTCAAGGCCTTTTTTTTTAAGAAACGTGTTAGTTTTATACACTGAAAAAAATACTTCATTTTAAGAGGAAGACAACTAATCCTACCATTGGATCAAGTCAATTTCCGCCCAGTGAGAAAAACCACCTTCAAAGGTATTTGACCTGAGCAACCAAGTTTCTCTTCAATGTGGCCATTTCTCTTTCATCAGAAGAATCCCTCCCCCTACCTTTTTTTTTTTTAAATCAGGGAAACTTGAGTTCTCAGAATACTTAAAAGAATGTTTGGCTCACATTGTCATTCAAATTGTTTTAATTTCATTGAATTTTGTTTTATCTCTAGTAAAACATTTTGAAATGGTTGTATGAAAGACCCTCTACAACCAAGCTATTGGCTGATCTATTTGATTAGCAGTTAGGAATTATAAATGGAAGATAAAACGGGTCTTTTCTTGTGATGCAGCCCTGGTAATAAATGGCAAGTACATATTTTTGTGAGGCTTTTATTCTTAGAAAGAAAGCAAAAGGATATAATAGGTTTTTTAAATACATGCCACATAATTTATTCTGACAAACAGATGTATTTTGTTGTTGCTATTATCATTTGATGAAATACTTTAAAACTAGTCCAAGGTGGTCCATTTTCAAATATAATACACTACATCTAGCAGTTAACAAAATTTGGATGTGTAGCATAGGATGGTCATTATTTTTACTGGGGAAAAATATAAAGGCACTAATTACTTACAGACAAGATACTTAGCACAAACAGATAAGCTTCAAAATGAAAAATTCTCGGTTTATGATAATTATGTTCTCTGCTTTGTTTTCAGAGACTGATAATTTGAGGCTTTAAAATCACCAGGAAGCCATTAATTGGAATTCTTCAATAAAAAATAAATTACATAGAAGTTCATGATGAGTTGTAAAAGCAGAGAGACTGTATTATACAGTGAGCAACATTCCTTCACTATTTTTGGACTCATGCAGCTATGTCTAACAGAAAACTGTAAAGAATTGAAATGTGCAGATAGCAATTATTCACAGATCCAAACTATCCACAGATATTTCAAATAATAGCTTTTAGCAGATCTCCGTACCAGTAAAGGCAGGACTTCAATTTTAAACAAGGTTTTGCTAACATGTTGGTACTTGTTTTTGATGTTTTTCCATGGCCTCCTAAGGCCAGATCTTCACATCAAGTGGCACACTATAATCCTCTGTAAGAATAATATAGTCCGGTGTAAAAGCAAATCCATTTTAGAGATGGTAACTGTCACTGGAGGTCTGGGTCGCACTATCTTTGCAGGTTAGTCGAGCAGTTTCATCTTCAGAATATTACCCTCCTAATCCCCCCAAAGAAAACCAGATCACTGTAAGGGTTAATCTACCATGCTCAGGGCTAGAGGGAGGATTAGGGGAGAGAGGTGGTGCCAGGATAGCCTCTTCAGGATGTTCCATAAGCAAATCTACTTAGGGTAAGGGAAACAAGCAAGTCATAATGATAACAGGTGCTATGTGGTTGAAGGTCAAGGGGTAGCCCATATGTACCAGTGTATAATTGGATAGCGAATGTGACTCTGATCGATACCAAAGTCTGGATGCTTTGGACCTCCCTCTCCTGTGATGACACCATGGGAACACTGGCATCAAGCACACCCATTGTACAGGGAAAGAGATGGGTTTCTGTGATGTTGGCAAACGGAGACCTCTATTGAAAAGAGAATGGCGAGACCTAGAGGTATAAGAAGGAAGTTGGGGTTCGCTTTCCATTTTTCTTAGGCCCCCTGCCTCAAGCATTCAGTCAGTAATTCCATAGTGTTAAGAATATGGGAGATTCAGTTAAAAATGACCTTGAAATGTTAGAAATATGATGGGAGAAATGTCTGGAGGCTTTTAGGCTGTTATGTCCTTGTACCAATATGAGAGTTGAGCTTTCTCTGTGACTGTACTCATGTATTTAGAGCACACAGCCAGCTTTTCCTTATAGGGGAGAGAAGTATTGAGATTACAAACCTATACAACACAAAGAAAACTAATGCCACTTACTTATCTGAATCAATGTGGTTCCCCCATTCATAGTTGCATATCAAGGATCTGCAGATGTGTTTTTACAAAATTAAGTGAATAACTGCAAAGAGAAAACCAGAACAGCTGATCTCAGAGGGAACATCAATAGTGCATGGAACAGAAGAGAGTGTTAAATATACTAATCAATATCTTCAGAATGATTTAAGAGGACATTGCAACCATAATATAAAGACAGGCTGTTATGAAAAATAGGCAATCAGAGAATAAGAAAGTATTCTTCAAAATTAAATATATAATTCCTGAAATTATAAAGAAGAGGCTGAATAATTGACTAGAAACATGTGAATTAATGATCTAAAGAGAAATCTACCTGTATCTCCCAGGATAAGAAGCCAAAAGATAAAAAAAATAAAAGGTACAAAGATGGAAAATATGAGACAAAAGTAAGAATAATAGAGAATAAATCTAAGAAGTTCAATATATAATTACTAGGAGGAGAATCAGGGAAAAACAAACAAACAAACAAAAAAAAAAAAACCAACAAATTTTTTGAGCTGAAAAAAGAATGTTTTCATTTTAAAGGGATTCATTAAGTGCCAAGCAGATGAGTTAAAACCCACATCTAGATAGAGCCTGGTGAAATATATTTGAAAAATTCTAAGTGTATAGATATAAAAATTCTAAAATTTCTTGGAGTGGCATGGAGGAGAAAAGAAGAAACCTAGACATAAAGCAAATTGTTACCAGACTTCTTGCCACACTGATAATAGAGGATAATGGAACAGTATCTTCAAGGGTTTAAGGGTATGGAGCCAAACCAACATTGAAGCGGGAAAGCAAAATATAAATTCTTCAGATAACCTACAGACCTCCTTTGGAAGACTGACTCAAGTGTGCAATCAACTAAAGAGGAAAAAGGACAATGAGGTATATGAGAAATAATATTTAGAAGTAGTCGTTGACTCATACTAACAAATGGTAAGATCATAGTATGTTAGGCTATAAGTGAATGAGGAGGGGGAAAAAGGTGATGATCTCTGAAAATAATAGAGACAGGGTAATAATGTCAAAATAAAATGAAGGGTTATTGGCCAGTGTCTGTGAACATGTTTTAATGTCAAGATAGAGTAGGGCAGAGTTGGGGACAATGCCACAAAATAAAAATATTGGGTCTCTGCAAGAATGGAAACAACTCATTATTCTTGTTGAATAAAACCCATAGTAAATCACGCAAAATCAACTGATAAGGGGTCTTGGACAGGTTAAAAATTGTCCTCTCCCCTTGCTTAATAAGGTGGCTATAGTCTCAAGTTGATTATTGACAGGGCTCACTTTGATAAACACCTTCTTATTCACTGAAAAGAAACTTTCCATAGGAGACATTGTCTTCTATTTCTTCTCTCAATTTCAGATTTCTGTGTTGTCATCCAGGGAGGAGGGACTGAGGGAATGCCACTGAACTGACAGCTCTCATCAGTGAATCGCTTCTTCACATTCTCTGAATTGTACACACTACATCGTCTTCCTTTACTAATTCTACAATCAGGAAAATTTAACAAAGTTACAAAAAAAAAAGAAAAATCCCACCTAACTCTGTATTATATATAGGGTGTCTGCACCTCTGGCCTATGGACAGCGAAGATACTTGGGGCTTTGAATTCTAACTTTTACAAGTGATGTTCTCCTGGAAGCAGACTGTGAGATGGAGATAAGCATGAAAGAAGCTGATTGAGGAATGTTCTATGAACAAGATCCACGAGGAATGTGGGGAGTAGGGTTGGTCCAAATGAGCCTCTGCACTACAATGCAATGACTGCAAAGGCTGCCTCTGGTCCATTGGAGCACCCTGCAGCTGGGTTGGATGTGGGCTGCTTCAGGAATAGGTCCTGACCTTGTTGAGGTGGCTCTCTTTAGCCAATAACTCTTAGACAGGAAGCCAGTTGTCACTTATCACACACCTGGGGAATTGAGTGCCTCATCTTGTAGAGCAGGACCTGGCCACCACAGAGTCAAATCACTGTCTAATATTAGTTAATGCTCCTGCTAATTGGGTTCTAACCCAAATATTAATTGAGATATCACTACATTCTCAGTATTCTCAGTTAAGCCACTCAACCTCTATCTAAAATGAAGAGATTGAAATCATTCCACCTATGAATTCTGTGCACTAAGGATTTTCTTGCTGGAACATTCTTAAGCCCTGGTGTTTAAAACGGAAGGGCAACAATTGATGTCGTTTCTCATGTCTTTGGTCGACAAGTCCACTTCTTTTCTTTTACCTGCTTTTGCTTAAGCCTCTCTTGGGTGACTCAGGTGAAAGGAGGTCACATGAATCTTTGACAGTCTGAAATTTTCAGGAACAGTTCCAAAATTTAATTACGTACTGATTGTCTTCTATGCACATGAGAGAGAAGACAAAAAAAAAACCCTTCAGAAATAACAGAATTAAGCATGCTCTATTTTGTAGCCTTGTAATGACCTCAAGCAACTGCCTGTCCTAGTTCTGTGGGCCTTGAGTCCACTTGCATGAACATGATGCTTTAAGAAGCTGACGTGGAAATCAAAGTCAAAAACCGGCACCATCCCTGATAATGGAGCAGGGAGGGATGTCCTGTGCTGTTGGTAGGAAAGACAAAATTTAAAATAGAATGAAAATTGCCTCCAGTCACTTAATTCGGAGGTAGCGCAGGAATTGTGTGACATTTCAGTCCGATGGTTTCTTGAATTAAAAGAACTAATCCGCAACGGATTTTCTTATTCCCCTGATGATGTGGGGAACAGATCTTTCCTCAGTTACGTTAATGCTCAGGGGCAGCGACTCCTGCTTGCCCCCAGGAGGTTAGCTAGTAAGCAGTGCTCTGTGAAGGCCCCAACATGTTACACCTCAGACTTTCAACCCTTCTGTTGCAACCGAAGCTGTCATTGGTCAGCAGAAGCAATGCTTTCATTGTTTTACATTAGAAACAAATGTTCACATCAAGAGGCAAAGAAAGGATTATGTTAGCGAAGTCTTGGACTCAGAGTTGATCCAAGAGTTTATTCCTTTGCATCATAAGAGAGGGCCTGAGGGGAATGAACTTTCTACCATTGTCAATCCTGGCATAAGTCACTTAATACATACTAGTAACATTCCCTACAATGTGGCTTGTTGAACACTAGTCTTGTGAAGTGCTTAAATAGAAAAACAAAAAACAAAACAAAAACATAGCATATTACAAGACCACTTGGTCCTGCCTTTAAAAAATCTGGCGAGTCGGGTTTCTCTAATATTATTTGATTTATAATCCTCCTCTCCCTTCCCTCTTTTTGATAACACCTTCATAAATTTAAAAAATGTACTGCAAACCATACTTTGGGAAATTATGTTTGTTAGGCAAGGTCCCAGGCCTCTTCGGTACTCTTTTTATAAGCCTAACCTGTCTCTCTCCCCCACTCCCCAAATCCTCTGGTCACCCCATTAAGGTACATTTTAAGTTAATTGATTTCTCATGTTTAACTGTCAGATTTCCTCCCCCTCTTCCCATTTTCTACCTCCCCTCACCTCTTCTTTCCTCCTCTTTTTCCTTTAAGCACAAATAGCACTTTCATAGAATAAGCTCAACCCAGCTTAGTTACATAAACTCTCAATATGTTATAGACATCTTTAGGTGTCCACTCAGCATTGCTCATAGTAAACCCTCAAAAAGTATTGTTGGATACTTGAAGAATGCCAAGGGATAGATTCTGAGGAATTCCATCCCTAAGAGTGGGCATGGTTAAGAACACAGCTTACTCAGAGTCAGGGGAATCCTGGGGGTGATTTTCACTTGGACCTGGAGCTCAAACCAGGAAGTGTGGGACTCAGAACAGCATGACTGGGATCCAGAAGGACATCAGATCTCAATGAAAATGGGTGGATGACAAAGTATTCCCCTGGAACAAAATCACAGACCATTTGACTACATCTATTCTTTTAGTCAAAAAGGTACATGAAAATCTCATTAATTTTTATCCCACATCTATTTTTTTTTTATCCTGCAAGGATGGTATTCAATTCTGAAAGCCCTTGAGAAGCTCCCCACGGTGCACTGTTTCTTGCTTTCACCACTTCCCCCGCTTATAACGTTTTCTTATTTTGGTTCCTTGAAAAACGCTGTAATAGCCTTCTATTGTAAATAGTGGCTACTACCCTCAAGTTTACCTCTCCCAAAAGAAAGAAACAAAAGCAACTCCAGTGTGAGGTATATGTAGGAGGTGATGGCTATTACACCACTAGGATTCATATGGCCTTATAAATTTCGATGAAAATGGGAATTGTTAAGAATCTGCTATGTTTTTTGGGCAACCTGGTTACCTTACAGAACATTCTGTTTCTTTTCTCTACTGCAGAGCATGGTTGGGTAGTATTTCCTGCCATGAATCTACTAGATTTCTCTTTAGATAGTAGGTAGGTAGATAGATAGATACATACATACATACATACATACATACATACATACATAGAGATATATAGCTTTATATATACTGGGATTATCATATCAACTTTTACTTTTTAAGTATAAATGATGTTTCCTATATTGAAAAAAAAGTGAATATTGAACCTGTGAAATCACCCACAGATAGACACCCGAATGCATAAAATCTTCAAATGCTTTCAATATAGCATTTTCTCATAAATATAATTATGATAATTTTATTTTGTATTGCTTACTGTGGAAGGGAAATTTAACAAAGAAGATGCAAAATTATAAAATTCAACACTGACTCTAAATGACAAAAAGACCCAGCCCAACATAACTATTTAATTTCTTCATTCATACCATTTTAATCAACCAAATGATGCATATTACATGCCATTCAGCATAGTCTCTGTGTGTCCAAATTGTACTGTAGGGTTTTTTCTTTGTTTATATTGATGAGATGAAGAGTATAGGCTGGTGTTATCAGGGAAGGCTCCCTGGTGGAAGCATCATTTGGGTATTGAATGGTGGTTATCATTTGGACAGTCACTGGGTAGGGATGGAATTGGAGGTGTTTTTAGTCTTTGGAATTATTATTATGAACTAGAAGCCCAGTGCACATCATGCATGGGGAGGGGGGATGTCCGACTGACAGGCAGTCAGACATCCCTCTCACAATCCAGGACTGCTGGCTCCTAACTACTCACCTGCCTGCCTACCGGATCACACCTAACTGACCCCTCTTCCAGCCTGATCATCCCTAACCGCCTCTGCCTGCAGACCTGATTGCCCCTAACTGCCCGTCCCCCCTGCTGGCCTGGTCACCCCCAACAGCCCTCCTTGTGGTAGGGATCTTAGTACACCATGAAATATTCTGCTGTCCATTGCTGGGATTTAGGCATGGCTGGGCCAGCTCAGTCAATAGCTGGGACAGTATGAGTAGCATGCAGTGCTATATGCTACTATATACATCTGCATGGGGCTGAAGGACATCAATCTAAGGGAGAATAAATCAATTATATAGAGTGTGAGCCAGTGCCACAGCCTCTATTATCAGATAGGAGCCTGTGTTCTGATGGTGACTCTTCTTGGAATCTCCTGCTGATCCAACCCCTGATGCATATCTGACCCCTGAGATGAGAGAAGTCTGTATGTACCTCACACATTGGGCCTCAAAGAACATTTCCTTTGGACTCTTCTAACAGAATGCCACATGGAGTAGAGGAAATGCTTTGCCACATGTCTCCTCACTAGACTAGGGCAGTAAGAAGAGAAGGAGCGTGTCTAATAGAGTAGTTGTAAGTGAGATATTCTGGAGTTTTTCAGAAGTACTTGAAGCAAGGGCTTGAGCAGATGGAGAGAGAGAGAGAGGGAGAGAGAGAGAGAGGAGAGAAGAGAGAGATGGGATTTGACTTCCAATCAAAACAGGTACCTGGTTACTTGGGCAAGAAGTGCCACTCTCATTTCTTTCATTGAGTGATATGAAAAGGCCTTAGAGCGACAAGGCTTATTGTGTAAACATAAGAGATCCTGAGCCAAATGCATGAACATTACTCATCAGACGTACACTAGCGGGAAGAAACACCTGAGAACCTTAGCTCTAAGTAACTGATCTTGGAGCCACTGAAATTTCAAATGGGTGATGTCTAGAGGAATTTGATGTTCTATGATGAACCTAGTGGGCAGATGAAGAAAAGATTCACCTGAGCATATATTTCAGGCCAGGAGGCCAACTTAGATGGTGGAGTTTAATACAGCCAGCACTGTAGTGCAAATCAGAAAATACATGTTCATATTCTGACTCTCCCAATAAGTTGCTGTGTGCCCCTGGGTAAGTTCCTTTCCTTTGTGAATCTGCACCCTCACATACTAAGTGGTCCATGAGCTGAGAGTCTTGATTTACTTCTCCTCCCCTTCTGTGTCACCATTGCTAATTCTTCTACCCAGAATGCTCTTATCCATGTCTGGGCCATATGGGATACTCTTACCTGGATATGTTCTATTGCCAGCTATCTTTTTGAAAGTATGAAAACCTTTGAAGAATGTTCTAAGAGTTTTACAGCTCTTCCTACTGGGTAACATGCAAGGAAGAAAATGACAAGTATGTGAGAGTTGACAAAGCAATATTTTGTAAAAGGCTTCTCAGTAATTATCCTTTCCCATTTTCAAATTGACGTACACTAGCGGGAAGAAACACCTGAGAACCTTAGCTCTAAGTAACTGATCTTGGAGCCACTGAAATTTCAAATGGGTGATGTCTAGAGGAATTTGATGTTCTATGATGAACCTAGTGGCCAGATGAAGAAAAGATTCACCTGAGCAGATATTGCAGGCCAGGGGGCCAACTTAGAAGGGTGGAGTTTAATGCAGCCAGCACTGTAGTGGAAATCAGAAAATACATGTTCATATTCTGACTCTCCCAATAAGTTGCTGTGTGCCCCTGGGTAAGTTCCTTTCCTTTGTGAATCTGCACCCTCACATACTAAGTGGTCCATGAGCTGAGAGTCTTGATTTACTTCTCCTCCCCTTCTGTGTCACCATTGCTAATTCTTCTACCCAGAATGCTCTTATCCATGTCTGGGCCATATGGGATACTCTTACCTGGATATGTTCTATTGCCAGCTATCTTTTTGAAAGTATGAAAACCTTTGAAGAATGTTCTAAGAGTTTTACAGCTCTTCCTACTGGGTAACATGCAAGGAAGAAAATGACAAGTATGTGAGAGTTGACAAAGCAATATTTTGTAAAAGGCTTCTCAGTAATTATCCTTTCCCATTTTCAAATTTAACTTCCTGGCACCCTTTCAGGTTCCCTGGGGACTCATCTGTTAGTTTTTCTCCTAGAAATCAGCCCTGCCCAACCCTGCTCTCTGAAACTGGTATTCTCCGTTTGTTGTGGGCCTTCTCTCTGTTCCAGCAGTGGCCCCTGGAGGAGAGGGGCAGTGCGTGCTCAAGGGTCACTATGGCCCATGAGGCCCAAAGAGGAAAAGTGTGACCAACACAGGGAGTTCTGGCCCAGGCAGCTTCCCAGTCGTGCCTCCCTGCTTCCGGCAAGAAACACGGGGTTCATGCAGGACAATTACTACATTTGTTACATGGTAGTTTCAGGACTGATCATGTATCACCCCATGGCCTTTGGAGGATTCGAAACTGAAATCCCTTGGATGTGAACTAGGAAAAGGAACAAGATCAGAAAGGCAAATGAATGTGCATTTATGTCCATGTGTCTTTATGGTATATGCATATTTGATGAAACTCTGTAGGAAATGTGTATGGGAAAGGGGAGAAAACTCATTCCAAACTTGTATTTTCTTGGTTAGATAATGTAAGATAATCAACTGGACCTAGCACATGATAAGGGGCTTAGGAATCTCGGTTCGTTTCCTGGTGAAATTAATTGTAAATGTGTGAATGGGTCACAGATATTACGATTTTTCTAAATATATATATTAATTTCAGAGAGGAAGGGAGAGGGAGAAATAGAAACATCAATGATGAGAGACAATCATTGATCAGCTGCCTCCTGCACGCCCCCTACTGGGGAACGAGCCTGCAACCTGGGCATGTGCCCTTGACTGATATGGAATCCAGGACCTTTCTCTCCTCCCATTTTTTTGTGGGTGGACTGGGGTTGATGCTATTCCTGAACATAGCTCACATTCTCTGTTCTTTCTTTTCTCTGCGCTTAATGTACTCCCACTTCTGTGAAGAGTGTCATACTCTGTATACTGGTTCAGTTGCCTAGAATTCCACGGCCATGCAAATTTCCTGCAGGAAGTTATTTTTCTCTTCTTGTTTGACTTGGTGGTGGAGGGTGCCTGGTGAAGGAATGTAAGAGCTCATTAGAGTTTATTGTATGGTGCAGCCGGGGGGAATGAAATTATAGAAGCCAGGAGGCATGGGGTGGGGGTGCGGGAGGCAATTGCTAGACCAGCACTGACACCAATAACTTTTTACGAGGGTGAGTCAAAGCATCAGGGAGGCTGGAACCAAGTTTGCGCCCTCTTGAACCTATTACCGTACATCATGACAGAGAATGGAGGGAAGGCAAGTCTCTCTCTCTCAGGCTGGGTGGAGAGAAAGACGAAAGTTATGGAGATCTGTCAAGGTATTTGAACTCAACTAGTGGTTAGGGTAGGAGGGGATATTAGGAGACACCATTTGTGTAGCAAATATAGTATGAGTCGGTATCTAATTACTTAGAATTATGGAGGGAGGAGGGGAACAGGGAGCACATCCCTAGTGGGAAAAAAATAGCTCAGTGGGTGAGTTCCTCGACACCTGAGATTGTAACTTCTTTCCTCCATTTTCATCTCCTTGTGAGAACTAGGAATTAGTGTCATGCTCAGTCTACCAGAGAAATATGGTAAATCTTGGACACATAAGGCTTGAAAACTAGCCCCTTTCATAGAGACACTATGATACCTTACCTTACCAACTCTTTGGCCTGGATAGTTCACAGGCAGAATGGCATGAATGGCCCCAGCTGTGGTCCATACTGCTGGTGAGTGTGGTGCAACCTAACCATTCTCACAATCCCTGTGATTCATTCCTTCCGTCACAGGAGAGGCCAGGTAGGAAAAGCACGAATGAGTGGAAAGTTGACTCTTCCCTCTGCTAGTAGCACCTAGGTCTTTGCATTTCCCAGAGATATTATTGTCCTAGAGCACTTCTAACCCCTCCAGGGGCCTCAGCCGTGCCAGGCTCAAAAGAGGGGACCGATCCTTGATCCTTTCAACCAGACAGGAAGAGAACTAAATTAGTAAGAATCTGCCTAAGGCCATAGCTTCTAACGTGTGTCTTTATACTTTCATCTCCTCTGGTGTCAGTACTCTATGCACTTTCCTATTTTTGGATTATTATTATTATTATTATGCTTCTTTTCCCCTCCTGAATAAACATATCTGCTTCTGTATATTACGAGCAGAAGAGTCAAGACCCTTTAAGTGAGACCTTCACCCCATTTGCATCACCCATTGTAAAAAAATCCAAACTGTGACCACAGCTAAGGATGGAGAGTGTGTCTGTGCTACAGAAGGTATCAATGTTAGCCCTTACCTGCCGCTCCCAAGTCTGTCTGGCCTGCGAGCAAATGTTCTAGCTGTGGTCAGCTTTGATTGTGGCAGCTGGACTCTGGCAGGGGTGCGGAGTGTGAGAAGAGAAGGGCTCTCTCTGAAATTTCTTAGAGCAGCGCCCTGTCCTACATCAAAAGAATGTTGCATTGTATGGGAGCACAAAGTGAGGTTACAGACACCCATCAGGACTGGATGGCAGCCCTCTGTGCTTTCCACTTGGTCATTGTGCCTGCCCTGTGTGTGGTCACTGTGGGGCTGCTCCATTAGGATTCTTGGAGAGTGAGGACTTCTTGGATGGCACTCAATGGTCTTTTGTGCGGACCTGGAAATCAGCCTCGGTGAGGTTTCTATGCATGTGAAGAAGAGGCTGTGTGAAAAGGAAGCCGTGAGATGGAGCTGATTCCAAGGCCCTGGGGTCTAGACCTTTTGCCTTTAGCTTACACTGACTTTGACATTCAAGAGTCTCATTTGATATGTCTCTTTGTGGATCATCCCCTCTCTGCCCCTGCTGATTGCAGGATAGCTGTTCACCATCCCCTCCCCGCTAGCAGTGTTCTCTCCTGGGCTGTGGACGGCGGGACCACCAGACCCTACCCTGCTCTCCCTGAGGGCTTGGGACCTTTGCTTTGGACATATGCCCAGATGAAAGCGTTTCCCATGTGGTTGCTATGGACTAAAACAGCAGTGGGAGAGCGCCCCCTAGAAAAATGACAGCTGCCTTATTCATCTTGTCTTCAGGCTGTCTCCTCTACCTGGCTACTTTTCCTGCAGAGGAACATGCTACAACCTGATTTATTCTCCTCTTTCTAGGCTCTCTGACCTTTATTTTAAGTATCTTGTGACATGTGTACATGTGTTTTTATTGCAGACTGCCTCAAATTCACTTGGATATGGATGCTATACAAATTATAAATAAATAAATACATGATAAAGACAGGATCTCTTTTCCTGCCAGCTCATTGCTTAAAAAGCAGCAAGTTTGCACTTGTGTGACTCTGCTTTCGCTGGGCCCCATGCCGGCAGCCAACAGGAGAGAAAACAAAATCTGTCCCTTTCAGCACCACACATTCGTCTCCTGAGTGAGGGGAAGAGGTGGCAAGTATCATTTGCCAATCAGGAGCCAGATAGCCTTTCCTTTACTGAATTCCATATCTTTAGTG
This sequence comes from Myotis brandtii, assembly GCF_000412655.1. Classification (NCBI taxonomy): domain Eukaryota; kingdom Metazoa; phylum Chordata; class Mammalia; order Chiroptera; family Vespertilionidae; genus Myotis; species Myotis brandtii. The sequence goes on from NW_005371410.1 coordinate 6,873,392, forward strand.
GCATTTCACTCAGTTTGGGAGAGTCCTGCTGCTAAACGAGACAGCCTCAGCTTCTCCTCCCGTGTACAGGCCATGTCTATCTCATTGTATCCCCACAATTCTCTACCCAGCCTGGCTTACTCCCCTGTCCCACCCTCTGCCTGTCCCTTAGAACCTATCTTTCGCCCTAACCGGTTTGGCTTAGTGGATAGAGCGTCAGCCTGCAGACTCAGGGGTCCCAGGTTCGATTCTGGTCAAGGGCATGTACCTTGGTTGCGGGCATATACCCAGTGGGGAGTGTGCAGGAGGCAGCTGATCGATGTTTCTCTCTCATCGATGTTTCTAACTCTCTATCCCTCTCCCTTCCTCTCTGTAAAAATATATATATTTTTAAAGAACCTATCTTTCCCATAAGCAAATGCTCCATCATCCTCCCTTTAGTCTACACGTGAATCTCTCAATGCTTGCTTCAGTGAAATCTAGGCTTCCCTTGCATTCCCGTTTCTTCCACTCTTTATTGTTTTGGTAGTTCCTTTATTCATCTCTTGCTTACTCTTGCTCTGTCTCCTCTCCTGAGATTCATTTCTTGAATCTACTTGACAAGTCTCCCATTTAAGGTTCTATTTATCAGAACCTCAAACTCCCCTTTTCTCCAACCTATACTTATGCCCAAACCAACTGGCTTCTTTCACCAACACACTGTTCTCCTGGTCTCTGAAGTCTTGGTGTCTTCTTTGAGTTCCCTGTCTTCCATATTTCCCACATCTAATCAATTGTTAGGTATTGTTAGTTTTCCTTCATCAATGTCTCTTACATTCCTTCTCTTTCTTTCTATTCCACTATCAACCCCCTGTCTTAAATATCTCTGTCTCCCCCAAAAGCTGTACACTAAATATCAAGGATATTTGGAGTGCAAAATTCATTTGGAGCCTGAACCAAAGACACATAGATGATTCTCTTACCTCACTATTCTTATGTAGACTGAAAACAACCCGTTATACTATATTCCTAACGATGGTTTTATGGAATGATGTAACTTTATTTAGCTTATGTTAGCTTTTACAGCAAATTGACATTGTTTTTAACTCAGGCTGCTTTGTGCTGAGCTATTTACTTAGAAAGTGCAGAGTTAATTAGGAGTAGCTTGGAGTAGACAAAGATCAGATGTTGAACAGATGGCAAAACCCAGAAGAAGAGGTGCCCACAGAAGACGAGAAAGCAGGAGACATTTTAGCAGTGGTAGGCTTCAAATAAGACAAGAAAGAGAGTCTTGCTGGAGTTCATTGAAAGATTGCTTCTAAGCAACAAAGTAGTATTGATGCCATATTTAACATTTTAGCTCCATAGCGAAGAATAAACAAGGAGAGGAGAAAAAAATCGTGAAAATATTAGAAGGAAACATGTGGTGAAGAGCATGAAAGCCCATGTAAAATTGTATTCATAAGTTAATTTCATTTTTTTCTGTATTGCTTTGTGGATTAATCACTGCATTTCTGAATGCAAACAGTATTTATATATCCATCTGTCAGCTTCTTTTTTTATTGCTTTTTTTGTGCTGTCTTAAGGAGAACTTTGCTAGATTTGGATTTTTGCATATGTCAAAGAGGCACTATTAACCTTACAGTGGTACACAACAAAAATCAAGGTGAAGTGTTCAGGAAGATTGAACAGCTTCCTTAGCTCTCACCCTATTTAAAAGTTTTCTTATTGTGGTAAAATGTATATGCCAAAATTTTCCATTTTAGCCATTTTTTGAGGTGTACAATTCATTGGCATTATGTTCACATGTTGTGCAACCATTTACCACTATGTATTTCCACTTTTTTTCCTCAATCCAAACAGAATCTCCGTAACCATGAAGGAACAACTTCTCATCTTCCCCACCCCCAATATCTGATAACATCTGATCTTTGCTATCTTTATGAATTTGCCTATTCTAGATATATTTAATATAAGTGAAATCATAAAATACTTGTGGTGTTCTTTTTTTGTCTCTGGCTTATTTCACTTGGTATGTTTTCATCTATTTTGTAGTTGGTATCCCAACGTCATTCCCTTTTATGATTGAATAATATTCCATAGTGAGTATATATCACATTTTGTTAATTCCTTCACCCATCGATGGATACTTTGGTTGTTCCTACCTTTAGGCTATTATAAATCATGCTTAAATACACATTGACTCACAAGTATTTGTTTTAGTCCTTGTTTTGTTTTTTTTTTTGGGGGGGGTATATTCCTAGGAGTGGAATTGCTAGGTCATATGGTAATTTTATGTTTAGCTTTTTGAGGAACCGCCAATTTGTTTCCTACAGCAGCTGAACCATTTTACATTTTCATAAGCAATGTATGAGAGTTCCAATTTCTCTATTTCCTTGCCAGCACTTGTTATTTTCTGGTTTTTAAATTATAGCCATTCTAATATGTGTGAGGTGGTATCTTATTGTGATTTTCATTTGCATTTTTATAGTGATTGATGATGATGAATATCTTTCCACATAATTGGCCATTTGTAAATCATCTTTGGAGAGGTGTTTATAAAGTCCGTTGACAATTTTGAAATTGGGCTCTTTGTCTTTTTGTTGTTGAGTTGTAGGAGTTAAATATTCTGGATATTAAACCCTTATCAGGTGTAAGATTTTAAAATATTTTCTCCCATTCTGTGAGTTGGCTTTATTGTTTCTTAAAAATTCCCTTGGATTAACAAAAGTTATAAATTTTTGTGAAGTCTGGTTTATTTGTTTATTTTTTGTTTGTTTGTTTTTTATTTCATAGCTAAGAATTCATTGCTGAATCACAGGTCATGAAGATTACCTTCATGTTTTCTCCTGTTTTATGTTTTTAGCTCTCATATTTAGATTGATCCATTTTAAGTTAACTTTTATATATAATGTGAAGTAGGGGATCCAACTTCATTCCTTTGCATGTAGAAATTCATTTATACCAAAACTATTGTTGAAGACTTTTTGCTTTTGAATTGATTTGGTACTCTTATTGAAAGTTAATGGCTACAGATGTATCGGTTTATTTCTGGACTCTAAATTCAATTCCATTGGTGTATATGTCTACCTTATGCCAGCATCAAACTGCTTTGGTTACTGTAGCTTTGTAGTAAATTTCAAAATCAGGAAATGTGAGTCCACAGATTTTGTTCTTTTTTAAGATTATTTTGGCCATTTAGGGTCCTGTGCACTTCCATATGAGTTTGGGGTATCGGCTTTTCTATTTCTGCAAAATAGGCTGTTATAATTTTGGTAGGGATTGCCTTTAATTTATAGATTGCTTTGAGCATTATTGCCATTTTAACAGTAATAAGTCTTCCTTCTTCCTATTCTTGACCATTGTATGTCTTTTTTTTCAAGTCTTCTTTAATTTCTTTCATCGATGATTTATAGTTTTCAGTGTACAAATATTTCATTTTTTGTTAGATGTATTCCTATTTTATTAATATTGTTTATTGCAGGTATATTAGAGCACAAATAAATATTGTGTATTGATCTTGTGCTCTATAACTCTGCTGAATTCATCTATTAGACCTAATAGTTTTCTTGTGGATTCTGTGGGATTTTCTGTGTAGGATCATGAAAGTGGGCATCTTTGTCTTATTCCTGATCTTAGAGGAAGCTTTCAGTCTTCATAGGATGGATTTCATTGCAGTTTTTTCACTCACCTGCTGTGATCTAGATCACCTCTCCCAGTCTCTCGGAGCCCTAAGATTCCACCTCTTATAATAATTAAACAGTTTTTGATTTTGCATATGTTCTATAAATAAGATGGATTCTATTTTCTTAGGTATAATTTTATGTACATATACTTATAGACATAAATATATAATATTTGTATTATACATATTTTTATTCATTGATTGCATAAAAGAATAAAAAACATGACAATATAAATCAGATGTTTTCAATCCATATATTATTATATCTAGATAGAAGACAATCAGCTTGGAAGTTTTCTTGCTGACTGGTATATTGACATGATTGTGGTACCTCCAGCTGGCTTTTTCACACTGAATGACAATTACACGCATGCCCCATGATACTTGATGCTCAGAGAGCATAAAGAGAAAGGAAAACAGTGATCTCAGGTCCATGAGGGAAGGCTATAACCACGGACAAAGTAAGCAAACAGAAAGCCAGCTAATTGAAAGGGAGGATAGTTAAAATTTAGCAATGTTGAATTGGGAATAGCATCAGTGTCAAAGGGAACTTGAATTTCACTGGGTGAGTGAAAAATAACATAGCGCATTGTTTCTTCCTTCAAATTTATGGCACCAAAATAAGCCAAGGGTGTTTTTCCCTCTGTGTCTTAAAAGGGGAGCCACTGAATATACAGGTTTAGAATGAGTTTGGATAAAAGCTATTATTTTCTAAAATCAGAAATATATTTTACCTTTCTGCATGTTTTACCTGGGCCATTACAAGGATGTGGTTTTGCATGAGCACTGGTGGCTTCTGTTTGAGAATTCTGAGTCTCGAAGTCTCTTTACCACTATATAACTCCCTCACCCTCCCACAATATTAACATTTCTAATTCTTAAGGTAAGGAATAATATGTACCTATTACATCTATATACATAAAAGCCTAAGCAACCGTTACAACCAAACAACTGGAATGACCAGTCAACCAGTCACTATGACATGTACTGACCACCAGGGGGAAGATGCTCAATGCAGAAGCTGCCCCCTGGTGATCAGTGCACTCCCACAGCCAACCTCCCATGGACAGACAACCTCCCCTAGTCCCACCCCCGGGCCAGCAAACTTCCTGTGGTCCCTCCCCCCGTCCGGCAGGCCCCTACCAGTCTGACCCTGATCGAGACTGGGAGAGATGGCCCTTATAGGCCCTGATCACTGGCCAGGCCCACCCATGCACGAATTTTGTGCACCAGGCCTCTAGTTAATAATAAATAATGTGTACTGACATACTAAGGTAAAAATATTAAAAATCTTCCTTTGCATGCTTCTCAGAGGTACCTGGGGGTAGAGTGGGAAGATCTTGGACTGGGACTAAGAAAACTTGGAGTCAAACCTGCACTCTACCTCTCACCATGTGATTTTGTCAAATTGCATTTTTTCTCTTAGCTTCCCCCGCCCCCCAACACACACACTCACACAACAATTTGCTCTATGGAAACAAGAACTTCACTTTCTAATCCCTGGGTTATTTCAAAATGATATGTAGGAAACCATATGAGAAAAAAAAGTGTTATGCAAATGATGTGCATGCTGATGCTCCCAACTATAAATTAATCTTTTCAGCAATCATTATTCCTATATTACATATAAGAATTACATATTTTTAATGACAAAGAGTGACCAATACCCAGACATCTTTCCATGAAATAAGAAACATTTAATTACCATTTTCACCTGAATCGACAATGGGGAATAATGGAAAAAGAGCTAAGTAGAAGCCAGAATAAGTAACTGCAATCAACTAGCAGAGCTTGTGTATGTTGTTTCACATTCTTGTGTCTTTATTTTTTTATTAGTCAAATGTAAATACTCTGTTTCCCCGAGTTCCTTTCCAATGTTAGGATTTGATAAGTTTTACCCTCATTTACTTTTTTCCCCCCACCCCACACACACTTTTTCCTTCTCCTGGTTAACTTTAACAAGATCTTTGTGACTCAGCTCAGATGTCATGTCTTTCAAACATTCTGCTCTAATTTCATCTCCCAACCTCATCCTGTCTTAAATAGGTCTCCTGTGTGTTATCTTAAAACCTTATGCCTACTTATATCATTGCACTCTGTTAAGTTGGTTAAAAGGGTTTATGTGTCTGATACCCCAACCACAATCCAAGACTCTTAAAGATAGGAGTCATATGCTATTTATCTGGGAAGCTGTGTTTAGTATATTCTTAATGTTTTTTTTATTGAGTAAATAAATGAGTTGAATGGAGAATGTATGAAAAGCTCATTGAAAATAGTAAAAGACAATGTGCAATATGGTATTTTTCAAATATAGTTTTCTATTGAAAAGGTACTATATTTGGAAGAATGAAATCAGTTATTGGGCCATTTCTACTAAATTGGTGAATAACTCCAGGAGAATCACTTAAGCTTTCTGCACTCAACTTCCCCTCCAAAAATGGGGCAATCTGCCTTTCCCATTGCCTGCCTCATTAGGATTGTCACAGAAGCCAAAATTAGAGCAACTGGGTGATATCTGCTGCTTATTTCTAAAAAATGAAGGCATATTATGCATTCTTGGGGTATACATTAATACCTCTTTACAATCAAATATATATCTTACTTTATGCTTAAAATATTTTTGAAAAGTGTTTTCTAAACAATTTAAAATTAAATAATGTTTTAAGTGGCTAGGAGATTTATATTTAAAGCATATTTTTGGTCTATACCAGCTTTTATAGAGTACAGAATCCTTTTGACCCTTTTTAAAGGTGAACAGTTATTTCAAATTTGTTTTATAATTTATAATTTTTTGTGTGTGATACCAAACTCTTACTGCACCCCTTTCTACTCCTCTGACTGTATCTCCTCTTGTGTTCATCAAGCCATTGTTGACTGGCAATGGAGAAAAAATATCCTACTGAACCACCTTTATTGTCTTTGGGAAGTGAAACTTTTATTCATGAACATAACCTCTGTCCTGCAAATGACGGTTTTCAGAATTGTACACAAATATTTGTGTCTTTGAGAAATAAGTAAAGAAGTATTAAGGTGATGTTTTTAAGAACTTTGGGAAATGTTCCTAAATTAACATAAAGGGTGCATCCTATATAATAAAAGCCTAATATGCAAATTGACCAAACGGCTGAACTACTGTTGGAACAACTGGTTGCTATGACATGCACTGACCACCAGGGGGCAGATGCTTAATGCAGGAGCTTCCCCCATCCCGCAGGCCCCAGGCCAGCCAAGGCAGGTGCCAGTGGGGACCCCCCAATCGCCCTACCAGTCACCCCACAGAGGGAGGTGACTGGTGGTGGTAGGGGGCAGGACCGGCAAGTGGGTGGCACCAGGCTGGCCAAGGCAGGTGCCAGTGGGGACCCCCAATCACCCTGCTGGTCGCCCCATAGATTGGCCCTGATCACCAGCCAGGCCTAGGGACCCTACCTGTGCACAGATTTCATGCACCGGGCCTCTAGTCTCTTAATAATTCTCTGGAAGACTGGGCATTTTGTTTTTCTTAAAAAAAAAAAATAAGGCTTTAAAAAATATTTTTCCCCGATAGAGAAACATATCCAGAGTTAGTGTCTTACAGAGTTGTGATATTACCCCTATTTTGCTGGGTATTTCTTGTCCTCACTTGGACAGGAATGTCATTTAGGCTTTGCTTATTATCCATTTCAGAAGACAAACAACAATGTTTACATTTTCCTTGTTAAGTAGTTGATATGGAGGTGGACTCCTGAAGTGTCCAGCTTCTGTATGAAATTCTGTTTCATGAGAGTAGGACACTTCTGTCTTGACTTTTTTTCGTTTTGAATCAACTTGATGGAAGTACTAGTATACTGTATATACAATAAACTGTACCCAGGTAAAATCCATGTAGCCACCACCACACTCAAGGGGCAGGGCATCTCCAACCACTTCCTCAAAATATCTCATACCTCTTTGCAGTCACTTTCCATTTCATCACAGCCCTAGGCAACCACAGATCCCTGTTCTGTCACCATGTTTAGTTTGTATGATTGTCTTTTCTTGAATGCACCTTCTTGGGATTGAGTTCCTTCCTGGGGAGATAAACAATATGTTTGGAATGAAGGAGAAGGCAGAGCCAGGACATTTATTTAAGTACATCTTTTCAGCACTAAATTTTTGTGGAAGCAAGGGTTTATCAGAAGCCACAGGCTGGTAGTTAGTAACTTTCAGATAATGGTTAACCAGGAATTACAAAATTGGAATGAAATTGGGACATTTGATCCAAAAGCATCCTAGGAAATAGTTCAGGATTTGCAGAAGCTTTGATGGAGCAAGTTTCCCATTTTTTTCACATGAGGTTGGCCCTGTGCTTTTAGCATTACGAAGCTAAATGGGCTCCAGTATTTATTTTTTACATATTTACCATTCAGAAGTGAGTTGGCAGTTTTCCTTGGACCATGTAAACTTATGGGATATAAACTCTTATTTTTAGGAGTGCAATAATGGGTTCTACTTATATTTTGAACATGGCTCAGGGACAGGGCAAGACTGCTCATCCCATTTGGCTTTAGCAAAATAGTTCTGACCACTTGACACGTGACTTTATATGGCCAAGAGTCAAGTGCTGTTGCTGAGATGTTTGCAGAAGAACTGTCCTGAAGTTACCTGGCTAGTGTTTTATGCTTATGCCAGAGTCCAGAAATAAACATTCCTTTTCTTTCTCTAAATCTATTTGTGTCCTGGATAGCCAACTAACAACATTCTCTCTCTCTCTCTCTCTCTCTCTCTCTCTCTCTCTCATAGCAATTGTTCTTCATGAAGAAATGGCCCTGTGTAAAACTCTTTCACACTGAACAGTCTCCTGGGTAAGAAGGAAAATAGATTTCCAGTCTTAAAAAATCAAATGGCCCTATTCAATGTCAGTCTCATGACTTCCCCTCACACAATATCAATTTTGTTAAATCGGGTTCTTATCTGTTTCAAAGTAAAGGTGAAAGGTTCCTATAGCAGGACTGTCCTAGACATGGGTTTTCTAGGTTAGAGAACTACCTTTTCATATTGTTTAGTGGAAGAAGTGACTTTTAACCTTTTGATGCCCAAGTTTCTTTTATTCTTTTTAAAAAGGTTAAATGAACCCATCTCTTTTTAATTTAACCTATTTGGAAATTTCTGGGGACCTAATTTACTTAAAGCAGGAAGTCAGATGTTTTGTTTTTTTTCTTTCTCTTTCTCCCTGTTATTCTTCCATCGGAGAGAACTGTCGTATATGCAGATTATTGAGAGAGCACAGACGCTATCTGGAAAGGTGGCTTTCTTAAAAGGCACCAGTAGCATTAGTGTCATGTCGGAAGCACCCATTTGTGTCAACTATGCAGACCTTTCAATGGAAAATTGTGCTGTGCTACCTTTTAAAGTATGAAATGCTAATTTGGGATTTACAGTTTTTGAACTGGAGGGCTGCATTTTGCATGGGATTTTGTTTAATTTCCCAGTGAAAAAAGGCATTTGAAACACAACTGCCTACAGCCAACTGTCAACAAAAATCAACTGTAATAGCACAGAGCCTGTCACTGATGTATGTGGTGATGTGGTAATCTTCTCAATTGAGCTGGATATTTCTTCCTTGCACAAAATAGCTAGAAGTCTCGCTAGGCATTTACGAATATCGGGAGGTGTTATTAGGCTGATAATGGGGCCAGATTAAGGAAGTGTACACTGGTTCAAAGTGTCAGTTAGGGAGACACAGAATGGGACGATGCATGGCCCTTGATAGAAGGGACTGTTCGTATTTCAGGTTTGCTAAAGATTTGAGCGATAACATGCTGAGTTCCATCTGCTGTGAAAGCGCTTTCGGGGGTGGGGGGTGGGGGGAGATAAAGTTGTTATGCTATTTTTCCCCCAGAAATCTGTTTTTGTTTACCAAGAGGGTGAACTGAAGAATCTCTGAAAATGTAAGCGAGGAGGGCAGAGTAGGGAAATCTGCTGGGATGAGTGAGACTGGTCAGTGTTCTCCCCTTGACATTGAAAGGCAGTGGTGGGGCACTGGCGTCTTTTCTCTCTCAGTCCTTGACTGTCTAAGAGCTAGGAGAAGAGAATTCTTTTGGCATTGCTGCATTTTTGTAGAGGGGCACCCTCCCCCACTTTGAATTCTAAATAGCAACTGGCAAATAAATGCAAGGCAAAAAATAAAGCTGCATATAACCTATTCTTTGGCAAGGCACAAAGTTGGCACTTATTTATTAGCTGTCATCAAAACATGGCACTATTGAAGCTTCTTATATCAAATGGAGATTTAGAATCAAATAGCATTTTATGTTATCAGTTACTTTTTTTTAGTATTGAAAGTAAGCCATATTCATATCTGGCCCCACCATTTGCTCTCTCTATGGTAGCTCAGCTCTCTGTCATTAAAATTATTCACATCAAAATTGGATTAATAATCGTGCCTACCTCATGGGGATTTTGTGAGAATTAAATAGATGTAAAGAGCTTAGAGCACTGCTTGACATATACTAAGCATCATATGATTAGCTGTTATATTATTGTTATTATTATTATCATCTTCATCAATACAAGCAACATATTTGCTATTATCCAGTACACATGCCAAAAGGATGGGAAGAGGATATACTATCACATATGTTGCAGAACCTGTTGTGAAAGGTATATTTATATCTATAATCATTATGTTTTTTTACATGTAGATGGGAAACAAGAGTGAACTGCATCATCTGAGCTACATAGAATATGTTCTGTGATACTTATTAAGCACACCCTGGCTAATGGGAACTTGGCAGTGCCCTGCCCTGTTTGTGCACTGCCTGCACCCTGCCTTCCTCTGGGCCCTTCTGCAGCCCTTGCTCCTCATGTGACCCTGATCTATTCCCTTCCCTACTTGCCTTTGCCAATGAAAACAGAACAAGGATGGGCCTCTGTTGGTGGACCTCTGGCTCCAGATGGCCATGTCAGTGATAATGTCTTGGCACACCCCTAAGAAAGCCCAGGTTGAGCCAATCTGATTCTGTTCTCCGCAATTCTATGATTGGGTACTGTGGCGCCCTTGTTGATTGCCAGTAGGTGCCCAAATTTAAAGACTAGAAAATGGAGAGGAGGGTAGGGTTAAATATGACCTCGGCAGTTATGAACAAATTAAAGTGACAATAAAACAATGGAACAAAGAGAAAAGCAGCAGCACGCTGTGGAAGAATCTCTGAGGCTGCCTGTTTTTCTGTGTTTCCTCAGCTCTCATGATTGGCTCTGCAGTTTTTCCAGATCCCAAGAGACCTCTTTATGTTCCTACAACTAACTTCCCTTTCTCTTGACTTCCCACTACTAGGAAAGTGTGTCTGCTCTTCGCAACCAATTAGGGTGCAGAGGGTCTAAGGTTCCATGTGTGAGTAGGAAGTGAAGTTTTCTGCGGATGAGTAAAAACACAGCATGCAATAGAATTAAAATAAAACAGAAAAAGTGGTCAGTGAGGAAAATGTTATTATCTATATTCAAAGTCTTAGGAATGAAGGGGTGGTAGAGATAAAGGAATGAGCAATTATTTGTAGGGTCTAGTGTACTGATAAGATTGCTACACACATGGTGATTACTTTGTACTGAAGTAGACAGATGATCAACAAGTAAGTACAAATAAACATGGTAATTATAGACTGAGAGGACTTCTATGAAGGAAATAAATAAGGAGTAAAATTAGGAGATCCGTTGTAGGTTTGGTGAAGTGTGTTCCTTAGAACAAAATGATTTTAGTGGGCAACTGCCAGTGATCTCGGAGTACAAGATTCCCATATGGCCTTGATACCTTCTCTTCCTCTGCTTTGGCCAGTGATGATGGACCAGGGATAGATCGTTGATGGAAAAGTGTGGCCCAAGACAGGCATTGGTGTAAGTGCAGATATGTACTGTATCAACTCTGGATAAATATGGACCACTTCTAATATATATGTGGCAGATAAATATGAAGCACTTCCTTTTTAAAAATATTTTTATTGATTTTTAGAGAGAGGTGGAGAGAGAGAGAGAAACATCAATGTGATAGCAAAATATTGATTAGCTGCCTCTGGCATGCCCTCCACCGAGGATGCAATACAGCAACCTGAGCATGTACCCTGACTTGGAATTGAACCCACAACTTTTTGGTGCATGGGATGATGTCTAACCAAGTGAGTCACACTGGCCAGGGCAATGTGGACCACTTCTAATAAGACAGTTTTTCTGCCTTTATAAATATAACATGAAAATTACCAAAGGTTTAATTTTCTAATAGGAATGGATTTGGATAGTGGATATTGGAACAAATTAATGAGCCTACCTCCTACTAGGCAGTGTGCAAGATCTTTTTGCACAATTTTCTGATTTAGTGGACAAAGCTTCCTACCATCACCTTGTAATCATCAGCATTTATGAATGCAGTGACTTCCTGGGTTTTGGGCTTCTGTCTGGATCTGGGAGAGAGTGTTTCTCTCTTTACCAAAATGGGCTTTAATCTTCTGCCTGTTTCTTCTAGTATCAAGTTCTAGCCTGAATACAGACTTGTAATGAATAAGCCATATGTAAATAATTAGTATGAAAGAGGAATTAACTGTCATTACCCAATTGCTTTTTTAGAAATGATTTGCTATTCAGTTTTAAGCTTTCCAACTATTTTGATGGAGAACCAAGTTGGAGAAAATAAGTGTGTGTGTGTGTGTGTGTGTGTGTGTGTGTGTGTTTGGTTCTCATTATCACTTCCTGTTAAAACTGCAGAGTTAATTTCCAGAGGTAGACATCCCATCTAATACTTATGATAGGAAGTAGAGAGATTGCTGTTCTATGCCTTCAAGATCATTGAATACCCAGAATAAGCCTCACACAGGTCCAAGTTGGAGAAAATAAGTGTGTGTGTTTGTGTGTGTGTGTGTGTGTGTGTGTTTGGTTCTCATTATCACTTCCTGTTAAAACTGCAGAGTTAATTTCCAGAGGTAGACATCCCATCTAATACTTATGATAGGAAGTAGAGAGATTGCTGTTCTATGCCTTCAAGATCATTGAATACCCAGAATAAGCCTCACACAGGGTACCAGACCCATAATTGTAAAAACAAAGAGGGATCTAGAACATTGGAGTGGGAATACACCATGCGTGATGTTGCAATTACGAAGCAACAGAACTTATTGAGCATGGAAAATTCTGTCACAAAATAGATGAACAGTTCTCTTAATTCTTTCCCAGGATGCCAGACAAATGGTCTCAGCAGGAATTTTCTCCTCTTCAGGGTTTTTATTTTTTTTAAGTCAAACAAATACTAAAAGCACACTGATATGGAAGTCTTTGGATGGAGAAGTGAGACCAGGAGCACCAAGGGCTACTTCTCCAGAAGGCAAGTATTGACTGATTAGGGGGTTTCTCCAGGGCTGCTGACCTTCACATCCAAATGGGTCCTTTGGTGGTGATATTTTTAGTTATTTTTCACTGTGCACTTTTCATTCAAAGGCACTTAAGTATCATAATAAAGAAGTGCAATCACCTCGACTCCCCCCAACTATCCATCACAAATGACATATCATGAATTAATTATTTCAGGCAATGTGGTGATACTCTTTCCTCAGTCCCTTTTTATCCCAAACAAGAAGGTCTATATCTACTTCTCTTTGTAGACTTGAACAAAGTCTGAGACCAGCATGCATTTTTCTTCTAATGGAGCTCAATACTCTCTGATGCTCATACTTTTCCGACAAGTACTGCTCAGACCCTGCTTTGTGGAGAGACAGCAGTAAGCAAGGCAGAGGGGTGGGGTCTCTACTCACGTTCTTGGGAGGAGGACAGATCATCACGTAAATATAAATAAACAAGGTCATTATAGACTGTGATGATTGCCAGGAGAGACAAAAGAACGAGTAGAATTAGGGTTTTTAAAAGTTTATTCTGCTAGTGCTAAGGGTCATCCCCTCCTCACACCAAACTTCCAAGGAGCCTCCTGAATCTTTGACATGCACAACTGACTTGTGTGGGGTTGTTTTTTTCCACATTTACATAAATAGCTATGTAATTGCTACGTCAAACCTTTTGTCCTTTCCAAATACATTCTCATCCCTAAGTCTCCCTCTGTAGACATTTTTAGAATTGCCAATGAGGCCAGATTAAGCAATTTCCTTGACAGAAAAGACCTAATACACAAATTCTACTTTATTAGCCTGGAACCCCAAAAGGACAAGTACCTGTGTGGTAGTTATTTGCATACACCTCTGTCTTCCCTACCAGACCATGAACTCCTTGAAGGTAGACACTAATCTGGGCTTTTGGGGGGTCTTCCATGATATTTGGCATGATGCTATGCACATAGTAGGAATTCAGTATATGGCTCAATGAATTCAGTTGAATTAGCAAAAGCACAGGCTCTTGCCAAAGGTATTAGCAAATGCATTTTGAAGAAAATTAACTGACAATTAAGATAAAACGTCAGTATTCACATGGATTTTGGCTGAGCAGATGCATTTTCTTACTGGTGAACATAAGGCTTTGCAGACCAATGAATCTGGTACCCCACCATTCCTTGCCAGGGAGGCATGGCAGGGATGGAGGGGAAAGAGTGTGGGCTGACTGCAGATTTTGGCAAATGGTAGGAACTTGAATCTCTCCTGCCAGACTCATAAGCTTCTGGTCTGAGTAGCAGGAGGTATGAGAGAGAAACTGAGAGATCCCAGGATAAAAGCCATGGAGGTGCTGAGGCTATTTCTGCTTTGGCTTGAAGTTTGTGAGAAGGCTGCACTGCCCACCCCTACTGAGTTATTTCAGGTGTCTTCTCCGAGCACCCCCTTTCAGGGACCTGGTTCAAATGATCTCTTAGTGGAGACCTTGTGATGTGCAAGCCCTACACACAGAGCTGGGGATACAAAGATGGACACTCCCTGCCCTTAGGTAACCTCTGTTCCCATCTGAGAAGCAGGATTGAACATGCAACCGGTAAGGGAGAGCCAGCTGTGATGCACTCCCTGCCCCGAGAGCCCACCTTTGTGCATGCCTATGTGCATGTATGTGCACACACACAGATGTGGCACACCGACACAGACACACGCATTAGTACTTTCCCACAGGGATGAATCAGAGTAATTGCATCAGCCCCCCACGTTTGGGTAGTGGGACTTACGGATGGTTCCAGGATGTGGCACACGGACACAGACACACACATTAGTACTTTCCCACAGGGATGAACCAGAGTAATTGCGTCAGGCCCCACGTTTGGGTAGTGGGACTTACGGATGGTTCCAGGCTAAGGCAGGGAGCAGGTTACAGGGCAAAGACTGATACAGAAGAGGGTTTTACATTTAGGTCTATGGGTGTCATAGACCTAAATTCTTCTCTGAGATAAATTCCTGTGAAATGAACAATAAGAACACACAATCCGTTCAATTATTTATTTGTCCTTTAGTTAAGAAATACTTGTTGAGGATATATTATGTGTTAGGTACGCGGGATGCCACAGAAGGAGTAAAAACAAATAGAATCTACAGGGAAGCAGACATTAATGAAATAGTTTCTTTAGTTAAGAAATAATTGTTGAGGATATATTATGTGCTAGGTACGCGGGATGCCACAGAAGGAGTAAAAACAAAGATAGAATCTACAGGGAAGCAGACATTAATGAAATAGTTCCACAAATGTAAAATTGCCACAGTGACAAGGGCTAAACTCCTTGGTGCTGTGAGGGATAATAATAGGGGCATTTGAGCTGTCAGGGAAGCCTTTCCTTAACTTACCTGTTTTGCTCACAAAATGCTTTTGGGAACCTGGTGTGGGAAGAGAGGGTATGCCCTCTATTTCATGTCTCCCAAGGTCAACCTTTGCCTCAGAATGTGAATGCATACACATAATGTAAATAGACCGGGTCTGTCTTTCTATCTCTTTTCTATTGGTTTGTTTGTTTGCACACCTTTTGAACTATTTTTAACGTAACCATGTTTACTCATCATCTCAGGAGATATGGGGAATGCAGTTTCTTCAGTCCCTCACCAGACATGGGAGGATGTTCCCAATGAGCTAGAAAACAGAACTGAGTGATGTATCACCAAACTTAGCCTGTATGTTGAACGATCCTATTTTGAACTGAGTTATATTAAAAATAGAATGCACTGGAAGCAGCCTGGTGTATGGAACGAACAAGGGTTTGGAATGCAAGAGGCTCTCCATTTGTTTAAGGCAGTGGTTCTCAACCTTCTGGCTCTTTAAATACAGTTCCTCATGTTGTGACTCAACCATAAAATTATTTTTGTTGCTACTTCATAACTGTAATGTTGCTACTGTTATGAATCGTAATGTAGATATCTGATATACAGGATGATCTTAGGCGACCCCTGTGAAAGGGTCGTTCGACCGCCAAAGGGGTCGCGACCCACAGGTTGAGAACCGCTGGTCTAAGGGGTCTTTGGTAATTTATGTATCTCCCCTGAGCCTCAGTGACTCCATCTGCAAGATGGGGATTACAGCAGCAGCTTCCTCTGAGTTTTTGTGTGAGGACTAAGATGGTATTTGAAGACTCTAGGACAGTGCCTAGTACGCTCAGTAAACATTTGTTTCCTTCCCTACATTCAGATTCTTGGGCCCTTTGATCATAGGTATGTCTACAAGGGGACACCTGCTGATTTCAGAGGTTTTTTTTTAACCATAGAAAGGGGGATTGAGGGAGAAATTCAAAAGGAATTTCCATCTTGATCTAGGAAAAATGAGATGCTTATACTCCAGCTTATAAGAAGATTCCATAGAAAAGAGATGGAAGATGAATGTACAATAAAATGATTCAAAACACGAGCAGACTCTGCGTATGTTATGCACAGATGAGTTAATTGTTTTGCCTTAAATATATTTCCTGAAGAACAGAAGCCCGATCACAGCACATATCGTTATGTATTTTAGACAAACAGCACTTTGAATCAAATTATAGTACATGCATAAAATATTAAAATAAGACATTTATAACAAATCTTTCTAACTTAGTGCTCAGCTCTAAAATAGATTTATATTCAGATAAGCAATAGGTGCGATAAATGTGGTACAGATACCACAATTTAAATTGCAAATCACAGGGCATCATGGGTAAAGGGAATGCAGACTTGAGGTACTCAGGGAAAAGATCCAGCTATGCAGTATTTTTAGGTCTGCTGCCTGATTTCGTTTTGCAATGTCTGTATCTGGTCTGGACTCTACACTTGACAAATTCCAATATTTTCTCTCTAATACAGTTTCTTTACATTCCTGGCTTAAGTGATCTAATTTAACCCTTCATTCATTGTTCTTTTATTTATTGTTGAACTGTTTCCACTAAACAGTTCCCCAGAGTCTTCAATTATTTAAGTTACTGGGGAGATTTTGGAATGTAGTGTTATTTAGTTAACAATATAGGCAGATGAAATGGGGAACAATACCCTTGCATGTGCTAGAGTACTATCTACTTTGCCAGAACACCTTGTACTTTTAAAAAATATGTTTTTATTGATTTTTTAAAGAGACAGGAAGGGAGAGGGAGAGGGAGAAGAAGAGGGAGGGAGGGAGAGAGAGAGAGAGAGAGAGAGAGAGAGAGATCAATATAAGAGAGTCACATCCATCAGCTGCCTCCTGCACTTCCCCTACTGGGAATCCAGCCGACAACCTGGGCATTGCCCTGACTGGGAATTGAATCAGAGACCTCTTGGTGCATGGGACAATGCTCAACCGAGCCACAATAGCCAGGACCAATTTGTACTTTTTTTCTCCCTCATGATTTGTTAGGTAATGTATGGGGAATGTGTCATTCGTTTGTCTCCAGGAATGATTCCTGTCTGAGAATATTAAACTTGATTCATTTATTTAGAAGAACTTTGAGGCTATCGAGTTGAAGGTCTACAGAGCTGAATGTTTCCTGGCTAGCAGGCCTTCTAGAATTCAGGATTCCCTCCATATCAGAAGCCCTCAGAAAAACCCTAAGGGACGAAGTTGAGCCTTAGGACTCTCATGGTATCCAGTTCTTGTTGGGGAATCCTTAGGTCCCAGCATCACTGAATGCAGGAGAACAACTCAACTTGCCAACAACTCTTTTCAAGGCTGGAAGCCTGTGAACAGAAGGCAGGAGGGGCTTCACAGAGGGTCGGTGACAATCTTTCTGAGTGCTGATCGCTAAAGAAATCTCTTTTAGCCAACATTTTCCTTGGAGCTACTGAATTGAAACATCTTTCCTAAGCAAGGAGTAGCTTTACTTGGAAAACTCTCTTCTTTACCTGATCTGTATGCTGGAATTTTCTCTTCCCAGTCAGTATCTGCAATTTCATCTCAGAGAAAGCCTGTATGGCCATATTTCATTTTTTGTAATGTATAGTTTTTAATGGTTAGGTTTCTGGTGGAATGAACTCACCTTCCTCTTTACCATTCTGCTTAGCATCATTATTTCCAAAACTTTAAAAAAAAAGTTGCGGCATTAAAAATAATAAACTTCCTCTTTATTCTGCTTAGCATCATTATTTCCAAAACTTTAAAAAAAAGTTGCGGCATTAAAAATAATAAAGAAGTAAATGCCTTCATATTTGAGATTTCATGTGCAAGATTCAGTCATACTTCATGTTAGCCAACAAGGCCAGAGAGAGAGAAAAACCTGGTTATCTTCCTGTTGTAAAGTTGTGGCCACCAAAATATGTCTGTCAGTGCTTACCTCCATGCAGCTAAGTACAGTTAGGACAGTTCTTAGGAAGAAATTAAATACATGTAATTAAATACATGTGTACAGATTATTCCTGGATCTAAAGTACCAGTATGGGTTCCCAATAGTTTGATTTAATAAGAGCCAAGTACAGCTTTAAGATGGAGATGTAAAGAGTTAGACCAGTGGCATCCATTACAATAGCCACTGGTCACACGTGGCTGCTGAGCCCTTGAAATGCAGCTAATCTTACATGAAAAGAACTGTAAATATAAAATACATACCAGATGTTGAAGACTTATTACCCCCCAAAAAGTAAAATATCTCAATATGTTTTATATTGATTAATTATCAAAATGGTAATATTTAAATATATTGGGTTAAATGAAATACACTATTAAAATCAATTTCCCATGTTTACTTTTCTTTAAAATGTGGCTATTAGAAAAATTTAAAAATTATATATGTGGCTCCCATTATACTTCTCTTGGACAGTGCTGAGCAAGATTGATGCCATGTAATATTGTAACTCATCCACTTAAAAGACTTTGATTTCATACAATTCCCTTTATTCTTTATAGCATCCCTAAAACCCATTGTAAATGGAATCCTATTTTAAGTATACTAGAATATCTTGCTGGCTAAAGTAACCCCACCGTGAGAACTGCCATCCCTACTATATCTATGTAATAGGTTCGGATTTCAAAGGCTTTTCCTAAAGCAAAGTTCACCAATTTTATCATTTGCTTTTCAACATGATCATTTTTTTTTTGTCTCTGAATGAAGAGTCTCTGGCTTTTCATGAGATATATTTCCTTGTTTACCCATCTTGCTTGGACTCCAGTTAGACTGCCTGAGCTCAGCACTAGTACTTGCTAGTGACCTTTGGCACATTCATCTCGCTGAGCTAAAGTTTTCTCATCTGTGAAATGGAGCAATAACTCAGAGCTCACAGGGGAGTAGAGAGCATTCTATGAGATGACCACTATACTGGGCACATGGACCCAGTGAAGTGAGTTCCCATTCACTCCCTTTTGTTTTATGAATGTATGGGGCCCACATTTCTAGTCTATAACGAGTCTATAATGCTGATCACTGATTCCCACCCCGACTCCCCCGCAAAGGAAGGCTATTTTTAGGAGCACTGTGACTGAAGCACGGATAAGCTCATGACACTGTGAAGAGAATCATACATATGCTGCTGGCCTCTGTGTCTTTGCATTTGCTCTTCTTTTTGTCCAAATTACCCTCCTTTCCCCATTGTTCCCTTTCCCCATTGTCTTGTCCATCTCTCGATGTGCAGATGGAGTGCCGCCTCTTACCCCAGACAGCACTGATTTATCAACGTTGCACATTTTATTGCCGATACAAGTCAGTTTATATCAAGTAGCAAATATTTACCTGGTGTTTAAAATTCCAAAACGTATTTTCCAGTGATTTCAAGCATATTTATTTGGTTTTATCCACTGTATTTTGAAGGTGTACCCATTCCACAGCTCTCATTCATCTGCTCAAATAATACTTACTGATTGACTAATTAAAACTTTACTAATAGAAAACCCTTTAATGCAAGAATATTCATTATAGGGTGTGACCTAACAAGATATACCATATATCGTCTTTACAGATCTCTATGCTAAGTAATTGGTACACATACCAACATTTAAGACTATCTTATTTAATTGCTAGTTCTGAGATACCTGAGTTACTAAAATGATGACTTAAATACGTTACTGATTCAAGATCCTTTTGAGATTTTATTTATACTAGTATATATATTTCTAAATATATAATGTAGATAGATGTAATCATATTACTAAAATGCAGCTTCTATTTGTAGTCCTTTCTCAGTAAGGCAGTGGGACGTTTTTGGTGCTTTTAAGTGAGCCTCACAATGTTGAATATGACATTCATGTCATTAAAAATAGTTAGCTGTTCTTGGCTACATTCACAAAGAAGTCCCCTAATGCTTCCTTTAATTGGCAGGATCTACACGTGGTCTCTATTTTGCAAATGTGCTCTGCACTGTGCGGCTGGAGCTGTGTATGTCTGCTTATGTTCTCTGTAGGTGACACTGTACCCTAATCAGACAATTGGTGTATTGTACTAGGACATACTGTATGCAGACAATGCCTCACCTACCACTCCCCCCTCTTTTTTTTTTAAACCCTGAAATATGGTTGATATGGTCCATTGCAAAATGAACCTATATTGGAAATGGCAAAATTGTAATGTAAAATATACCGGGGTCAGTGGGGTGTGCTGTTTTTTGCATATATTTTTTCTCCCCTGACCCATGCCATTCCCCTGCATACAGGGAAAAAAGCTTCATCTCACACAGAAATGTGATGTCCTTTACTGCCAGAGGCTGTTGCTGTTTTAAATGAGGAAAAAGCACAATGCATGAAGAAGGAAAATTAAAGCATATTCATTTTGGAAATTAGATATGGTGTCAGGAGACTCTCAGAAAATAGCCCCATTTGAATGGAACCCCGCACTACAAGACAGTTCACTGAACTTTTGACCACTATTTATGCTATGGAAGCTTTTGAAATAGAGAAGAGAGCAAAACATTTTATAGCTGCTTAATAGCTGAGTTCATTTTTCTTTCTTTCTTTTTTCCCCACCAGGCATTTGTCTATCCCTTCAGTGTATATAAGATATGCAAACACCATGTAGTTTATTGGCAGGCCTTTGTGTTAATGTTTCCAGGTTGGTTCCAAAATACACAGCTACTGCTTGAGAGAATCTCCCAGCCAACCCGGTGACCTTCCTTACCCTCCACAGCGCAGTCTGCCATCTGCCTGTGGCTGGTCTGGAATGGCTAGCCCCAGCCAGGGTCACACAGGCCTTGGGAGTAACAGTGACCTCTACAGAGGTCATTCTGCAAATGCAAAGAGAGTATACTTTTCAAATTCCCGTGAATTCCTTATGCAAAATTGGAGAGGGATGGGGGAGATGATGGCAAATGCACTTTGTCTGCTTTCCCCCTTTCTATTATTTGGAAGGATAGTTCTCAATCAATCGGTGATCATCCCAGTTCTGCTTCATTGCTTCCCTCCTGCAGAGCCCATCACACCAGGCAGGTTAAGTGGGATTCAAGGGCCCTCCAGGAAGGACAGCCTGGATTTTTGATTCAACACTGAATTAGGAAGCACCTGCACAAATGCAGTAAGGGAAGAGTTAATCATGAATGGAGGGTGGGGTCAGTCAGAGGTGGAAAAAGAAATCCAATTTGTAGTTGATATTAGTGAAAAATATGCTTTAACTTTTATGCAGCTATGAAACATGGAGCTAAATATTACAAATTACAGGTTGTGAGTCTGTGTCAGCTTTATTATTGTTATTACTATTAATGCAATGATATCAAACCTAAGGGGTCACTGTGTTTGTTTAATTTATTTTCTGAGAAAGCTTAGCATTTTATTTCCAAGTGAGGACCTTCTCGTTGGCCTCTTGGTGACTTGCCCACACTGGCACAGATTGGGCCCCGCCTCTCGGGATCTGTGAGCTCCTAGCAGGCTCTCTTTCTAATCATAACCAGGCTTGATTCTCCCTCCACTCCTTAGTCAACCACGGGTCTCCCTTCCATCAGGAGGTGATACAATGCTGAGGTTTTAATGGGGACTCCAGGTGGTGTGAGAACAGGATGCTGAGAAAAGGTTCAACAATGGAATCGCTTTGTGCCACAGAGGGCTGAAGTGTGTGTGAATGCTGACCTTCTGCGAATGTCCTTAGTTTGGGAAATAGAGACAATCTGTCCCCACCCATGACTGTGAACTCTTCACAGATTCACATTAGGGAAAACATCAACATGGGGACATGTTGCTATTTTTTTCTGCCTATGCTCTGTGGTTTAAACTTGAGAGAGAGAGAGAGAGAGAGAGAGAGAGAGAGAGAGACCATCCCCCCCCTCCCCCCCGCCAGCATTATTCATTAGGATTAGGATTTTTCTTCCGCCGCCAGCATTATTCATTAGGAGAAGATTTTTTTCTTTTTTTGATGGGAGACTTCTCTCACTAGCCAGTGGCAACCCTTATGTGAAGCCTTTACAACTGCACTAATATATCTCTGACCACTGGAAAGGAGGTGGGATAGTGCTATAAGGGCCACTCAGAAGGGAGGAGATAGTGCAGGGTCTTTTCAGGGCAAGACCTCCTCCTGACCATCTAAGTTCTGCCAGGTCTGGGAGGTTGCGATCTGGTGCTGACCTCAGACCACAGGCTGAGAGAAACCTGAGAAGTGCTTTAATCAAAATCGTGGCCTCCTTTGTTTGCTGTTCTCCCTGAGGCATTTTGGCACTGCCAGTAGCCACGTTGCTTTTGCTCTGGTTTTTGAGAGGAAAGTCCCAGGGAGCCCTTGGGCACTGCTTTGTGCTCCATGCCCACACTACCCCCCACCTCCAGTCTAGAGCCCCATAAATGGGACGGAGATAGGATGAGAGGGAAGCCAGGCAGGTGAGGTCATGCTATTGGCAAAAAAAAACCCACAAAAAAAAACAAAAAACAAAACAGGCACCAGTACTTTACAGTTTGGTGCTGGAGGTGGAAGGGGGGAGGGGAGGGGAGTAATGGACCGGGCTTGGGAAATTCGCCAACCCTCCCAGGCTGCTTCACCCCCCCTTCCCTACTTCCAAGGACTTTGCTGAGGTGAAGCCCTGGACTCCAATGCCCTGTATTTGTCTCTCCCCACAAAAAAACAAAAAACAAAACAGGCACCAGTACTTTACAGTTTGGTGCTGGAGGTGGAAGGGGGGAGGGGAGGGGAGTAATGGACCGGGCTTGGGAAATTCGCCAACCCTCCCAGGCTGCTTCACCCCCCCTTCCCTACTTCCAAGGACTTTGCTGAGGTGAAGCCCTGGACTCCAATGCCCTGTATTTGTCTCTTCACTCCTGCATTGGCAGCAGATTATCCCTACAATGTCACACTATTTGTGATGGCCCATGGTTCTCCTGCCATTGTGGTGGCTGATGGGGATGGGCATTTTAAATGATGAAGAAAAATGGACAACAATCAAGTCCAGCAATATTAGCCATGATAAATTTTTCCTCTTTGTAAGGCCTAAGAAAGAGAATGAGGAGACAAGCTAGGCAGGATTTCTGTTTTGCCTACTACAAATGGACCTATTGTAGCTAACATTAATGATTGCATTAGTGTAGGAATTTCAAGTCAGAGTTAAGTCTGAACATCACCTTATGTTGACAGGGTTTAAATGTAAATCCATCTCAAAGGAAAGTTCCCATCTGGTGCACTCTGGTTGAAGACCTTGTTGCATGCTGAGGTGTTTTCTGGGTCACAAAAGACTCTGCTGGTAGTTCCTTAGTTTTTCTGTTATTCTTATGGTAGTCCATGAAATATGGCTTTTAAAAACTAGTTTAGCCATTCCTTTCTTTATACAGTTGGGTTTGGGTAAAGGTTGCAAGACTGGTGGATTGGTGGGAGGAAACTTGATGTAATAAAGAGAGGGGCAAACGAAGGTTCAAATCCCAGGACTGCCACTTAGTTGACTTCAAGGTTTTGGACAGGTCAGACTCTCCTGATCTCAATGATCTCATAAACGAAATGGGGTCATAATCTCTACTATTTAGCACTGTTACGAGGATTGAGAGTGATACTGCATAATATTTACTCAATAAAGAAAGTATTATTATCATTACAGTAAGAGGTCTTAGAGCTAGAAGAGGCTGTTAAGGTAGATTAGTTCAGCACCTTCCTCCATCTTACAGAAAAAGAAACTAAGTTTTAGAGAAGATAAGCAATTTGTTAAGCAGCAGGCAATTGGTCTCAGCTTGACTTGGTTCACATTCTCTTGATGCCCAGACTAATAGACTATCTTAGTCCGTTTGGACTGCTATAATAACAATACCATAGAGAGGCCACAACAACATTTACATCTCACATTTCTGGAGGCTGCAAGTTCAAGATCAAGGCACTGGCAGATTCTGAGTCTGGTGAGGGCTTTCTGCCTGGTTCATAACATCCAACCTCTCATTGTGCCCTCACATGGTAGAAGGGTCAAGGGAGCTCTCAGGGGTCTCTTTTATAAGGGCACGAATCCCATCATGAAAGCTACACTGTCATGATCTAATAAGATCCCAAATGCCCAACTACAAACACGATCACACTGGGGATTATGTTTCAACATATAAATTGGGGGGGAACACAATATTCAGTCCACAACAGGGACTTACTTCCTCTTTATCATTTTGCAGGTCAAACCTTTTATGTTGTTGAAGAGGAATGCTAACTAAGAGTTTTCCTCAAGTGTTTATATATTTTTTTTTTCCTGATTGGGTTTTTCTAATAAATTCTTTCAGGTCTTGAGCCTTGGGTGTCACTTGCTTTTCTAATGCCATTGTCCTTTTTGGTCTAGAACTTTGATTCCCGTCAGCCTCATTACTTATCCACTGATTCTTTCTTGGTTCAGCCTGGTTTCCCCACAAAGAATGAATTTCTTAATGACAGGGGCCATGCTATACATTTTATTTAACTTAGTAATTCCCGAAGTTTTGTTTTTTCTTTCTTCCTTTC
Organism: Myotis brandtii; assembly: GCF_000412655.1. Taxonomy (NCBI): domain Eukaryota; kingdom Metazoa; phylum Chordata; class Mammalia; order Chiroptera; family Vespertilionidae; genus Myotis; species Myotis brandtii. The sequence goes on from NW_005371410.1 coordinate 6,898,168, forward strand.
TCCCTTTTTATTTTCTTCTTTCTAATAAGGGATGGATATACATCTGTGAACATTTTAGTTTGCCAGGAACTTTAAACAGGCTCCTTTTATCTATGAACATCATTTCATGAACAAAAAGTTCTTTGAATACCATAAAATAGAAACAACATGATATTAGACTTAAGAGCTGTATTCAAAAAAGAAATATCAGCAGAAGGTTGTGGACATTGTCCATGTGTAGATCACTTAAAAATGTGTCACAGACAAGCAGAGGCCCATACATGAGTAAATGGGACTCATTTGTCTAAGGGACAGGAGATGGGTAGCAATGTAAATTGGACTACCTTAACCTAAGATGGAGACAACAGTGTGGAGCTGATTCCACAGGGCTGTTATGAGGTTCAAACAAAACCATATTCTTTAGACAGTCTGTGGTTCTGTGCAAATATAATGGATTATGATTTTAATATCAGTAATCACTTCTTGAACTTTATATATAATGTTATAAATACCAGTATAGAAGAGCTCTATAGGACAGTTATACCCTTGTACTGGGAAAAACAATGGGAATGACAGTAGCCATGGCTTCTAGTCATAGTCTATTGAACACAAAGGACTTTGGGAGTACAGTGGAAGAAATGATCATGGCCTTTTTTCTGACAGAGTTCACATGAACAACATCACCCTCTCATCCCACCATCTGCACTGATACTACCACCAAAGTTCTTAGCCCTAATACTGGACATTTGCTCACAAAGAACTTCTGATCAACTGATTGTCTAAAATATGTGGGATAGCTCCCCAGAATGGAGTCTTGCTGGCAAGGCAGTGATGCTAGAAACTGAGTAATGTAGAGCTGTGTACATTGATTAAAAAAACCCCACAAAACTACCTGTCATTCATTGTTACTGTACTCATGATTCCTAAGCAAACATTGAGCCATGTTCTTATCTAGCCCACAGATGGCTGCCTGTGTGATAATCATGAGAGCACACACATGTTTCAGGCCACTGAAGCTGGGCAAATATCGTGCTGAGACATTATTGTAGGTGAGAAAACTCAGGTTCAGAGAAGCTGTGAAACTGGTCCAATAATGCATGGCAAATAACTTGGAAGGCCAAAGTTTTGGAACAAATCTATTTGACTCCCATGCTCATAGTCTTCCCAACAGATAGTCATATATGTATAAGAGTTATATGTCTTAATTAGTGGAACAAGTAATGATAATCTGGAAAAAAGAACTGCTTTTTCTCTCTTCCCCCAAATGACATGCCTTTCAACTTTTCCTGGACAAGTTCTCTAACTCTAGTTATAGTTGAATTGCTTTTTCCAGCATCCAGAGGCAGATACTAATTTGGGGGGCAAATAGTTCAGGTGCTGTGTGGGGCCTAACTAACCTATGTTTTCTCAGATATCAGACCAATCAAGCTACCCAATTATTTCTGAGAGTAATTACTGTGTTTTCACTGTAGTCCATTTCTAGTCTTTGGCCCATTGTTTACCTCAGAGAGGAGCAAAGAATGAATTCAAGTTACAGACTGACATTACAATGAGATTGCCAATAGAAATCAATGACTTGTCCCATGACAAGCTAGGGTTTATGAGGCAGCCTGACGGTGTCCTTATATCTTTGCCTACCTCATTGTACTGCCATTCAAGCGGATTATACAATTTTCCTGTTATAAAGGGGGTGTAGTCAGGGCAAAAGGGAGTCTAACAGAGTTTAATAAAACTGGAAATGATAGCACAGAAGCCTTGAAGAGAAAAGAATGTTACAAATAGGATATTCCGATAAGAGTAAGCTTGGTTGTCTGTTAAGGTTGATATTTATATCCACATTTATTGACCTTAGACAGGGAATATAATGTAGACAGAGTAGATAGAGGTCAAATAACTCACCTTTTCAGCAGTGGGAGCCTAGATCTTGGTGGAATTGAAGAGAGTTACACCCAATGAAGTGAAATATGATTTCATCCAATTTGTAACTTTTGATTATTTGGGTAAAGTGGCTGAAAATATACCCTTCTTCAAACAAAGCAGCAAAACCATATTAGAGACAGTAGAATTGCAGAAGACAAACATAGTTCTAATGCTGTACTATCTGATATGGTACCCACTGGACACATGTGGCTATTGATTTCTTAAAATGTGTAGTCTGAAATGAGATGTGCTTTAATTGTAAAATACACACCAACTTTCCAACACACCATATAAAGAAAATAATGCAAGATATCTCATTAATAGTTTTGATATTATTTCTATGTTGAAATGATAATATGTTGGATGTTTTGGGTTAAATAAAATATGAATTAATTTCACCCTTTTTATGCTTCTAAGAATAAAGATACTATGTAAAATTACATACGTGGCTTGCATTATATTTTTACTGGTCAGCAGTGGTGTAATGCAATGCCTACATGCTATCATCAGAGAGTCAAATTTCAATAATTTGGCCTTATTTAAATCAGAATGTCAATATGCATTCTGCTCACGTGGGATATGAATTTACATCCGTGCGTGTGCTATGCATCTACACACACATCCATATTCATGCATGTGGGAAAAATCCCATCACCTTCGGAATGAGAGAAATCATCCCAATAAATCCAAAGTTGTTGTTTTCACACATAGAAATGATGTTTTCCTGCATCTCTTTGTTTTAATAAAACCTCCAATCCCAAAGAGCATGGTTTAAAATAAGCTACTGGAACAATTTATTCTTTCCTCTCCGTGGATTAGAGAGGTGGTACTTGGAACAGCTTGTTAAAGAGAAGAGCTTGGCCCCTGCCCTTGCTCTGTGTTTAATGATCCTCTCTTCATGTGCCACCTCTCTAATCTGCAGAGAGATAGGTACAAATTGTATCTATAATGTTATATTATTTAACGGTATAATGTATGATAAATCATAGAATTGCATCCCTACCTTGTAATTGGTGAGATGTGTTGCATGAGAGATCCCCTAATTCAATAGAGAGTGGTTGCTCTAATGCATAACTGCCTCTCTGGATCAAACCAATTCAGCCCACAAGTGATGAGGGGAGAGTTAAAGCTTTTTTAATTATAAAAAAGCAAAAATATGACTTAGAATGGCTTTATAGGCCCCTGGATTCAAACAACTGCTTAATAATCCTCTACTTGAATGGAGCCTCAATTTTCCCTTTTTCTGTAGGAGGTAAGATGAACTATCTGTAGAAAATGGGTACTCAAGGGAACCGGCATTATTAGGTGAATTCATGTTATCAGAGGTGATTATCCTAACTTTTGATATGTTGCCTTTAACCATTATGTTTATTATGTCTGCAAAATATTGTACTGTTACTCTTACCCTACACACATGTGTTATTCTCAACACTTTCTGTTTTTGTGTTAAATCCATTCCTTTTACGTATACAACCCTCTTTCTGATTCTTCAAGAGTTTTTTCGTAGTATTTTGTCTCCTATTTCCTTAAACTTCTGGGCTTCTTTTATTTTTGGGCACAGCCGATTTGGATGACCTCTTTCCCTAACGTCTGACCTTTTTAACTCCCCAAGTCTTACTGGCAAAACAACCAGATCAGAGCATTGATCACTGCAGAAAGGTGGAGGGCTGGTGACTGCATTGCCATTCCTCAGGATGTGCGGAAAGTTTCGGAGCAAACCACACTCATATAGAAATGAGTAGGGACAGTGACATCTAGAACATAATTGTAACTAGTCTCACCTGTGTTCTTGGCCACCCCAAATTCTCCGGCCAACACTGCAGATAATTTGATCACTGACTGTTCAGAAATTACTTATGAAGACAACTGAAATAAAATTTGACAGGGAAGTTTAATGAAGTCTGATACAGTCGTTATGACTTATACAAATTAGACTGTTCCAGCTGGATGGGGCTATAGACATAGCTCATCTCTCAGGAAGAGCTGAGGAAACTTGAGTGAAATAACCAGTACTGGGATCATCAATGCCTTGAAGGAAACCTGTATCTAGAACTTGAGTTTCCCCGCCCTCATTAAGCCCTCTTTCCATTCCTGCACACAGGCTGTCTCAGAAAGCTTCTCTTTAAGAGCCGAATTCTATGATGCATTGTTTGGGGCTGAAAAATAGTCGATAGAAGTTGTCACATACTTGCCACTTATAACTTTCCATTCATCAGTAAGTGAATGAATGAGATCCAATAGACTGATTTTTCATTTTTAAAATTTTCATATATATTTTCTTAAGAAAGATAAAACAGATTGTGTGGTCTTACCTTAATTTGATCATTTCTCAAGTCTGACTTTCTGAAAAGAGCAGAAGGGCAGCTTTTTGACATGAGTCATTGATTCTCTCCAAACAGACATGGGAGGGCCACCAAAATTGCAGCCTCGTAGAGGCTACTGGAAAAAGCGGTGCATTTAGAGGTGGGGTTCCCTTGTGGTTTTCGATTACATCTGCATTGCTTTTCCTGCACTCTGCTATTTCACATCTTAATAAAGAGAAACAATTCAGTTGGTAAATAATCTATAATACAATTTCCAGAGATTACCCTGCCATTTCTCAACTGCCAGATATATTTTATTTTTACTCTGGATAGAACCACGGAAAACAAGGTTGCAAAATGATGCCAGCTTATGCGTTTCAGCTAGGAGATGTCAATAGTCCTTGATTTTGTTGTTGCTGTCACTAATTTCTGCAAGTTCACCAAAAAGGTCATTAAAAAACAAATTGCTTTTAAACATCCTATCGTTACTCACCCAATATTTTTAGGAGGCTTAAGAATCTATTTGCCATCGTTTCTGAAATCACCTTTTATCACTAATATTCAGGCCCTGGGAGGAGCCTAACTGAGACGCCAGCCACCTTTTCTTTTTCTCTCAGCTTATTTTTTCCCTCCGTGTGTTTTCGTGCTGACATTTTTACTACAAAGTTGCATTTTCATCTATTACAATGGCATCTTGTTCTTAAAGCAAACAAACACGAGTCAATTTGTTTTGAAAATATGTGGGTTGATGACAAAGCCATAAGAATTTCAGATAAATGTCAGCACTGGTGTCAGGAGAGCCAGTGTTTCTTTTATGAAAATGGAATTTGGTGCCCTGTGGACTGACAACCTCCATATGTCCTCACGGTGCAGTGTCTTTTCTTTTTTTTTGTGGCCTCCGTCTTCCTCTTTCACTGTAAGCCCACTGTTGGTTTCGAAAGATCAATTCTCTTTGGCAGTGAATGTGTCCCTTAACCTTTTTCCTAGAAACTAAAACAGTATAGGAGTCCCACCAAAGGGGGGAACTCTAAGCTGAACGGCAAGGAAGCAAAGGGTTATATTATAATTCACCCAGAAAAGAGCATTTTCACTAATCAGTACCCATATCATACATTTGTAAAAATGACTGCCTGACAGGTGAAAAATCCGTGTTTTTTGACAGCTTACATTTAGTCTTAAATCAATCCGACACAATAGTTCCTTTTTTTGCTTTACACAAACTCTCTTTCACCTTTTGATAAACTGTACCCCTGTGAGCCGTCGTGTTTCAGATTCCTACCCTTTTCTGTGTTGCAGCAATATTTTGAGGGCAATGTAAAGCAGATTCATTTGGCAGCATGTTTTTATATGCATATCAGTGCAAAGGTAGGATTTAATGATTTGGAGGATTAAAGGCTCTGTCCGAAACTTTGTAATGCGCTGTGAAATACTTGCAGTTCAAATTAGACTCCTGACCTGCTGAGGCCTCTCGGAGGTATTATATTTTAACCTGGTGCATAGAGCACAATAGTGATAAATCTTGAAGCAGATTAAGTAATTTCCCCATAGTGGTGCGTCTATTGGAGTTTCAAATAACCCAGCATTGGGATGCCGAGTCTGGATTCATTTGGATATTCCAGACTGCAGCCCCTCTGTGTAAAAAAAGTTTCTGGCGGGGTAGCATCATGCACTTTGACCCCCTTGTGAAAGTATAAATGGATGCCCTACTGAGCTGAGTGAATGCTAATTATTTTGCCACTCCTGAATCCTTAAAACTAAAATAAAAGAAAGACAGAGAAGAAAAGATGGCCCATTTGCATGCTTACAATATGCTGAAGATTGTAAGAAACAGAAGTGTGAGACATTATGACATGCTCAGGTCTCAGGATGCCACTGGGGATTTGATTTACTTTTTAAATTTGCTTGGAGATGTTCATGTTTGGCCTAGGCACTTTTGGCTACAAAACTCTCTGAGGCTCACCTCAGATTGCATGCATGAACATCAGTACTCAGGTCAGCCCGAAAAGTATGTGCAAGGCTCAAACCTGGGACTTGTAATGGCAGTGCCACTCCATGGGAGCCATGCTGAATTCAACACCTTGCCAGGGGAGACGGTTTTCATGGGTCTTCTCAGTGCCAACACCTTTGTGAGGTAAAGGTCAGATCAACATAGTGAAACAAAAGCAGGGCCAGGGCAGGGAGAACGGGCCATTGTTTAATCCAGAAGATCAACAAACTTTGCAGATTTGATTGAAAACTCATACGCTTCTCTGGGAATGAGCATCTAATTAGTATGGAAAATAACAGGTCCTCTCATTGAACATATTTTTAAAAAGCAGAAACTATGGGCTCAATCAGAATGCTATATGGCTCACTCATTTCTCTACTCCTTTGAGGAAAAGAGCTAAGGGCAATTTTGTCATTAAAGGGAGCGAGCACTTGGCAATACCATGCTGACAGCGCATTAAGAAAAATAAACAAGCCTTAGCTGATTTGGCTCAGTGGATAGAGCATCAGCCTGTGGACTGAAGGGTCCCGGGCTCGATTCCGGTCAAGGGCACATGCCTGGGTTGCAGGCTTGATCCCCAATAGAGGGTGTGCAGGAGGCAGTCAATCAATTATTCTCTCTCATCATTGATGTTTCTATCTCTTGCTCCCTGTCCCTTCCTCTCTGAAATCAATAAAAATATGTTTACAAAAAATAAATAAACAAGAGAAGTATAGATTGGGAGATCGAACCTCAAGGAGCTTTAACCGCTTTCTGTTTCCCAGATCAAATGTTATACATTTGATTAACTCACTCCCCTATTTAATACCCTTAATGACGTTAGAATGCCAAGGAGGAAGTTCCAAGTTGTTACCTCCTTTCACAGGCCATTTATGACATGGCCTCTGCCAGCTTTCCAATCTTCTCTTCTGAATAGTCCACACTCCAGCCTTCATGTTCGTACTTTGTTTCTTCAATGCACCCATCTCATGTCCTTGTCCTACCACCTAATATTAAATTCTTCTTTCCAACTCTGTTATCTTCATATGCTTAAATCCATTTCTCTTTCAAGTCTCAGCTTAAACATCTCTTTGTCTGCAAGCCTTCTCTGATCGCTCCCCTCTCTGGTTGCCAGTATCTCTGTACTTCTCCGATCAGAGCACTTATCACAAATCATTAAACAGTCTGTGGTTCGCCAAGTCACTTACCTTATTTGGGACATCATTTTCTTCATGACTGGCATGGAACATTGAACTAAAATGTCATGAAGGTGGCTTCTAGTTTTAGTTACATCAATTTATAATTACATTTTTATTGGCATATAAGAAATGTAATAGAAATTTCAAAATAGCTATGAGCAAGTGATGCATTTCTATATTTGATTTAAACTTATGTACATTTAAAAATTTGTGATCCTTATTTATACCTAGTTCAGTGGTAAATATCTTCCTCATGATGACTATATTATTGATAAATATCTACCTTGTGATAAATACCTTTCTAATGCAGGGAATGAGTGGTTACCATTAATGCGAGAGAGTAAGAAGAGTTTGCTCTCTTACTATTTTGGATTTTGTCGGCTTTGTGGACATGTGAAATAAACTACAAAACACCGTGCTTTTTTTCCTTGAAGAATTTTGGTCCTATCTAAAAGAGAACAAATGCCTAGAAGGAAATGCATTTTCATTCTTTCTCTATCCGTGGTCAGCAAACTGCGGCTCGTGAGCCGCATGCGGCTCTTTGGCCCCTTGAGTGTGGCTCTTCCTAAGCCTTAGGAGTACCCTAATTAAGTTAATAACAATGTACCTACCTATATAGTTTAAGTCTAAAAAATTTGGCTCTCAAAAGAAATTTCAATCATTGTACTGTTGATATTTGGCTCTGCTGACTAATGAGTTTGCCTTTCCTTTTTCTCCCTAGGATAGTTAACGTCATAACCAACAGAACCCAGGATAGTACCTGGCCTAAATGAACCTACATTTACAATAGTTGTTGTTGTTTTTTTCTGTGAATGGTTTCACAGGTGTTTGCTTTGTTTGTTAAGGTTGTTTACTAGGACTGTGGTCAGAAAACTGGGGCTCGCGAGCCACATGTGGCTCTTTGGCCTCTTGAGTGTGGCTCTTCCTAAGCCTTAGGAGTACCCTAATTAAGTTAATAACAATGTACCTACCTATATAGTTTAAGTTTAAAAAATTTGGCTCTCAAAAGAAATTTCTTTTTTTTAAAATATATTTTATTGATTTTTTTACAGAGAGGAAGAGAGAGGGATAGAGAGTTAGAAACATCGATGAGAGAGAAACATCAATCAGCTGCCTCCTGCACACCTCCTCCTGGGGATGTGCCCGCAACCAAGGTACATGCCCTTGACTGGAATCGAACCTGGGACCTTTCAGTCCGCAGGCCGACGCTCTATCCATTGAGCCAAACCAGTTAGGCTCAAAAGAAATTTCAATCGTTGTACTGTTGATATTTGGCTCTGTTGACTAATGAGTTTGCCGACCACTGCTCTAGGTAAATGAAATAGTTACTTAAATGCAATGGACTAAAGATGGGAGGTAGTCAGTATTCCTCTCAACAAAGTTGAACCTTTGGAAGTTGAGCCATCAGTAATTAGATGGTGGCCAAGTCCTAGGTCTTTCATTTCATTCCTAAATGAGAAAATGTAGTATATTTCAGTGAGTCTACAGATTATTCATGTGAGACATTAGCTGAGCTGATGGCAAAGAGAAGCAACAAGATAGATGAGTGTAAGATATCTAGGATTATGAGAAAAATGTTGAGCTTCTTGTTCTTAGTTTTTGGATAATCCCAAACATAGAAAAATGCACATAATCTGTCAGAGAGAGCCAGTTTGGAGGAACCATGCTGCAAATCAACAGACATAGAAACCACATTTTCTCCCCAGAGGAGCTGAGAAAAGGCCAAATCTTTATACCTGGAGAATGATCCAATTAAATACCAATGTGAAGCCAGGATGCTGTGTGCCCCAAAAACAAAGCTACATCTGCGGTCTTATGTGTCTCTTTGAAGACCCTTCAGCTGCACACTATAGTCATTGTCTTTACTCCTCCTGTTTTAGAAATATTACCAACTTTCCAAGTTTTTTTGTCCTTGACTTTTCATTTTATTTTACCTTTTGGGGGAGGGGGGTCTTTTTGTGCTTATTTGAACATATCTGCTCTGTGGCATTGTGGTATTGAAATTAAACACTCTACACCTAGGATTACTTTTCCAATTGACTGTCTTTTGGGACAAGAATTTATTCCTTAGATCTGCCAATTGCAGTTGCTAGTAAATGATATACTAATTTGAAGCTCTGGATACTTTTCGATGGGAAAGAAAATCATGAAAGAAAAATGTTTTTGATCTAAAACTGAAATTTAGACAAAGGATGCGTGGTGGTGTTTGGGTAGACAGAGCATCAACATGGCTCTGTGGGTTGAGTAGAAGTGCCGATTTACAGCAAGCAGGAGAGGACTCCAGAAAAAAAATAAATTAGGCCCACCTCTGCTTATTCAAATACCACCCACAACTTTCTGGAAGAACATATGCAGAGCATATTTGAAAACATTATAAGGCATGCATAAAGTACAATATTAGTCAATTTTATATGCTCAGTTGCATGAAATCTGTGTGTTTAAAAAATATAATAATTTGCATTTCATGGCTTTTGATAACCTCAGGAGTGCACTTGAAATTCAGCACATGCCCACAGCACCTCCCAGCTCACCCCATTTTTAACTGAAGACCAATGGTTTCTATTAAGGGATCAGGCAGGGCCTGTGACAAGCCAGTCAATAACTATGTGAGGTTACTTCATTAATGCTATAATGGCTGATAGAGTGAGAGGCAAAAAACAGGTTCCTGACAGCAGCAAATGAAAATGATAGAGATTCCTGAAGCAATGCGCCTTTCCTTTGTCATTGTCTTTTGCTTCGCTTATTCAAAATGTGGCATTTATGTATTCAGTCTTGATGAATGTTGCAGGCTTTAAGTACTTTTTCCATCTCTAATGCAGTGCGGATTGCGCATTGTTCTCTCTTTCTCTCTCTCTCTCCCCCTCTCCCTCTCTCTCTCTCTTTTTTCCTATAACCTCTGCTGTCAAGGCACTGCAGGCTGAAGGGTTGCAGGCACTGGCTAAATAGCTTTTGTGCTGTAAACGGTGAAGGTGATGGGACAATGCATCATAAGTGCTGGCTGGGTCATAGAGCAGAGAGAGTGGCGGGAGCTGGACCCTGCAGCTCAAGTGGTGCAAGTCCCCCTGGTCCTGCCACTCTCTTGCCTTTATTTGGAAGCCAAGCAGAAATATCCAAGGAAAGTAAAGACATCTCTGTGGAGTTCAGACAGGGATACAATTGGGAGAGGAAGGCTCACTGCAAGTGAGTCAGGAAGACAAGTTGCACCACCAGGGCATTCGGTTAGCCACGTTCAGAACCATGCACAGATCTGGCGAGGACACGCTGGCCTGCGTGTCCAGCTTCTGTGGGCCGAAGTTCTTTCCAGTTTCCAGGTGCCTTGATGGGTGCAGGCTGCATTCTGATCCGTGAGGGGACCCTGTATTCTGTTTGAATGGATCCCAAGGAGTACAGGCTGGGAGGTCTCTGTCATCAATAAGGAATCTTAGTGCAGCCAAAGTGGGAGGTACAGCATTTCCCTGATGCTACTGTTGCCTCTTTTGAGGAGGGTCATAGTCAGGCAAAGGCTAGACACACAAAGAAGTCAGACTCCAGAGCTCCATGCTGCCCATTCCAGTGTGGTTTTGTGTAGCAAAACAGGCCTCATTTACAGCAGCTCTTGCACCTTTGGTGGCATGAGAACTATGAGCCATTTGGGGAGGGGGAATGTGATAAATCATATATCTGAATGTCAACAGCCTGACTTGATGTGCTTTGCGGGGCGCTTGGCTTCAGCTGGCGGGACATCAGAACAGCATCAACATGGTGAGAGACAAGGCAGGCAGGAATTAAAAATGTGACGGACCCTATTCTCTAGGGCTTCTCCCCACACAACTTGGGTGGCAGGACATAGCCTCAAATTGCCACCATGTGTTTTAAGAACTGACTGAAATTCTTTGTAAAAGAGTCTGTATGTGAATATAACTAAACAAAAAGCAACCAACCCAAAATTGCATGCAGAATTGTAGTGTGGATATGCAGGTGACTGCCTGGCCTGAAGCACCTCAGCGGAAGGACTGGCCTTGATTTTCTGTGGTTCTGTCACAGGATCTAGTAACGCCCTTCCATCTTTGCTTACTGCAGAGGTTGGGACAGGAGTCTTTTGTCTAATTGAGGATTGAACTGGCCTGAACTAACTAATATTTTGTTCTGGGCAGCCTCAGTTACAAAATTCTCATTGGTCTTTACCAGTTATTTACATGGCAAGTATTATTCTCTATTTTTAGTAAATGCTATGGGCTGAATTGTGCCCCACCCAAATTCATATGTTGAAGTGCTAACCCCTGGTACCTCAGAACGTGACTATATTTGAAGACAGGGTCTTTCAAAAGAAAATGGAATGATTTGGGTGGACCTTAATCCAAATGACAGTTGTCCTTAGAAGAAGAAATTAGGACACAGACAGGTACAGACTGAAGGTCCTATAAGACATAGGGAAATGATGGCCATCTACAAGTCAAGGAGAAAGGTCTCAGAAGAAACCAACCCTGCTAACAGCTGATCTTAGACTAGCCTCCAGGGTTGTGAGAAAATAAATTTCTGTTGTTTCATCCACCAATCCCTTTCATCTGTCCCCAGTGGTAAGCACATTCATGAAATGAACGTATTCTCTGTGCCCATTTTTTTCGTTTTTATTGGTAAGTTAGGGGTCTATAAATAACACGTAGAATTAAATTGTGTAGTTTGAAAAGTACATAAAATGTTCACATTATTGTGATATTCTAGAACCTACTTTATTTTACTCTGCATTATACTTTTAGAATTTTGATAACTATGAAATTATCTATTCATTTTAACTGCCATATAGTACTCATTTATATAAATATACCACCATTACTTTATCCTTCCCCTACTGAAGACATTGGATTATTTCTAATTCATTACAATAATGAAGAGTGCTGCCATGAACATTCTGACATATTTTCTGGAGCACCATGTGAGAATTTTTTAGGCCATATTCCAATAGGAAGTAACTGGATCATAGCACATAAAGTTTTCAACTTAACTATATATTGTCAAATGGCTTGCTAAATCGTTACATCAGCCTTTCTTCCCCATAACAGAGTATGAATGCTTCCATTTTTCCGTAATTTTACCAACACTTACTATTGTCAGGATTTGTAATTTTCTCCTAGTCTGATGGGAGTGGTGTCTTCTTAACAACTGTAGTCAAAATGGGCAGCACTTATTGAGCACTTATCAAATGCCAGGTTCTGTACTACAGCAGTGGCCCCTTATCCTTAGTTTCAGCTTTCCGTGGTTTCAGTGACCCCCAGTCAACCATGGTACAAAAATATGAAATGGAAAATGCCAGAAGAAAACATTTCACAAGGTTTAACTTTGTGTGCTGTTCTGAGTCGCATAATGAAATCTCGTGCCGTCCTGCCTGACATCCCTGTCCAGTGTATCCACGCTGTATACACTACTAGTCTGTTAGTCACTAACTAGCCATCTCAGTTATCAGATCGACTGTCTCAGCATCACAGTACATGTGTTCAAGTCACCTTTATTTTACTTAATAATGGCCCCAAAGTACAAGATGCTGGCAATTTGGATACACCAGAGAGAAGCCATACACTGCTTCCTTTAAGTAAAAAGGTGAATACAGCATAATAAGATACTTTGAGAAAGAGCACATTCGCTTAAGTTTTAACATAGAACCTGGTTATAATTATTCTACTTAATTATTAGTTATTGCTGTTAATTTCTTACTGTACCTGCTTTATAAATTAAACTTTACTATAGGTATGTATATATAAGAAAAAACAGTAAGTATAGGGTTCAGTACTATTTGTGTTTTCAGGCATCCACAGGGGATCTTGGAAAATATCCCTCACCTGCCCATAAGGGGGTCTCTACAGTATTTGTTTTACATCTTATTTGATCTTTACAATTATTTTATGAAGTTGGCACAGTTACTATCATCTGTATTTTGCAGATAAGGGAACTGAAGTTTAGAAAGATTAAGTAACTTGCTTAAGGCCAGACAACTACCAAGTGATTAAATAAGGATTAGAATATATCTGATTCTAAAGCCCACTGCATTAGTGCGAGTTTCCTCAAAATCAGACCCCGAGGTAAGGGTCTGGGTGCAGGTAGTTTACTTGACAGTTGATCCCGTGAAACACACATGAGATTATGGGGAGAGTCACACAACTCTAGAGGAGTCAGTACAGGGTGAGCAGATTACAACTGTGGGGAATTGGGGCTCCATCTTTGGGGGAGCCCTCTGAGGGATCCTTAGAATTATGTCACCTAGTTATGGCAAATCTGGGGGTATTCGTTGCCTGACTCCTTCTTTAGCGGTTGAGTTTTAGACTGCTCTGCATAAGGACTGACCAAGCTCCCCCAGGCCAGACAAACCCCTCAGTCAGAGAGGCAGAGAGATGTGGGCAGAGAATATCCATCACAGCTGCAAGGGGGACACAGAGCTGGGTCAAATATGTGGGGAGTGGTATCAGGCGCCCACCCTGCCTCCAGCCATACCGGCCTCTGCTAACGCAGGAAAAAATATCTGCACCAGTTTCTCCCTGACATGACCTACGGAGAAGCAACCGCATTTTAATCTCACACTGTGGGCTTGATTTATAATTGATGAGACTTTTCCTACAGAAGTTGATGCACAGTATTGCATTTCACCCAAATTGTCTAACTCGCTCTGTGATGGATATTTTTTTGTCACATTTATTCTTTCTTGGTTTTAATTACTTTGTATGTGATAACAAGGCTCATCACGTACTTTTGATAAAGTGGGGAAAACGTCAATTTCCTCACTGCCTTCTTGTGAAATATATAAAATAAAACTCATCTCTAACTCTGAAGTGCTTTCTACATTTATAAAGATCCATTTTTCACTCTAAAAAAGCTTCAATAAGGTCATGGCTATATAAATGGCCCACAAATAAAATTTTTACCAGGAATCAGACTGGGAACAATGAAAACAAGGCAGTATGTTTAAAAGAAATAGTAATAGTCACTCAGATTTGTATAGTACTTTGGGGTTTCAAAGCGTTTTCCTGTTATTTCACCAGAACTGCTTAATAAGAAAGTAATGTGTGCTGGAATCTCATTATTCCTTTTTATAGATGAAAAACAAAGGCTCAGAATGTGAAAGGCTTTGCCAGGGTTACCCAGTGAATTGGTGGCTATGGTTGAACTTGAGCTCTGGGCTGCTGAAACCCAATCCTATACTTGTTCAACCACATCAGAGTTTTAAAATATATGGTTCACAGACAACCTGCATTAAAATTGCTGGTTTACATTTTAAATGGCCAAGTCCTGGGTCTTACCCGCAGGCACAGGCATCTGGTAACAGTGCCTGTATACCCATACACAAGGGTGCAAGATACTTGGATGAGCATGTGTTGGCACACAGATGTCACGATGGTGTTGGCATTTTCACCACTCCGGGAGATGGCCTGGGGGGAATGCCAGCCACCCGCAATCCACTCCCCATGACAGTGTCTTCATACAACCAGGTAGCCCTGTTCTTAGCAGCAGAATGTTTATGTGCCCACCCATAGTGGTCAGCATCGTGTCAATGTGAAGAAGCCAGAATTGCTCCATGAGAAAGAACATATTTGTGGTCATCCTTTCTTTGCCAATAATATCTTTAAAGAAAACATTTTTATCCCCAGACATACAGACAGGCTGATTCATGCAATCTGGATAACCTTCTACTTTATTTTCCTCTCTCCCTCTCTTTAAAAAAATTAACAAATGAGTCCCAGCAGCATGTCTGCAATATAAAGAATGACTTATTGTGGCATTGATGAAGTGTCACTTAAGCGAGTTTTAAACACTTCCTGTAAATCTTCTAGCATCTTAAGAGGCCCAACTATTCAATTTTATTTTCTCTGCCTATCAAAGCTGTACTGTGGTTAACATGTTCTCTAAAACCTTTGGGGGCAGCATGAACCAGTTTCCGCACCATCGAAATGAACACAAGATGAGATACTCATAGTGAAGTCTTGATTTCCAGGATTATTGCCAGAGGTCATGGGATTTGTCCAATTGAGAGACGATGGGGGTTTAGACATTGATGTGGCAGTGGGGGTGGTCAGAAAGAATTTGATTCTGTGTATATTTTGGAAGTAGAGCCAACAGAATTTCCTGATGGATTGAGTGTGAGGCATAAGAGAAAGAGCGGTTAAAGATGACTCCCTAGTTTTTTCCCTGAGCCATTAGAATGATGAAATTGCGATAAATTGAGATGGAGGAGGCTGGTTTAGGTTTTGTGAGTAAGGTCAGTTTGGACATTTTATGTTTGAGACAGCTCTTTGACATCCAGGTGGACATGTCAGGTCAACTCTTGGATATATGAGTCTGGACTTTGGGAGACAAGTCTAGACAGAAGACATAAATTTGTATATCATCAGCATATAATTAAAATCTATACTCACTGAGAGAATGAGTTGTAGATTGAGAAGAGGAGTAAAGACTAAACCCTGGGGCACTTAATAGGGTCAGGAAGAAGAGGAAGAATAAGCCAGCGTGACTGGCAATAAATAGACAGTGAGTTGTGTGATATCCTGGATATGAAGGGAATAATGGATATTAGGGCAGAGGAATGACTTCCTGTCAAATTCTGCTGATTTGGTAACACAAGTCATAGGTGACCTTTACATTTTTTATATATTTTTTTAAAAAATCTTTATTGTTAACAGTATTACATAGGTCCCTCTCTTCTCCCCATTAACCTCTTCCAACCCACTCCTACCCACCCCCCTTCCACCCCGCCCTGGCCCTCAC